>NC_044979.1:140559831-140859831 GCF_008728515.1 Papio anubis
CTGTTATTGCTTCGTTCATTACGTATTGCTGGCGTGCCTTTATCAAACTTTGTCCATGAGAGGTTCCAAGTCAGAGGTTCCTTTGGGAAGACTACTGACTTCCTCCTCGTTGTTTTGAATAAGCTTTGTCCTAGTGGCGCTTGAACTTCCAAATGCTGGAGATCATCGGCTGCACACCACCAACACTTTTCCAAGGACAGCAGCCCCTCAGGGTGGGCGGGTAGTTTTGGATTGGGAAAGCAACTATTTCCTGAGCTCTGAACCGTTTTATTTATTTTCAGTTAGAGACATCTCACCTTGTCACCAGGTTGGAGCTGTAGTGGCACAATGATAGCTCTACAGCCTCCCAGCCTCCCGCACTCAAGGGATCCTCCGCCTCTCAGTCTCCTAGCAACAGCTGGGACTACAGGTATGTGCGACCATCTGGTGTTGTTATTTTGTTTTGTTGTTTTGTTTGCTTTTTGAGAGACAGTTTTTGCTACGTTACAGGCTGATGCCCGAACTCCTGGGCTGAAGCAATCCGCCCGCCTCAGCCTCCCAAAGTGCTCCTCCTGCACTGTTTTAGGGTCCTATCTGAAGTCCTGTGAATGTACTATCTGAAGCACAGTCCCGATAAATCCTGCTACAGATGTGAACAACAAACTTGAAAGCTCAGGGCGCGCAGTGGCTCAAAAACCCCTGTAATCCCAGCACTTTGGGAGGAGCCGGGGCAGGAGCGGATCACGAGGTCAGGAGATCGAGACCATCCTACCTTCCTGTATGGTGAAGCCCCGTCTACTAAAAATACAAAAACCTTCCGGGCGTGGTGGCAGGCACCTGTAGTCCCAGCTACTCAGAAAACTGAGCCAGGAGAATAATAACCCTGAACCTGGGAGGCGGAGCTTGCAGTGAGCCAGGATCCGCCACTGCACTCCAGCCTGGGTGACACAGCGCGAGACTCCGTCTCAAAAACAGATGTGAACAGCACGACCTAAATATGTGGCTCTGAATTTTTCCTCACACTTTAGCTAATAGGTGCTGGTCCACTGCTGAAGTACCTACGCAAAGAAATCTTTAGGGCTAAAGAACAGAAAATACAGTGTCCAAGGTTGAGAGTTAGCGGCAAGACGTCTATATAACTCCTGGTGGCTAAAGAAAGGGATGATTATATGTTTGACCCCGACGTGATTTGAACACGCAACCTTCTGATCTGGAGTCAGACGCGCTACCGTTGCGACACGAGGTCCTGGAAGAATAAGTTTTTTGTGTTTTTGATGGATCCTATTTGTGATTGTCAGGTGTGCTTGTCCAGTATAGTTTTTTACTATCCTTTTATTATGGTTTGGGATTGACTAAGAGTTCTTTCCCTTTTTGTAATGCAATATTCAGAGGGAAGTGTAAAAGTAAACCGAAACAGCATAGAAACAGATGCCACCACGGGGTGCGTAAATAATCCTCTTCTCATTCGGGAAAATTCACCTCCCTCAGGCTATGGAGTCTCCTAGGGAGAAACGTATGGGAAGCCACAGTGGAAAATGAGAAAGCGCAGAGTTGGCCAGTGAAGGCTGGGGCAGTGTTCTGGGGGATTCAGGATTTTCTTCTCCCCAGCCCTCTGCATGTGTGGAACACTAAGAGTACGTGAGCCAGATCAACGAAGAAAATTACTATGTTCAGGCCGGGCGCGGTGGGTTACCGCCTGTGTCCCAGCACTTTGGGCAGCCAGCTAGGCACGGATCACCTGGGAGGCCAGGAGTTGAGACCAGCCTGGCCAACATGGGTGAATCCCCATCTCTACTAAAATATAAAAATTAGCCAGGCGTGGTGGCGAGCCTGTAATCCCAGCTACTCGGGGGAGGCAGAAGAATCGCTTGAGCCTGGAAGGCGGAGGTACAGTAGTGCCGAGATCGTGCCATTCCGCAGCCTGAGGCGACAGAGCGAGACTCTGCCTCAAAAAGTATATTTGGAATAATCTCTGCTCCTCCAGCCCACCCCCACCTTCCTGAAACAACCCCAGTTCGTTAACTAAAACCTTATGGCATTTATGGGTATACAATCACAGCTCCTGTGCCTCAGCCTTCCATCGCCCCAGGGGATCGGGCATCATCTCCTTCCTCGGCCTCTTCCCGGGGCCTTCCAGGATTCCAGTGTGCGGATCCTGGGCTCTGGCGTCTCCTGCGTCCCCGCGAGTGTCCAGTGCCGGCGTGGGGAAAAGACGGGGGCGCGGGTGCCACCGGCCACTCCTGACTTTCGCTGCTCTCCTGCGCGGCCCACGGAACAGCGACCCCCTCAGCTTCCCCTCCCACAGCCCTCAGTCCATCAGCACCCGGAGGCTGCCTCTTCCTGGACACAGTGCAGTCAGGTCTCTTCGGTCCCTCGTAGTCTTCCAGGTCCCCTTCTCGCACCTCCGCAGAAGGCGCGAGCTGCCCGCCCTCTACGCCCTCCCCTCCCAGAACAGACCTTAAGTCAGACCCTCAGGCCAGACTTGGCACCGCTGAGTCAAACAAAGCATAGTAGCGCGGTGAAACTTAACGATTCCCTAGGTGGACCAGGAAGGTCCCCAGGCCGAATTCCTGCTCCACGGAGGACCTGACACCTGGGGTCCAGTAGACCCCATCCCTGATCCCTCCTGCTGGGCCATCTGCCCCAGCCCCGGGGAGTGGAAGTTACATAGGTCCTGGGGCAATGGGCAGGGTTTTCCCTGGGGGTTCAGTTGCTTAGGTACGCAGCCCAAGGCGGGTTATAAACTCCTAAGACTACATTATACCTGCATTATACCGTGGATGGTCAACACGCACCACACCGCAAGGAGCAAGTGAAATAAACTTTTGAAGACAGAGTTCAAGGGCGCATGGAACCGTTGAGAACACTCCAACTGCGCTACACTACTGTATTCGCCGGGGTTTCTTTGTTTGGAGACAAGTTCTCACTCCATCGCCCAGGCTGCAGTGCAGTGGCCCCATCTCTGCTCACTGCAATCTCCGCCTCCCAGGTTTAAGCAATTCTCCTCCCTCAGCCTCTGGAGTAGCTGGAATGACAGGCGCACATCACCAAGCTTGGCTACTTTTTGTATTTTTAGCAGAGATGAGGTTTCACCATGTTGACCAGGCTGGTCTTGAACTCCTGACCTCAGGTGATCTGTGCACCTTGGCCTCCCAAAGTGCTGGGATTACAGGCGTGAACCACCGTGGCTAGCCTGGTTTTTTGTTTGTTTTGTTTTGTTTTTCCCAGACGGAGTCTCGCTCTGTCGCCCAAGCTGGAGGGCAGTGGCTTGACCTCCGCTAACTGCAACCTCCACCTCCTGGGTTCAAGTGATTTTCCTGCCTCAGCCTCCCAAGTAGCTGGGATTACAGCACCCGCCACCGCGCTCAGCTAATTTTTTTCCTATTTTCACCATGTTGGCCAGGCTGGTTTTAAACTCCTGACCTCAAGTAATCCGCCCACCTCTGCCTCCCAAAGTGCTAGGATTACATGCGTGAACCACCGCACCCGGGTTTTTTTTTTTTTTTTTAACCATTTTTGATTCCCACTGGAGATGCTGGCCATGCTTCCACACACCTGTAATTGTATGTGTGATTTTCACTGCCTGGGGAGAAGGGGAGTAGACATGGACCAACCCCACAATCGCACCTCTGAAACAAGAAATGTAGCAGAATGAACTGAACCAGGGTGGTGGTGACTGCAAGACCTGCTCTGGAGGTTGTTTTAAAAATCGGAGGCCAGGCCGGGCGCGGTGGTTCACGCCTGTAATCCCAGCACTTTGGGAGGCCGAGATGGGCGTATTACGAGGTCAGGAGATCAAGACCATCCTGGCTAACAGGGTGAAACCCCGTCTCTACTAAAAATACAAAAAAAAAAAAAAAAAAAAAATAGCCGGGCGTAGTGGCGGGCGCCTGTAGTCCCAGCTACTTGGGAGGCTGAGGCAGGAGAATGGCGTGAACCCGGGAGGCGGAGCCTGCAGTGAGCCAAGATCGTGCCACTGCACTCCAGCCTGGGCGACTGAGCAAGACTCCGTCTCAAAAAAAAAAAAAAAGAAGAGAAAAAAAAAAAAAAAAAATCGGAGGCCCGGCGGGCAGTGTCTCACGCTTGTAATCCCAGCACTTTGGGAGGCCGAAGCGGGTGGATCAGGAGGTCAGGAGTTCCAGAGGAGTCTGGCTAACATAATGAAACCCCGTTTCTACTAAAAATACAAAAAATAGCCGGATGTGGTGGCGCGCGCCAGTAATCCCAGCTACTCCGGAGGTTGAGGCAGGAGAATCGCTTGAACCCGGGAGGTTGTGGTGAGCAGAGGTCACACCACTGCACTCCAGCCTGGGCAACAGACCGAGACTCTGTCTAATAAACACATAAATAAATAAATAAATAAGTAAAAATAAATCAAAATTGAAGTAGGCCGGGCAGTGTGGTTCATGCTGGCAATTCCAGTACTTTAGGAGGCGAGGTGGGAGGAAAGCTCGAGGCCAGGAGTTTAAGGCCAGTCTGGGCAACATAGAGAGATCTCTTCTCTACAGAATATAATTAGCTGGGCATGGTGGTGTGTACCTGTAGTTCCAGCTACTTCGCAGGTGGAGTAAGAACGCTTGAGGCCAGGAGTTCAAGACCAGCCTGAGCAAAATAGAGAGCCTCTACCCCCACTCCCCACCACACTGTTTCCACCAAAAAAAAAAAAAAAAAAAAAAAAAGCTGGGAGTGGTGGTGTGCGCCTGTAGTCCTAGCTATTTGGGAGGCTGAGGTGGGTGGATTGCTTGACCCTGGGAGTTCGAGGCTGCAGTTAGCCATGATCAAGCCACTGTTTGAAAAGTAAACGCTCTGTCTGAAAAGTAAAAAATAAAAATAAAAATAGACTGGGCTTGGTGGCTCACGCCTGTAATCCCAGCACTTTGGGAGGCCGAGGCGGGGCGGGGGGAGATCACCTGAGGCCAGGAGTTCGAGACCAGCCTAACCAAAATGGTGAAACCCTGTCTCTACTAAAAATACAAAACCTAGCCTGCCGTGCTGGTGCACGCCTGTTGTCCCTTTTAAGGTAGGGAGGCCAGGCTGAGACGCCCCCTCTCTGTAACTGCAGTACCCTCGGATTTTTGCTTTCCAGGCACCTCGCCCTTCGCTTCATGGCCCTCTAGTAGTTCCAGGGTGTGCGCAGTTGTGACCTGCTTCCCGTGAGCCTCTGCTCTACGGTCCCGGATGGAGCGTGCATTTGCTACCCCGCAGCCCTCGCGCGGCCAGGCACAGCGGACACCAGGACTCCAAGATGGCGTCAGTCGGTGAGTGTCAGGCCCCGGGTAAGGCTGTTTGGATGCCGTGGTGGAAATAGGAGCCAGGGTCCACGCTCCAAAGCCGCACTGGGACAGAAGGAACCTGCGGAGCTGCCTGCTCTTCGCTCGGGGACTTCGCCACGACCTCGAGGCGCGCGAGACCCTACTTTAGGGTATTACGCTGCCCGACCCCCTCCCGCCCGCCCAGCCGCGCCTTCCTGCTGCCCAGGGCCCGCGCCAACCGGGTTAGGCGTGGAGGGTGAAGGCAGCTGGGTGGGCACGCGCTTCTGGGCCTGGGAATGCGCCGCCTTGGGCCTTGCGTCCCTCTTTCCGCTAAGAAATAGCCGCCTCCCTGTCCCGCTGCGACCCAGTTGCTTTGCACTTGAATGGTACGCGCAGCTTCTGCCCTTCTTTCCAAAGCTTACGCTTAATGTTCCAGTGGGAGCTCAGGACTAGGACTGTGCCTGATACCATGTAAGGTTCGATGCATATGTGTTGAATAGGCTCAGAGAAGTGGGGTGACCTGTTCAAGGTCACAACTCGTGAGAGGGCTGAGCTAGTATTCAAACCTGACTGAGGCTTCGTGGTAAATGAGCTTTATTCTCTAGGATGGGCTTATGACCAGCCCGTCATATGGATTTTCAGTGACACCCATATGCAAATCGCTACATTCATCCAGCTGTGCACACTCATGATTTTTGTTTGTTTCTGAAATAGGGCTAAACCGTGTTTTAGTCCTAGATGCTCCATAGTAGCCTTGTCAGCAAGTCCTTGTTGGGAAAGTTGATCCCATTTTACAGATCAGGAAAATAACCGTTCGGGATGTGGTGTGGCCTCTCTGAAGTCACACAGCCTGATAGTGGCAGAGTTTTTATTAACCCATGTGTGTCTTAGCTCAGTTTCTGTATTTTTCTTTATTATTATTATTTTTTTGAGACGGAGTTTCGCTCTTGTTGCCCAGGGTGGAGTGCAATGATGCGATCTCGGCACACTGCAACCTGAGTTCAAGCGATTCTCCAGCCTCAGCCTCCGGAGTAGCTGGGATTACAGGCGTCAGCCACTATGCCCGGCTAATTTTTGTGTTTTTTGTACAGATGGGGTTTCACCATGTTGGCCAGGCTGGTCTCGAACTGCTGACCTCAGGTGATCCACCTACCTTGGCCTCCCAAAGTGCTGGGATTACAGGTGTGAGCCACTGTGTCCACCTGGCGCAGTTTCTATATTCTTTTTTTTTTTTTTTTTTTGGACATGGAGTTTGGCGCTGTCGTCCAGGCTGGAGTGCAGTGGCTGATCTCAGCTCACTGCAACCTCTGCCTCCCTGGTTCAAGTGATTCTGCTGCCTCAGCCTCCCGAGTAGCAGGGATTACAGGCAGGCAGCAATAACTACACCCGGCTTTTTTTTTTTTTTTTTTTGTATTTTTAGTAGAGACGGAGTTTCGCCACGGTGGTCAGGCTGGTCTCAAACTCTTGACCTCAAGTGATTCACCTGCCTTGGCCTCCCAAAGTGTTGGGATTACAGGTGTGAGCCACCGCACCTGACCTCTGTATTATTATTATTATTTTTTTTGAGACGGAGTCTTGCTTTGTTGTCCAGGCTGGAGTGCAGTGGCATGATCTCTAGCTGGATGTACAGGCGCGCGCCACCACACCTGCCTAATTTTTGTATTTTTAGTAGAGACGGGGTTTCACCATGTTAGTGAGGCTGGTCTCGAACTCCTGACTCCAGCCGGCCTCTGTATTCTTAATCTCAACCTGAAGAAGAGAAGAGGGCTTCAGAAAAGATGAGAGGGAAGCTGTTTTCCCCACAGTAAAATGGGCATATTCGTCATACACGGTGGTTGTGTTAAGGAGACAACCTGTGAAAAGCGAACACTGGGGCATTGTGTCTAAACATAGGGCTGTGGTCAAGAGCTCTGGACTAAGGATCAATCCATTTAGTACATGAAAGACATTTGGAACACTGCCTGGCCCACAGTGAGTACTCAGTTGGTGTGAGCTGGTCATCCCAGCCTTTACTTTGTGACCTTAAGGCAGGGTCACGTGCCTGGCCTATTCAGCATCACCCCAGTCACGTGCCTGGCCTATTCGGCATCACCCCAGTGAAGAAATTGGAGTCCATGTCTCTTAGGTACTGTATTGATGATCTTCTGGGTGGTGTCTGTCACTAGAGTACAAAGACAATATTTCATGAGCACATAAAATGTGGGAAATATGAATTAGCAGCAGTAGATAAGATCAGAGGTTGGCAAACTATGGCCAGTGATTTGGATTTCCTGTGGCCTGTTTTTGTCTGGCCATGAGCTCAGAATGGTTTTTTGTTTTTGTTTTTATTTTTTATTTTTATTTATTTATTTTTTGAGACAGAGTCTTGCTTTTGTCGCCCAGGCTGGAGTGCAATGGCATGATCTCAGCTCACTGCAACCTCCACCTACCAGGTTCAAGCGATTCTCCTGCCTCAGCCTCCCAAGTAGCTAGGATTACAGGTGCCCGCCACCATACCCTACTAATTTTTGTGTTTTTAGTAGAGATGGGGTTTTGCCATGTTGGCTAGGCTGGTCGCCTTGGCCTCCCACAGTGCTGATATTACAGACATGAGCCACCACGCTGGGCCCAGAATGGTTTTTTGTTTTTATTTTATTTATTTATTTATTATAGAGATGGGGTCTCAGACTCCTGGCCTCAAGCGATCCTCCCATCTCGGCCAAAGTGTTGGGATTGCTGGCATAAGCCACTGCATTGGGCCGTTTTCTGTTTTTAAAAAGATTGTTTAAAAATAAAATAGACTATGCTATGGAGACCTTATGTGGCCCGCAAAGCCTAAAATCTTTCTTCTCTGGACAACCCCCAGGCTGGATTTAGCACTCAGGAGAGACTGTCATTTCCATGTGGCTTCATAGTAATGAACAGTATGCTTCCTCTCAAGGATCTGTGGTGGTTCTACAACCATTACTGAGAATCTGTCGTATACCAAGAAGTGGGGATATTCCCATCTTCAGGTAGCTCATAATCAGGCAGAAAGGTGGTAATAGTTCTCATTTACATAGTACTGAGGGCCAAGTACCAAGGATTTCACAAAGGAGGAAACTGAGAAGGAGTAGTACCTTGCCCAAGGGCACACACCTACAAAATGGCACTAAACCCAGAAACCTGACCCCAGGGTCTGCTCTGCCTCTGAACTCTACTCTCTCTCTTTACGTGAGCCAATGATTGCAGATGGAAGCTTCAGTGCTGCAGAGGAGTGGGGTGTGTAGAGTGGGGGTGGGAATTTGAATAGGGCAACCAAGGACTGAGGCCTTCCTCTGCCTTCCAGTAAAAGAGAAATTCGTGGAATAAGTATAGATGCATCTGGGATGAACTGGATAGTCGCTTGCAGTGGTGCGATCTTGGCTCACTGCAACCTCTACCTCCCAGGTTTAAGCAATTCTCCTGCCTCAGCCTCCCGAGTAACTGGGACTACAGGCATGTGCCACCACGCCCAGCTAATTTTTGTATTTTTAGTAGAGACGAGGTTTTACTATGTTGGCCAGGCTGGTCTTGAACTCTTGACCTCGTGATCTGCTCGCCTTGGCCTCCCACAGTGCTGGGATTACAGGCGTGAGCTGCCGCGCCCGGCCAAATGTATTAGATTTGCTTTTGTTTTGTTTTGTTTTGTTTTGTTTTGTTTTTTTTGAGACGGAGTCTGGCTCTGTCACCCAGGCTGGAGTACAGTGGCCGGATCTCAGCTCACTGCAAGCTCCACTTCCCAGGTTCACGCCATTCTCCTGCCTCAGCCTCCTGAGTAGCTGGGACTACAGGCACCTGCCACCACGCCTGGCTGATTTTTTTGTTTTTTTTTAAGTAGCGATGAGGTTTCACCATGTTAGCCAGGATGGTCTTCGATTTCCTGACCTCGTGGTCCTCTTGCCTCGGCCTCCCAATGTGCTGGGATTATAGGCGTGAGCCACCGCGCCCAGCCCCAAATGTGTTAGTTTTAAGGAAACACCCTTGTCTTCATAATACAGAGATAGAACTAGGGAGAAAAACAAGTTGTGAATTGTTGGCTTTTTTCTCCTGTGATGTGCCAGACTCCATGCCAGCCTCTGAACATGGTTATGAGATGCAGAATATGCCTGCATAGTTTATGTAAATGTGAAAAAATGGCTTCACTGGATCAGGAAGTGAGTTTTCTGGCTTCGTGCGGTGGTTCACGCCTGTAATCCTAGCACTTTGGGAGGCCAAGGCGGGCAGATTGCCTGAGGTCAGGAGTTTGAGACCAGCCTGGCCAACATGGTGAAACCCCATCTCTACTAAAAATACGAAATTAGCTGTGTGTCATGGCTCATGCCTGTAGTCCCCGCTACTCAGAAGGCTGAGGCAGGAGAATCGCTAGAACCAGGAGGCGGAGGTTGCAGTGAGCCAAGATTGTACCACTGCACTCCAGCCTGGGCAAGTGCAGTGGCGCGATCTCATGGTGCAGTTTCACTGTGTTGGCCAGGCTGGTCTCAAACTCCTGACGTCAGGTGATCTGCCTGCCTTGGCCTCCCAAAGTGCTGGGATTACAGGTGTGAACCACTGTGCCCGGCCTCCCTCAGCAGACTCTTGAGGCTGGTCCTGACAGAGCCTTAGTCTTTCCTTTGATCCCAAAATGGAGAAGAAATCCTTGGAATGATTTAATCTGGCTCCTCTTGTGGTTATCTTTGAGAAGGCACCGTGGTCCTAGACTCTTTGCCCTCAATAGGACACCTGCTAAAAGCTTTTTAAAACTGATCATTAGCTGGGTGTGGTGGCACACACCTGTAGTCCCAGCTGTTCAGGAGGTTGAGGCAGGAGGATCACTTCAATCCAGGAAGCTCAGTGAGGCTGCAGTGAGCTGTGATCACACCTGTGCATAACCACTGCACTCCAGCCTGGGTAATGGAGCGAGACCCTGTCTCTTAAAAATAAATAAATAAATAAATAAATAAATAAATAAAATCTTTGCAGGGAGAACAGGGGAGACCATTCCTTCCTTAAGTGCATCTCCTTGACACCCACAGGCCCACCCACTCCCTGGCCCTCCGTGGTCTCCTCCTGGGCCCAAATGTGAGGACACTGCAGTGTCAGCCAGGAATTCTTCTGATTCCTTGTTCTCAGACTCCCATTGGAATATGGTCTGGGGCCGTTCAGTCATTTGGAGTGGTTTTTCCTAAGTCAGTTGACTTCTTGGAATGTGTAATCTCTTATTTTTATCTCTGGAAATTGTTGGCGTCCGTGGTCCCAGGATGCTGGAGGTGGAAATTCCTTGGGTTTCTTTCATTATACTTGCTCGGGCTGGCCCATCTGGGGAGGCTGGCAGCTATGTGAACCCAGATGCTCTTTGAAGCCCTTCCCCAGTAAACAAGTACATCAAGTCTGAGTGAGACACTTGGGGCCACCGTCATGCCGCTCTCCTTCCACATCCCCTCTAGTACATTCTCCAGGCACGCATCCCCAGGGTTGGACAGGGCACTCTCATATTGGCTTCAGGGACGTGGGGGGCCAGTCCTGCCCCCACGTTGTGTGTGTGACCTTGGTCACGTGGCCCAACCTCTCTGAGTCTATCCCCCCTCCCCTCCTGTAAGATAAAGGCATGAACTGCTTGCTGTGAAGATGAAATAAGCTAATAATGTCAAGTAAATGTTAGCTTTGCAGTAGTTTTTCCTGTCCTCCACGTTACTACTTTCTTCAAGACCCTTTTCTGGAGTTACTCCCAGCAAGCTGTTACTCAGACGTCCTGTTGGTTAATAAAGCTGACGCTGTAGCAGTTCTGCTATTGTGTGGACTCAGGCTTAAAATAGTGGGCTTGATGTGATGTATTTCTTTGTAATATTTTGTATGTGCAGCCTCTGTGTAATTGCATTATGCACCGTTGTTGCATAGTTGAAGTAGTGGCAGGAAAGGATGCCATGTGTGTTACTGGGAGATTATTCAGTGGGTATTTTTTCTCACTCTTCCGTTTCAGTACCAGTGAAGGACAAGAAACTTCTGGAGGTCAAACTGGGGGAGCTGCCAAGCTGGATCTTGATGCGGGACTTCAGCCCTAGTGGCATTCTCGGAGCATTTCAAAGAGGTCAGAGCCTTGTGGATGTGTGTAAATGAAAGCAAATCTCTGGGTCTTCAGGTCTCTTTTTGCCATGAATTAATTTGGGCGACGAAGGTCTTGTTGTCTGAAAGCAGTAAGTTATATAGAGGAGGACAGGGAGGGGTGGCTAGGCCTTGGACCTCCATGGTTGATTGGCGCTTTCAAAGGCTGGCTCTGAGATATTGCAGCCAAGAACATGTTTCCTATTGCTTGGAATCAGTACGTCTGCCTCTTAGAGAAATCCTAAGACTTCTTTAAGAGGAAAATGAGGGCCGGGCGCGGTGGCTCAAGCTTGTAATCCCAGCACTTTGGGAGGCCGAGACGGGCGGATCACGAGGTCAGGAGATCGAGACCATCCTGGCTAACACCGTGAAACCCCGTCTCTACTAAAAATACAAAAAACTAGCCGGGCGAGGTGGCGGGCGCCTGTAGTCCCAGCTACTTGGGAGGCTGAGGCAGAAGAATGGCGTAAACCCGGGAGGCGGAGCTTGCAGTGAGCTGAGATCCGGCCACTGCACTCCAGCCCGGGCTACCGAGCAAGACTCCGCCTCAAAAAAAAAAAAAAAAAAAAAGAGGAAAATGAATTGGAACCATAGTGGGCATTAGTCTATAATATGATGCTCACCTCCCTGCCAGAACTTCCAGGACAAATATTTGAAATGGCCTATCTTGGCTGGGTGCAGTGGCTCATGCCTGTAATCCCAGCACTTCGGGAAGCCAAGGCGGGGGGATTGCTTGAGCCAAGTTTTAGACCAGCCTAGGCAATGTGGAGAGACCCCATCTCTATAAAAAAATCACACAAGAAAAATTAGCTGGGTGTGGTGGTGCGTGCCTGTAGTCCCAGCTACTCAGGAGGCTACAAGATCAAGGCCAAAGGGGAGAGGTGGAATCCAGGTGGGCCTAGTTCAGGAGCTGGCATGTGCTTATAGTTTAGGCTATGGGGATTGGAGACCTTACTGGCATTTGTGCTTATCACCTTTATCAGCCAGTGAATGCAGGGCGAGGGGCTTAAACAGCCAGAGCAGGACTGGGTCCCTGAATGTCAGCCAGACTCAACTGTGTGCTCAACTTCATTGAAATGTGAAGCCCAGCAGGGCAATGAGCGCCTCTTGCGTTTGCAGGTTACTACCGGTACTACAACAAGTACATTAACGTGAAGAAGGGGAGCCTCTCGGGGATTACCATGGTGCTGGCATGCTACGTGCTCTTCAACTACAGCATTTCCTACAAGCATCTCAGTGAGTGCCTCTGCGGCATCTTGCCTTCAGTTTCCCAAGAGAGGGTAGTGGTGACTGATTTCATTAGAGACAGCAGCTCACCTTCTTCTGAGGCTGAGAGACCATTAGTAAATCCCTTATGTTTCCACCTAAAAGAATTGGAGGGACCTATCAGAGTACAGTATGTGGGATATTGTTTGAATGAGAAAATTGTGACGAGAACACAGGAAAATCACAATGAAGCCAGGGTAAAGAGAATACTTAGAAACATTCTTTAAAATACAGCAGGCTCTGTGAAAATTTGGCTCGATCTTCCTAGTAACCAATGCAGAAAGAGAAATGAGTTGAGTGGGATAATCTGGTACCCCAGAAAAGCAGGGCTGTTCCGGCTTTGAGGCTCGAGAGGAGCTTGTCTGGTGGGAGATTGGCAGGAAGTGTTGCTGACGTCCTCTGACTAGACTGTTTCTGACAGTGTTGTGTACACCCCCCACCCCCACCTCACTCCCCCTCTGCTGCACCAGGGCGGTGCTGCCTCTGAAGGATGGGTTCTCAGGGCTGTTTGTCTGAGCAGGTGTTCCCTCTGTTCCTTCTGGAAAGAAAGCAGCTGGCCAGGCGGCAAGTTGGCTCCTGAGGTGTCTTTGTGCCCCCCGGGTCTGCTGATTCTGCAGACACCAGCAGGCGGGTCGTGGGTCATCTCTGAAGGGAATTCTCAGGAAGGCTTTGTGTGATCTCAGCCTGCTTCCTGTCATGCCGTGCCTTCACTGTAACCTTGTAAGATACTTACCATCTTGCCTTCATGACTTCAGAGCACGAGCGGCTCCGCAAATACCACTGAAGAGGACACACTATGCACCACCCCCGACCCCATGACCTTGGCCTGAGCCCCTCCGTGAGGAACACAATCTCGATCGTTGCTGAATCCTTTCATGTCCTAATGGGAATTAACCTCCAAATAAAAGATGACTGGTACGTGTGCTGCTTGCCTGCCGTAGCCGTTGTCCCATGCTCCAGGGGCTCCTGTGGCACAAGGTGGGGGGAGGTTGTCTTTCCAGGGCATTGACCTGTGAAGGCCTTTGTGGACTTCCCAGACCACCACTTGGGTTGTGTCCCAGCTCCCTGGAGGGCAGGGTGTCATCCAGACCTTCCTGCAGCAGCAGTGCCGAAGTCTGTCCCCTGCCATGAGTGCTATGGACAGGTGCATTCGCAGACACTCTGGCCTTCAGTTGGCTGACCCTTTATGGTGTAACACAAAGGCCTGTGTGCCTGAGAGTACCAGACCCCACCCCGGCCGTCCTGTGGCTCTAGGCAGGGAATTTTTAGACGGCCCGGATGTTTTCTCATCTAGTTTCTGCATCACCCTGGGGCATCAAGGGCTACAGGGTGAGGTGTCCCAGCACTGTCTGGAGAGACCTCAGGCAACACTAATGCCCACGCTGCAGAGTGTGGCCCTCCGGCTGAGGCGGCTTCTCTAGCAGGCTTAGTGGGATGGGAGTGACGGGGAAAAGTGAGGGGCCATGGCGACCCCTCCTTCTTCCCCTTCATCAGAGCCTCATTGGGGGTGGGATGCTGTGTTCCAGAAGTGGGGGCCACCTGACATCTGAGCTGAGGTGGAGAACCTGCCTGCTGGCTCCACAGGTCAGACTCCCAGACTTGACCAGCTGCTTGCACAAAGGCCTTCTGGGCAGCTGCACTTCCCTTTGTGAGATTGACATTTGTTGAAAGGGACAAGAAAGCTAGGCTGTGATTGCATCCAGTGTAAGAGGCTTGGCATGAGAACCTTAAGTAATGAGGCATGGCTTAAAAAACAAGCTTTAATCCATTTCATAAAAATTGTTCTTGCAATTGAACGTGGCCAGGCCCACATGCCCAGCAGGAGACAGGAGACAGTTTCACATTTTCCAGGCTCAGGACAAGGCAGTCTCCTCCACATGCCACAGGCATCTCAGTGAGTGTAGACGCCTGGCAGGCAGGAGGTAGGCACAGATGATCTGAAGGGGCCATCTATTTAAAGGTCTGCAGCTGCAGCTCAAGGGACACCTTAAACTCTGTCAGGAGCGTACCCCAACAGAAAATTAAGCCCAGAGGAGAGAACCTCAGGCCTGAGAGCCCTGCACCCCTCCTCAACCGCTACCACCTGGGACCAGAGCCAGTCTGAGGCAATGGGGGCACCTGAATTTGCCCTGAAGGGCTCCCTCATTCAAATCACATAGAGGCACAGCTTTAGGATTCAGCAGGGCAGGGAGGGAGGAAGCAGGCGTGAGCCGGCCACAGCTTTGAATGACCCACCAGCCCCTGCGGTCACCAAGAACTGGTGTTTAATGAGGCGAAAACCATCGCCACACAGAACTGCCTAGCCAAGCCCCTCCCCAGCAGCTTCCTCCCTCCCTGGATGAGGGGACTCGTGCCGGGAGTCCCAGAAAGGAGGCATCGATCCAGAAAGGGGGCATCGATGCCCAGCCAAATAGGATGTCGACTGCAGGGACCCAGCAGGACACTTGTCCCTTTTTCAAAAAATATTACGGCAGAATAATAGAAAACTAACAGGCGTGGCCCCTCAGAGCGATGAAACCCACATGCCTGCGGGCCAGCTCAAGCCACAGTCGCGCCAATAAGCGCATGAAATAGTTAAATGCACACTCCCAACAGCAGGGCCCCCGGGCTGCTCGGAGCTGGCTCCAGCTGCTGTCACTGTCCACTGAGAAAGGCCAAGTGCCCTTTGGTGCATCTGTTGGCGTAGTGTCCTTTCTCGCCACACTGGGAAGAGCAGGAAGTGGGGGGAAGAGGAGAGACAGACAATAACACTGTTCAAATGCAGTTTTCAACTAAGGCAGTGCCCACCAAATCCCCAGTCATCCACCAAGTCCCCAGTCGGAACAGGACTCTGAAATTCTCTGTGGTACAGAGAAAAAACTGTGGTACAGTTTTTTTCAAATTGGAGGGTGAGGGAGCTCAGGATGGAAAGTGCAGTGGTGCAGAAACTAGCCAGCAAGTCACAGGTGCGAGGGAGAACAGGCCACCAGAAGGCGACCTGCTAGCACCCTACAGGGGCTCTTTCAGGCCCACACCTCTCCCACATGGACACAGGGCCTGCCCAGGGAGGGACTCCCAAGTGGGTAGCAGGACAAAGAGAAGCCCGTGGCACCTGAGCTCCGCCACCCCGTCTGGGGACCAAGCCCCTCTGTACCACAGGCCAGTCACTTACCTCTGAGCCAAGGTCTGGGGTTCCCTGGCAGGAGACGGGAGGGAACAGCATGAGAAGTGCCCCAGCCCCCCCTCCCTTTGGGAACCAGTGCTGGGGACAGAAGGTGGGCTGTACCCAACGTTTTCCCTCGTGGCTGTGACACACCTGTCTAAGCTACTTTGGGGACAGGTTTTGATCACAGGATAAGAGAGATGGGATGATGCTTATAAGGGGAGCCTGCAGAGCCACATGACAAATCCAGCCCTGACCCTGCCTCATCCCATCCTGATTATCCAGGCCCTTCCGTAGTTTCTCTTTACTCTGTGACTCCTTAAACGGCAGCCTCAAGCACTGAACAAAAGGGTCAGGAGGCAGCTGGGGGCACTGTCTGCTGACACCCACCCCCCAGTCCCTGCTGCCCCGAGGGGCTCTGCCCAGTCAACACCCAGCACTCTTGCCAGCTCTATTCCCTGGCTCCACAGTCCCTGTTTTCTTTCT
Organism: Papio anubis; assembly: GCF_008728515.1. Classification (NCBI taxonomy): domain Eukaryota; kingdom Metazoa; phylum Chordata; class Mammalia; order Primates; family Cercopithecidae; genus Papio; species Papio anubis. The sequence goes on from NC_044979.1 coordinate 140,576,035, forward strand.
TCCATGTTGGCCAGGCTAGTCTCGAACTCCTGACCTTGTTGTGATCTACCCCCCTTGGCCTCCCAAAGTGCTGGGATTACAGGGCGGCAAGATAACAGCTAAGTCTGCTCTATACACAGTCCCACTTCTGTGCTTTTTTTTTTTTTTTTTTTGAGACAACAGTCTCACTGTGTCGCCCAGGCTAGAGTGCAGTGGTGCAGTCATAACTCACTGCAGGCTTGACCTCCTGGGCCCAAGCAATCCTCCCACCTCAGCCTCCCCAGTAGCTGGGACTACAGGCATGCGCCACCACACCCAGCCTGTTTTGTGATTTCTAATCTGGACTCGTTCTTCAGAACTCCAGACATAGGAATTGTGTGTGCCTTGGGTTGAGAACATACTCTTCCAAGAGTACTGGGGGTTGCTCCTGCCAGGTGCCAGGGGCATACCAATCCTGGGGCGATTTTAGATTAGAAAACTTAGTTTGTAACTTTCCAGCCTTAACCAAGGACATGAATATAGGCCCAGACTCATCAACAACATCAAACTATGAAGAGATTTCCCTCCTCTTTCCCCGCCTCCCACAGAGCCAAGAGTGAACAGGACAGTTTTCGAGGAGGTTTCTTTAAGCTCACCCTTCCCCTGAGTCCATTTTATGTACTGGAGGAGGCGATGGGGACGGGGGTGCTGTAACCCAGTGTCCTGTTTCCTAGGATGTGCCCTGCAGGATCCGAGGATGCCTTCAGGACAGCCAGCGGCTCCAAGGGTTTACCCTTCCCTGGATCAGTGTTTCCATTTTGTTCCCGCCCTCTTGGGGGCTTCCCTCAGCTGCCTGCAGGCCCCATCCATTCACTGGGCAGGCGTTCTCACCATCCTTTACTGTGCCTCAGTGCGGTGTGGTAGGAAATAGGAGTCTCTAGCCCACCATAGTGGATGGGTAACTAGACTGTAACTTTATGCTTACAATCAGCAAAAACGAATGTTTTCACTTTTCTCATTTCACCAAACATATGGGGCATGAGGGAATGGCCACTGACAGTAAGGGAAGACCCCACCCCATCCCCCAGCCCAGGGACTCACCTTGTAACAGGTGACCTGCTCCAGTGGCCGGGGTCCCCGGTTGCCCGCGCTGCTGTTTTGACTCTGCATGACCCCGATGACCTGTGGGGTTCTCTGCTGATTGGGAGAAGAGTTCTGACTCGTTAACTGGATCAAGGAGGACGACCTTTGTAATGGCGGATTGTTACTTTGCTGGAAAGAGTTACACAACACGGTTTTACTGTGGAAAACACGTGCACGCAGACTACCGATGGGGACAGGAAAAAAGAGGGCGGGACTCGTCCCGCAAACGGCAGGAAGAAGGGCTTCCACGACGGCCCAGCTCAGGACAGCGGGCAACAGAGAAACATCTGGTGATGATGGCAGAAGCCACTGCCCGAAAAACACCATGCAGACACACAAAAACGAAAAATAAAATAGAAAACAAAACATCAAGGAGACAAGAGGAGGTCTCTGGGGCAGTGGGGCGAGGGCATGTTCAGGCCTTACTTTGGTTTCTGAGGTTCTGGCTTCAGGTCAGGATGAACGCTTGGTTCAGCCAGATGTTTAGCAGCCTACACGGCGAGCAAGTCACAGAAAAACAGTTGGAGCCTGACACACTGAGCTGCGTTCTCGGGCTGAGAGGACCCTCCTCTAGGGAGCCCCGCCAGGAGGAGGGCCAGGGCTCCTGGGGTAGGGATTCCACAGCAGGGCCTCCTCCCGACCCGTGGGCTCCTGGCTCTGGCCCTTAAGTGCAGAACCCGAGCTAGAAAACCCCCAGGTTGGCACGGCTGCACCTACACCTGGAATTCCCGGCTTTCCCCATCAAGAGTTCAATATGACTGGCCTCCACGCAGCTGTATCCACTGCATCCTCTCCTGGCTGTTCAGCCTCTAGCACTTAGCGGGGCTGGTGGGGCTTTGGCAGCCAGTCCAGAGTCCAGCAGGGTAGGAGGTGAGGCTTTGGGCTCAGGTGGGTGGGCTTGGTGGGCCTGTTGGGAACCCTGCCTGATGCCCGCCCTGCCTTGATGCCAGCCCTTCCTCTTGGCTCAACCCCCGACTCCCATAACCAAACTCAGGGTGCCCTTGGCGTTGAGGGGCTGCTGCAGATCCCCACGTGTCTATGGCATTTCCCTCCCTCCTTGGGCTGAAGGGGTCGGACCAGCTGCTTGGCTGCGGGGCCCCTTATCTAGAAAACTGGAGCCAGCTGGGCCTGTTCTCACCCCTCCTCCCAGCCTCCACTCCACAGGAGCAGGGGCGGTGCTGGCCAGAGTGGTCAGTTCTGCTGCCACACCTGCTCCTGCCCAGTGGTGTCGCCTCAGGCAAGTCCCCCCGCTCTGGAAGTCTCAGTTCCCCTATCTGCAAAACGAAGGGTCTGGCCCAGGAGCAAAAGCAGCAGACACGTTGCCCAGGCCGGCTCCATGCCAGCTCCCCGGGCGCAGACATGGTGCCCAGGCCGGCTCCTGAGGCAGACGCTGCTGTGCCAGGCAGCCCCATCTCACAATGGGTGGCTGGTTGCATGGCGCCTCAACTTTGCTGCTGCACTTGGCCTTGCTGAGGTTCCAGGGTGAGAGGCCCTGCATCTCTGGAGGGAGATACACATGGCTCTGCCCCTGACTTTTCTGCGGGAACTTGGGAGACGCCCCTTCTCTCCCAAGTTCTCCAGTGGGGTCTAAGGCAGACCGCACCCCCGGGGGACACTGAGGTTCTCGCTGGAGAAAAGGCACTTCCTTCCTAACGAGGAGGGCCAGGCACGGTACCTTTGCCGGAGGCTGGGTCTGCTGCGGCAGTGGGGGCTGCTCGGTGGTTCCCATGGGCAGTTCAAATCGAGGGCTGGTCACCAGCAGCCAGAGGGGATGAGAACAAGAGAAGGAGTCGGGGACGGGGGATGAGAAGAGAGAAGCCAGGCCATGCTCTTAAATTCCAGCCCTAGGAAAATCACACTCAGCTGCCCCAGCACAAAGTGATTTGACACAAGCTGCATGGATGGGGTGGGGCTGGCACTCAGCTCTGCTCCTGGGAGGCCGCGGGAGTGGCGTGGAGAACACAACTGACTTGCCTGGGCTGAGGCCCAGCCCTGCCTACCCTGAACTGGGAAACTCATGGCCAGTGCTGCTCGGAAGTGACAAAAGCTGCACCGGTACGCGCCTGCTGCGCCCCAGGAGCTGTACACAGGGATGCCCCGCTCCCCGCAGGGTCTTACTCTGGCGTCAGCCCCTCCTCCTATCACTTGGTAACGGTCTGCCCCAGGCCACCTGCAGGTGCCTGCACTCATTCAGGGAGTGAGACCCAGTGGCAGCACCGGCCACTTCCCTGCAGTGAGAAGCAGGGACCAGGGTCCCCACAGACCTGGAGACTGTTATCCCGCTGCAGGTTCAGCAGTGTTGGCGAGGCAGCCAGGAGGAGGGGAGGCTTGTCTGCAGCCCCAGTGCCACCCCAGGCGGAAGCCCGGGTCCACAAGCAAAGTGACAGATGGACACTGGGCTCCAAGGACAAGACAATGGAGCCAGAAGAGGGGTGCTAACCCCATGGAGCAAGAATTAAAACCGATCTTCAGAGGCTCACAGACTTGCTATCTATCTATCCTATCTAATCTATCCTATTTATCTATCTTATCTATCTAAACTATGATGAAGTCTCGCTCTATCTAATCTGTCCGTCCGTCTGTCCGTCTGTCCATCCGTCCTATGATGGAATCTCGCTCTGTCGCCCATCACCCAGGCTGGAGTGCAGTGGCACGATGTTGGCTCACTGCAACCTCCACCTCCCGGGTTCAAGTGATTCTTCTGCCTCAGCCTCCCAAGTAGCTGGGACTACAGGCACACACCACTATGCCTGGCTAATTTTTGTATTTTTAGTAGGGACAGGGTTTCACCATATTGGCCAGGCTGGTCTTGAACTCCTGACCTCGTGATCTGTCCACCTCAGCCTCCCAAAGTGCTGGGATTACAGGTGTGAGCCACCACACCCGGCCCAGACTTGCCTTTGACCATGTGCCCCTGGCCAGGGACCAAGCCCTGTGCCTCAGTGTGCTGCTGTGTGAAATGGGTGTGTTCTCTCCTACCCTCACTGTTAGATGACTACTTATTCTATGTGAAACCCCAAGCTCAGGGTTTTCTGAGCCTCCACATAGGAGACTGAAATTCTAGTTTCCTTCCTTTAGGGTGCAGGTTCTAAACTGGAAGTCCCCAAATTCCCTAAATGATATGCAAGGCTACATGTGTGTCTGTATCCCACAGCTTCCATTAGATTACCAGATGGCCCATGACCCAAGAAATGGGTCTAGGCAGCGCCACCTCTGGGCTCAGGAAGCACTGGTGGCCATAAGCAGGGATTACTTCCCTATCTCCTGCCCCCACCCTTGGCTCTAGTACTGACATCACACAGTGACCAAAGCCCAGGTGGCCTAGGGAAGATACAGAGGGCAGCACGGCCTGGGCTGGGAGCTGGGGTAGAGGGTAGAGGGCAGAGCGGCTGGCTACTCACTGCATGAATTTACATGAGGGCCCCTCTGGGCAGAATCCCACGAGGTAATTCACACAGATGACTCTCCGTGTGTGCCGGTGCCTGCAGAGGGGACCTGCAGAGCCAAGTGTCTGGTCACTTAGACATCCCCTCTACCAGTTAGAGAGCTGGAGCATGGCTTCAAATGCTGGCTGTCCCCCATTCATGGGAGACAGGGGGCAGGGACCTCACCTCCCAACACTGGCCTCCTTATCAAAAATGCAGGTGGACCACCACCCACCCAGCATTCTTGGGAGAGTCAAGGGAGATGAGGGGTATGAGCAAGCCGCTAGCTGCAGAATGTCAGGTTTTGCTGGGACAGGTAGGGCAAGATGTCCCAGGTAGACCAGATGGCAGCCTCCCGGGTCATGTAGGCAGAGAAGGGAGGACTTGGCTTCTTGCCAGGGGCCCAGCTCACCCTGGCACCTACCGTGCTTGCAGAAGCCGCGGTCATACCAAGGGCAGTCCTTGATCTTGGACTCGGGGTCGATGTGCAGGAAGGGACACTCCTTGTTGCTGCACTCTCCTGCAGGAAAACTCAGACGTGAGGCCGCTAGGAAGGCTGGGGCCAGGCCCACCTTGGCTTCATCCAAGGAAAAGAGGTTCTGGTGTCCAGTTTTGGCCTGATGAGCCCTGAGAGCCAGGGAAGAGTGTCTCTGAGCCCCAGCTTCCTGTGCAGTGGGGCTGTGACAGAAAAGCACCCATGGAGACCAGGAAGTTCCACTCTGATTGGCTCTTCATGTCTAAGAGCTGGGACAAGGGTAGGGAGAAGCACTAGTGGACCTCGCCCTCTCCGAAGCAGCGGGCCCCAGGGACCACCAGCACTGAGAACTGCCTTCCTGGGTAGTTGCCCGCTTCTTGGCTCACCTTCTCCAATCCACGTTAACAACTGTGCTCAAAATTCTAAGGAACTGCAAACTCCTTCCCCAGGCTCCCCCACAGGCTCCGCCTCTGCCACCCCCCAGTCACATGGGTCCCCCTGTACCAGGACCAGCCCCTTCTCAGTCTTCCGCTCCTAGCTCAGGAATCCCCTCATCCTTGACCACTCTGCCTCAAGGTTCTGGTCATGGTTTCCTTCCTTCAGAGCACTTGTCACAAGTAATTTCTTCTCTGTTCGTCTCATGGCTTATCGGCTACATCTTTCCCTGGACCACAAGAGTGAAGAATTCACAGGGCAAGGACCTCTTCACCATTGTCCCTCCAGTGCCTAGAAAGGAGGCCCTCAACCCAATGTCTGTGGTGCAGGTGACAGAAGCTGCACACAGTGTGTCCTGCACCAGGGCCGTCAGCAAGGAAGGAGCGACCCCCAGGCCACTTGGATAGCAGTGCCTTGAAAGCCTGCCCAGGAGAGCCAGCTGCTGTCTCTGGGGACAGATGGGAGGCCACTGCCCCATCCCAGTGCTGCTATGGGCAAGGCGTCAGGGGGGACCATGCTACATTGCACAATGGCAGAGGACAGCACTTGGGGAGCTGGGAAGCTTGGGTTCTATTTCTTCTCAGCTTATGCCACCTCCACAAAACAAGCCACAGCTCTCATTAATAAGCCAGCAGGCCACACCTATTGGGATGCTGAAATAATGTCTCCTCCAAAAGCAGTGCTTTGAAAGCATGAAGCATATCCTGTACCCCTTGGCTCCCTGCAGGATTCCGGCCTTCTGCCGGGCTCCTGCCCAGGACTAGAGCCAGCCTCATGCTGACCCACAGAGCTGCTTCTTGGGAAACCACGAAGTGCAGACCTGAGCAGGGACCCTGGGGACTCATTCCAGCAGGGAGCACAACATCTCTGCCAGACTCTGTGCCAGCCCCACCGACTCCATCCGGTCTCCCGCTTCTCCACGCGGGCCACTCAGGACAGCTGAGCCCACGCATTCTCTAAGCAGGGCTCAAGGCAAGCTTGGTGCTACCAGAAGACACATCTGAGGCTGCTATTTTGAAGGGCTGTTAAGGATGGCTGAAATGTCACCAGGATCACGGCTCCCGGAGAGAAGGAACCAGCTCCGGCCTGAGAGGCAGTTCCCACACTGTAGGGAGAAGTGGGTTTCAGGGAGAAGGTGGATGTGGACAGAAACCAACCACGGACATAATGCAGCCAGCTGCACAACTCGCTGCTTCCGGGTCACCCTCATTAGCCTCAAATCCCAGAGTGATTGAAAGAGCTCCAAACACTGAAGCACTCCAAAAGAATGCAAGGGGTCTGGCGCAGTGGCTCACGCCTGTAATCCCAGCACTTTGGGAGGCTGAGGCAGGCAGATCATTCGAGCCCAGGCGTTCAAGACCAGTATGTGAAACATAGCGAGATCCTGTGTCTTTAAAAAAAAAAAAAAAAAAAGAGAGAGATGAGCAGAAAATAGCCACGCTGTCTCCTAAAAGCTGGCTGAGGCTGGCAGGCTCTGCCCAAGTTTCTCCTCTGAGAATGGAAAGATGGGAAAAGCAGGCAGAGAGAGTGGGGGCACTGGGCAGCCAACAGACCCCTCTGCACCCTGGTTCTCAGCAGAGCCTCCAGAGCTCCAGGTGCCTTACCGAACTTGGAGTAGAAGTAGCACTCGGGCATCTTGGTCATGTCATACTCATGCAGGAACTCGCACTGGTCCCCTTTCTTGCATAGGCCACGCAGCCAGTGTTTGCACACAACTGTCTTCTCACCGCTGATGTGGCGAAACGGACACATGCCCCCTGCCGGGAAGATAGGGACAGGGTGTCAGCAGAGAGGCCACCCTGAGCCCAGGCGACAGGGCCTAGAGAAGCTGAGGCATCTTCACCTCCTAACTCCTGGAGCCACCTGAGGGCATCATGTCCTGCAAGGGGGCAGAGGTCTGCCTCACAGAAGGCAACATGATTTGAGGCAGTACGCTGACAGACACTTTACATTTTAATAGTTACTCATGGCCGGGTGCGGTGGCTCACGCCTGTGATCCTAGCACTTTGGAAGGCCGAGGCGGGTGGATCATGAGGTCGGGAGATTGAGACCATCCTGGCTGACACGGTGAAACCCCATCTCTACTAAAAATACAAAAAAATTAGCTGGGCGCCTATAGTCCCAGCTACTCGGGAGGCTGAGGCAGGAGAATGGCATGAACCCAGAAGGCGGAGCTTGCAGTGAACTGAGATCCCACCACTGCACTCCAGCCTGGGCGACAGAGCGAGACTCCCTCTCAAAAAAAAAAAAAAAAAGTTACTCATCATCTCACAGATATTAGTGTAAGATGGAGGCATAAAAAAGAGGGAGATGGTGGGAGGCTGAGGCGGGTGGATCACGAGGTCAGGAGTTCGAGACCAGCCTGACCGACATGATGAAACCCCATCTCTACTAAAAATACAAAAAAACATTAGCTGGGTGTAGTGGTGGGGGTGCCTGTAATCTCAGCTACTTGGGAGGCTGAGGCTGGAGAATCGCTTGAACCCAGGAGGCGGAGGTTGTAGTGACCGGAGATCACGCCATTGCACTCCAGCCTGGGTGACAAGAACAAAACTCTGTCCCCCCCCCAAAAAAAAGAAAAAAAAAGAAAGATGAACTTAGCCGGGTGTAGTAGCTCACACCTATGATCCTAGCACTTTGGGAGGCCAAGACAGGAAAATCACTTGAGCCCAGAAGTTCGAGATCAGCCTGAGACTTTGTCTTCACTAAATAAATAAATAAGTAAATAAGTAAGCAAGCAAGCAAGCAAGCTGGGAGGCCAGACACAGCAGCTCACACCTGTAATCGCAGCACTCTGGGAGGCCGAGGTGGTGGATCATCTGAGGTCAGGAGTTCGAGACCAGTCTGGCCAAAACATAATGAAACCCTGTCTATACTAAAAATACAAAAAATTAGCTGGGTGTGGTGGTGTGCACCTGTAATCCCAGCTACACGGGAGGCTAAGGCAGGAGAATTGCTCGAACCCAGGAAGCAGAAGTTGCAGTGAGCCAAGATCACACCACTGCACTCCAGCCTGGGCAACAAGAGCAAAACTCTGTCTGGAAAAAAAAAAAAAATTAGTTGGGTATGGTGGTGCACACCTATAGTCCCGGCTACTGGGGAGGCTGAGGTGGGAGGATCACTTGGGCCCAGGAGGCTGAGCTTGCAGTGAGCTATGACTGTGCCACTGCACTCCAGCCTGGGTGACAGAGTAAGATGCTGCCTCTTAAAAAAAAAGAAAGACCAATTTCCGAATTGAGGAAATGTGATGTATACACATGGAGGGACGTGTGCCTTTTGGGACAGAGCCAGCCTCTGGGGATGTGCGGGACTTCTAACAGGTGGCCTGGCAAGACAACCATGGAGGTCCATTCTACACTTCTGCTGTCCAATATGGCAGCTGCTAGCCCCATGTGACTACTGACCACTTGAAACATGACTAGTGTGTCTGAGAATTTCAAGTTTTAAATGTGATTTGATTTTACTTAAATATGAACTGCCACATGTGACTAGTGGCTACTGTATTAGTCAACAGAGAGACAGTCAGAATGCCCTGTGTTAGGGATGGCTGTGCTAACAGAAGGCGGCTGGTCAGAAGGGCAGAATTACTGAGCAAAGACATGGGAGCGAGACCAGAGGCCCAGTGGAGGTAATGACATTCTGACGACATTGTGAAGTTGGCCTGGCTGATCTGCCAGGAAGTCTACTACCTCAGTGGTAAATGACTATGTTATAGAAGCAAAGCTCACCAAACCATTCATTAAAACCAGCTCTTTGCTCTGATTCTCTGCTCCCCTTTTTCAAGCTTCTGATTAATATTTAAGTCTCCTAAATAAATTTTCCTACAGGAGAAAAATGCCCAGACCACGGAAAGTTAAGGTTATGCCTAGTGACACTTCTTTTTGTTTGAGACGGGGTCTCCCTCTGCTACCCAGGCTGGAGTGCAGTGGTGCGATCTTGGCTCACTGCAACCTCTGCCTCCTGGGTTCAAGTGATTCTCCTGCCTCAGCCTCCCGAGTAGCTGGGATTATAGATGGGCGTCACCACGCCCAGTTAATTTTTGTATATTTAGTAGAGATGAGGTTTCACCATGTTGGCCAGGTTGGTCTCAAACTCCTGACCTCAGGTGATCCATCCGCCTCGGCCTCCCAAAGTGCTGGGATTACAGGCGTGAGCCACCGTGCCTGGCCCCTAGTGATACTTCTGATGGATTCACCTGGCCCACATACAATTATTAAAAGAGCACAGCCGGAGGGGTAACAAGATGGCAACCGAGACAGTGGCGCTCCATAAGCTGAAGCTTGCTGAACTAAAGTAAGAATGTCTTGCTTGTGGTTGGGAGACCAAGGGAATGAAGCAAGATCTTTTCTTTTTTTTTGAGATGGAGTCTTGCTCTGTTGCCAGGCTGGAGTGCAATGGCATGATCTCGGCTCACTGAAACCTCTGGCTCTCTGGTGCAAGGGATTCTCCCACCTCAGTAGTCTTGTGTAGTCTGTGTTGGGGGCTGGTTATCGAGAACAAGACCCCACAAGATGGGTTATCATGGGGTGTTTTGGATGGGAGGCCACAGAAAACCATGAGCCCGTGGAGACTGTGGAATGAGAAAGACCTGGGTTCAGACACTGGGCTCCGCCACTGATTAACTCTGTGACATTAAGAAAGTTCCTGAATGTCTCAATGCTGGGGGCTTCTTTCCATGTCACATCAGCTTGTGGCCACGGGGAATGCGAAGTGATAAGGCAGCCTTAGAGCCAGGTTCAGTCCTGCGTTTAGGTTTCAGGTGGAACACCCCATCAGGTTCCTAGCCTGTCCAAACCAGTTTTATCTACAGAGATCGTTAGTCTGTAAAAAGCAATGTGAGCCAGAGCCCTGGCGGCCTCCAACTCAGCTGGGGACAAGGAGGTAGAAGGGCGCCTCGGGAAGCACATCAGGGAGCCCAGAGTTTCTTACCTTTGCCGCAGGCAGCTTTCAAAAAGAATTCACAGACAGCAGCACCCGACTCTGTAGAAAGGAGAGAAAACGAGAGGAATCAAACAAAGAGGTGCAATTGCTATTGACGATGTCTGAAGACAGTGGGAGGGAACCCTTCCGACTTCTTGACCCACCAAGGGTTCAGGGTACTGGAAATAAAGTAGCAAAAGTATGCAAAGCCCAACCAAGCAAGGAGGAAGCTGCTTATGTTAGGCATGCCCTACAAAATGAGACACATACATTGAGAGCAGTCATTACCCAGTGCTTTGAGAGCCTCCTGTATATAAGATCTTTTCAAGGAGTTAAGAGCGGGTGGGGAAAGGAAGGCTGGAGTACAAGATCCCAGAAATAATTTTTTTTTTTTTTTGAGATGGAGTTTCACTCTTGTTGCCTGGGCTGGAGTACAATGGCGCAATCTCAGCTCACTGTAATTTCCGCCTCCCAGGTTCAAGCAATTCTCCTGCCTCAGCCTCCCAAGTAGCTGGGATTACAGGCGCCTGCCACCACGCCCACCTAATTTTTGTATTTTCAGTAGAGATAGGGTTTTGTTGGCCAGGTTGGTCTCAAACTCCTGACCTCAGGTGATCCACGCACCTCGGCCTCCCAAAGTGCTGGGATTACAGGCATAAGCCACCATGCCTGACCCACAGAAATAAATTAATGGCCCCCAGTTGACACCTTTCTCCAGGAAGGTGAATTCACGGACACCTTAACATGAGGCAGAGGGGAGGAATGATCTCACAGAAGTATAGACAGTCAGGGCCTCTGAGAAGGGTCAGGCTTCAAGGAAGAGGCAGTGCCTCTGAGACACTAGTCCAAAGGGAAGCACGTTAAGTGCAGACACAGAGGACTGCTTTTAATATGCAACATCCATATACAATTTTTTTTCTAGTGTTTTGAGACAGTCTCACTCTGTCACCCAGACTAGAGTGCAGTGGTGCGATCTCGGCTCACTGCAACCTCCGCCTCCCCAGCTCAAGAGAGTCTCCTGCCTCAGCTTCCTGAGTAGCTGGGATTATAGGTGTGCACCACCACGCCTGGCTAATTTTTTTGTATTTTTAGTAGAGAGGGGGTTTTGCCATGTTGGCCAGGCTGGTCTCAAACTACTGGCTTCAGGTGATCCGCTTACCTCGGCCTCCCAAAGTGCTGGGATTACAGACGTGAGCCACCACGCCTGGCCCACATACAATGATTACAGGCTGGTTTCGAACTCCTGACCTCGTGATTTGCCTGCCTTGGCTTCCCAAAGTGCTAGGATCACAGGCGTGAGCCACCGCAATCCACCCCACATACAATTATTAAAAGAGCACACCCGGAGGGGGTAACAAGATGGTAACTGAGATGGTGGAGCTCCATAAGCTGAAGCTTGCTGAACTAAACAAGAATGTCTTACTTGTGGTTTGGAGACCAAGGGAATAAAGCAAGATCTTATCCACAGACTCCAGGCGTATCTTGAAGAACATGCTGAAGGGAGGCAAATGAAGATGTACTGGGAGATGAAACAGAAGAAGAAACAAACCCCCTGTCAAAGAGGAAGAACCCCCTGAAAAAAACTGTTGATGTGGCAGCAGAGAAGAAAGTGGTGAAAATTACATCTGAAATACCACTCAATGAAAATTACATCTGAATACCATTCTGAGAGAATGCAGAAGAGGGCTGAACGATTCAGTGTACGTGTGAGCTTGGAGAGTAAGAAAGCTACCTGGGCAGCTAGGTTGGGGATTTCTTCAGTTCCAACACAAGTCTGTCACCTGAGAACAAACCTACGGTTAACTTGGATAAGTCCAAGGAAAGAGCTCAAAGATTTGGTTTGGGCCGGGCGCGGTGGCTCAAGCCTGTAATCCTAGCACTTTGGGAGGCCGAGACGGGCGGATCACGAGGTCAGGAGATTGAGACCATCCTGGCTAACACGGTGAAACCCTGTCTCTACTAAAAAATACAAAAAACTAGCCGGGCGAGGTGGCAGGCGCCTGTAGTCCCAGCTACTTGGGAGGCTGAGGCAGGAGAATGGCGTAAACCCGGGAGGCGGAGCTTGCAGTGAGCTGAGATCCGGCCACTGCACTCCAGCCCAGGCGACAGAGCGAGACTCCGTCTCAAAAAAAAAAAAAAAAAAAAAAAAAAGATTTGGTTTGAATGTCTCTTCAATCTCCAGAAAGTCTGAAGATGACAAGAAACTGAAAAAGAGGAAGGAGCGATTTGGGATTGTCACAAGTTCAGCGGGAACTGGAACCACAGAGGATAAAGAGGTAGAGAAGAGGAAAAGAGCAGAGCGCTTTGGGACTGCCTAATGAAAGGTTCTTGATACTTTCTGTTCTCCAGTGTTTTCCATTTCTCTCATTCTTTTTTTTTTTTTTTTTCTGTTTTTAAGACGGAGTCTCGCTCTGTCGCCCAGGCTGGACTGCAGTGGCCGGATCTCAGCTCACTGCAAGCTCCGCCTCCTGGGTTCACGCCATTCTCCCGCCTCAGCCTCCGGAGTAGCTGGGACCACAGGCGCCCGCCACCTCGCCCGGCTAATTTTTTTGTATTTTTTAGTAGAGACGGGGTTTCACCGTGTTAGCCAGCATGGTCTCGATCTCCTGACCTCGTGATCCGCCCGTCTCGGCCTCCCAAAGTGCTGGGATTACAGGCTTGAGCCACCGCGCCCGGCCTTTTTTTTTTTTTTTTGAGACGGAGTCTCACTCTGTTACCCAGGCTAGAGTGCAGTGGTGCGATCTTGGCTCACTGCAAGCTCCGCCTCCCGGGTTCATGCTATTCTCCTGCCTCAGCCTCCTGAGTAGCTGGGACTACAGGCGCCCGCCACCACGCCCGGCTAATATTTTGTATTTTTAGTAGAGATGGGGTTTCACCGTGGTCTCGATCTCCTGACCTTGTGATCCGCCCGCCTCGGCCTCCCAAAGTGCTGGGATTCATTTCTCTCATTCTTTTTGGTCACATATATACCTAAATGCACAGTCATGTGCCTATGTCCTGCCTCGAAATGAGGAAGCATGTACCCCAGGTACATCTGTGAACTGCCGCAGCAGTTTGACTTATTGCTGTTTCAGCTTTAAGGTTGTTGTGCTTTTGTTTTTGATTATGTTGCTTGTTAACAAAAAGAAAAAAGAAAAAAAAAAGCACAGCCTTTCATTCCCACAGTTAAGAGTGTGCTGGAATTCAGTGGGCTCCAGGGACCAGCTGTTCTGATGAGTCCAGGAATTCACCAGCACCCGGTTGCCAGACTAAACTGACCTTGGCATCAGAAACAGTTTCCTTACAAGTAACCATTTTAGAATTGCTGAAAAACCAATGACAGCATCTCTGAAGTCCGCTTAACGTGCCCCCCCTTACTAAATCACAAAAGATTCCTTGGCTGTCACAGGGAGGTCACTCCATTTGCATTTCAAAAAGTCTGAAAGTGGCCAGGTGCGGTGACTCACGTCTGTAATCCTAGCACTTCTGGAGGCTGAGGCGGGTGGATCACTTGCCGTCAGGAGTTCAAGTAGAGAAACCCCGTCTCTACTAAAAATGCAAAAATTAGCCAGGCGTGGTGGCACATGCCTGTAATCCCAGCTACTCGCACATGCCTGTAATCCCAGCTACTCGGGAGGCTGAGGCAGGAGAATCGCTTGAACCCAGAGGCAGAGGTTGCAGTGAGCCAAGATTGCATCACTGTGCTCCAGCCTGGGCAACAAGAGCAAGACTCTGTCTCAAAAAAAAAAAAAAAAAAAAAAAAAGGCCGGGCGCGGTGGCTCAAGCCTGTAATCCCAGCACTTTGGGAGGCCGAGATGGGCGGATCACGAGGTCAGGAGATCGAGACCATCCTGGCTAACACGGTGAAACCCCATCTCTACTAAAAATACAAAAAACTAGCCGGGCGAGGTGGCAGGCGCCTGTAGTCCCAGCTACTCGGGAGGCTGAGGCAGGAGAATGGCGTGAACCCGGGAGGCGGAGCTTGCAGTGAGCTGAGATCCGGCCACTGTACTCCAGCCTGGGCGGCAGAGCAAGACTCCGTCTCAAAAAAAAAAAAAAAATCTGAAAGTATCTCTGGTCTGGTCTTTCTCTTCAGAGGTTAGAGTTGTTTCTGCTCAGAAATCCACAGTTCTGGGAACTGAGCCTCATGTGGATGGGATGAGTATGCCTTATGGGCAAAGTGACAGTTATTCCCAAACCTCCGATGGGCATGAAGAGGAGGGATGGGTGAGGAAGGGCTGTGGCCTCACTGGGCTTTAACTGAACAGGATATGGACAAGCAGTGAGTGTGGAGGGTGCCTACCGACTCTGAAGCCCTGGCTGGGGCAACACCCAGGGCCAGGCGTGTCCCTGGCCTCAAGAACAGGTATGTGGGCCCCTCACCACTGTACCTCCCCTCACAGGCTTGTGGATCTGTCAGGTGGCAGAAGGGTGGAAGGGAAAGATCTGCCCTGCATGGGTGGTTCCATGGTCTCAAGCCAGTGCCATAAAGGCAGGAAAAGGCCGACTGGGCGCAGTGGCTCACGCCCGTAATCCCAGCACTTTGGGAGGCCAAGGCAGGTGGATCATTTGAGGTCAGGAGTTCAAGACCAGCCTGGCCAACATGGTGAAACCTCATCTCTACTGAAAATACAAAAATTAGTTGGGCATGGTGGTGGGAGGCTATAATCCCAGCTACTCAGGAGGCTGAGGCAGGAGAATTGCTTGAACCCGGGAGGTGGAGGTTGCGGTAAGCCGAGATCGCGCCATTGCACTCCAGCCTGGGCAACAACAGCGAAACTCCATCTCAAAAAAAAAGAGACAGGAAAAGGCCACATGTGCAGGGATGAAGTTATCACAGGACTCGAGGGGTAGGTAAGAGGGGGTGTGTGTGTGTGAATTTCAGCAGCTGCTTTTTAGGGGGTGTACAGCGGCGATGGTGTTTGTGCGTGTGTCAAATAGGGTGGTCTGATGATGTCTCTTTATAAGCACTATCTTGTTTTTCTTGATGACTTAACTTCCAACGAAACTATCTTGTACAGAAGTATCACCATGTAAAGTTGTGGGACAGGCAGCCAAAAAAAAAAAAAAAAAAAAAAAATTTATATATATATATACACACACACACACACACACATATATAAATATATATATATATATAGGCCAGGTGTGGTGGCTCATGCCTGTAATCCCAGTACTTCTGAAGGCCGAGGTGAAAGGATCGCTTGAGCCCAGGAGTTCAAGACCAACCCTGGGAAACATGGTGAAACAGTGTCTCTACCAAGAAACACACACACACAAAATTTGCCAGGCGTGTTGGTGCACACCTGTGGTCCCAACTACTTGGGAAACTGAGGTGGGAGGATTGTCAGAGCCTGGGAAGTCGAGGCTGCATTGAGCCATGATTGCGCCACTGCACCCAGCCTAGGCAAAAGAGGAGCCCCTGTCTCAAAGCAAACAAACAACAACAAAAAAACCACAGAAAGGGACAGACTCAGAGGTCACATGTGCATGAGAAGGTGTGGCCGCCTGAGGGGAGAGAGGCTGCTGGGAGACGTGGGAGACCCCGCTGGTAGTGCGGGGCGACAGCACACAACACTGGAGAACTTGCCTGGCTCTGCTATGCACTGAGTGGTCGTCAGCAAGTCCCTTCCCCTGCTTGGGTCTCAGTTTCCCCATCTGTGGATTGAACTCAGTGACTTCCACAAGCCCGCGAACTTTAAGGCTATGGCATTAGATTTCAAGTGTGTCGGGATAGGAAAGAAGACACAAAGAAAACTACCGGTTTCTTTTAAAGTACAAGATATGGGGAGCCAGGAGCCACCATGTGAAAGGGAGGAATGAAGGGAGTTTAGGCTAAGGGACCACACCAGCTGCTGGGTGTGATGAACAACTCAGAGTTGGGGTCCAGAAAAAAGTAAGGACAGGCCAAAAACTAAGGATGAGCTCCCAGGAGAGAGAGTCCTAGAAGGAAGTTTAAGAGTCTAGCTGGGGTCTCCTACAGAGAGGTGGTCCTTCCCTCAGCACGCCTCCTCCAACAGCCTAGTTTTGATGAAAGCAAAAAGAAGAGACGCTCAATGTAGCGGGGTTGGGAGGTAGGGGGTGCGATATCCTAGTACTCTCCTGTAGCTGGGAGAGTGTTGAGGGAGAGTTCCAATCCAGGATAACCCACCCTTATTCAAGAATTAAGCGAACGGACAAGGTCCTACCCGCCTACAGATTACCTTTAAACAGCCGCAGGGGGCCAAAGATCCGAGGCAGTGAACTCCTGAGTTCGAGTGAGGGGAAAAGGGGTCCCCAGACGGTGGAAATGGGGGCCTGGGAGTCAGGAGTCCTGGAACCAAGGGGGAGCGTCCCGGGATCCAGAAGAGGAGGTCTCAGGATGGAGTGAGAAGAGTCCCGGATCACAGATGAGGGAGTTCGGGAACTAAAGGGGAGGGTCCCCGGACCCGGAGGAGGTGGGAGGGACTCTCAAGACATAGAGGGAGGAGTCCCGCGACCGAAGGGGAGGGGTCCCAGGATCCAGAGGAAGCCGGGGGAGGTCTCAGGACCGAGGCGAAGGAGTCCCGGGAACACAGAGGAGCGGGTCCCGGGTTCGAGTCGCTCTCGCCCTCCCGCCAGGGCCCCGCGCTCACTGTCCATGCCGGGGAAGGGCAGCGGCTGCGCCCCGAGCTGCTGCTCCACTGCGATCTCCAAGTCAAACTTGATGTGGTCCACGCTGGCGATTATTTCCTGCATGGCGGCGGCGGCGGCCCCACCGGCCCCACCGGCCCGGCTCCCCCTCGGTCTCCTGCAGCCCTCTCGCCTCTCTACCCGCCGCCGGGCCCGCCACACACGCTCCTCCTGCGCCTCGCAGCCGCCGCCGCCGCCGCCGCCGCCCGAGGGATGCCGGGAGCGCCCAGAGCCCGCGCCGGTTCTTGCGCCTGTCCAGGCACTGCCAATCGAGCGCGGAGTCCCGCCGCTCCGCTAGTCCCGGCTAGCCGCCAGCCGAACGCCGGCCTAGTCTCGCCGGAAACCTGAAACCAGCCGCGTGTGTCGGCGACGCGGGCTGCGCTTGCGCGTCAGGGGAGAGGGTGACCCTTGGGAGAGCGGGGTCCGTCGCGGGGATCGGGTAGAGAGCTCCGTCGGAGTGCACTGCGCCGGACACTTCAAGTGAGTTCTTATGTGATCCTCGCAGGAACCCCGGGATCCGGGCAGAGACACGCCAGAGGGGAAGGAAGTGCCCGAACCAGGATTGGAGCCAGGGGCGTCCGAGGAGGGAAACTGAGGCTGCAAAAGTCTGTGTGGAGAGGGGTCGGCGTTGGCCTGAGGGTCCGGGTAGGCGTCTGAGGAGGGGCGGGTCTCTCCGAAGAAGGACGGCCACAGCGTGTCTCTAATTCAGGGTTTTTTCTTTTCTCGCTAGGTGGCCCAGGCTGGAGTACAGCGGTACGATCATAGCTCACTGCAGCTTCAACTTCTCAGGCTCAAGCGATCCTCCCACCTCAGCCTCTTGAGTAGCTGCACCACCACGCTTGGCTAATTTTTAAATTTTTATTTTTAATTTTTGTGGAGATGGGGGCCTTGCTATGTTGCCCAGGCTGGTCTTGAACTCCTAGCCCCAAGCCCCAAGCGATCGATTCGCCTGGCCCTCCCAAAGTGCTGGGATTACAGGCATGAGCCACTGTATGGTCTAATTCAGGGTTTTCTAACCAGGGTGGGGTAATGAAATTGTGTAGGAACAAAATGACACCCCTATTTTCTCTGTGAAATTTAGCATTTCCTTTCCCAATTGCTGGAGCAGCCTTAGCAGTGCCTGAAACTGTGTCATAATTTCAAGTTGGGGTGAGTGTAAATGATAGTTCCAGATAAGAGTTTGTGCAGGGCCAGGCGTGATGGCTCACACCCGTCACTCCAGCACTTTAGGAGGCCGAGGCAGGAGGATCACTTGAGGTCAGGAGTTCAAGACCAGGCTGGACAGCATGGCAAAACCCCGTCTCTACTAAAAATATAAAAATTAGTCGAGAGTGGTGGTGCGTGCCTGTAATCCCAGCTACTTGGGAGGCTGAGGCATGAGCATCGCTTGAACCCGGGAGGCAGAGGTTGCATTGAGCCGAGATGGCACCACCCCACTCCAGCCTGGCGACAGAGTGAGACTCAAAAAAAAAAACAGTTTGTGCAGCAACTACAAGGTGGTATCTTAAGCTGTCACTTACATTCATTACTGCTTTGAAATTATTGTAGGGTCTTGTTATTTAATGCATTGAAAATAAGCATCTATGCTAGTATAGCAGAAATTTGTTTTTAAAGCATTTTGATGCCATTTCAATATCATTGCTTTTTGTTTTGTAATTCTGTGTATTGTAATTAATGCACATAAGGCAGGGCATGGAGGCTTACGCCTGCAATCCCAACACTTTGGGAGACCAAGGCTGGAGGATTGCTTGAGGCCAGGAGTACTAGACCAACCTGGCAACATAGGGAGACTACATCTCTACAAAAAATTAGCTGGGTATGGTGGTGTGCACCAGTAATGCTAGTTAATTGGGAGGCTGAGGTAGGAGGATCACTTGAGCCCAGAAGTTGGAGGTTGCAGTGATTGTGCGTTTGCCACTGTGCCATTGCACTCCAGCCTGGGCAACATGAAGACCCCATTCCCATAAAAAGAAAATTACATAAACACCATGCTTGTAAGAAGGAGTGGCAGGGCTTGCCAGATGCAGAATGATAAAGGCCTCCTGCACTAGTTTCACAAAGGTGCTGGTCAGGAGAGTCTGTCCATACGTTACATGGACCTGAGTTCTAAGCCAGCCCAGCCCAAACTGGCCAGTCTCACCCACTGCACTGCTGCAGGACCCCAGCAAGTCTCTCCCCTTGCTGGGCCTAGTTTTTTGTTTGTTGTCGTTGTTGGTTTTTTTGAGACAGAGTCTTGCTGTGTTGCTCAGGCTGGAGTGCAATGGCGCTATCTTGGCTCACTGCAACCTCTGCCTCCCACGTTCAAGTGATTCTCCTGCCTCAGCCTCCCGAGTAGCTGGGATTACAGGGACATGCTGTCATGCCCAGCTAATTTTTGTATTTTTAGTAGAGATGGGGTTCACCATGTCAGGCTGGTCTCGAACTCCTGACCTCAGGTGATCCACCCACCTTTGCCTCCCAAAGTTCCTGGATTACAGGCATGAGCCACCGCTCCTGGCCTGCTGGGCCTAGTTTTTAATCTGTTCAATCTGCCATCACTTGTGAGACTTTTCCAATGGCAACCTTCTAATATAACCAGACTTCAAAATATTTTAGGCTGGGCATGGTGGCTCATTCCTATAATCCCAGTGCTTTGGGAGGTCAAGGTGAGAGGATTGCTTGAGTCCAGGAGTTCGAGACCAGCCTGGGCACATGGCAAGACCCCGTCTCGACCAAAAAATGAAATTAGGCGTGGTGGCACGCACCTGTCGTTCCAGCTACTCAGGAGGCTGAAATGGGAGGATCGCTTGAGCACAGGAGGGTGAGGCTGCAGTGAGCTATGTCTGACCTGAACCTAGGCTTTCTAACCTTTGGGCCCATACTTCTTATTTTATTTATTATTATTATTATTTTTCTGGTACAGAGTCTCACTGTGTCACTCAGGCTGGAGCGCAGTGGCGTGATCTCAGCTCACTGCAAGCTCGGTCTCCTGGGTTCAAGTGATTCTCCTACCTCAGACTCCTGAGTAGCTGGGATTAGACATGTAGCACCACATCCAGCTCATTTTTTTTCTATTTTTAGTACAGATGGAGTTTCACCAGGCTGGTCTTGAACTGATCTGCCCACCTTGGCCTCCCAAAGTGCTGGGAGTACAGGCATGAGCCACCGTTCCTGGCCTGTTCTTTTTTTTGTTTGTTTGTTTGGTTTGGTTTGGTTTTTTTGAGACAGAGTCTTACTTTGTCACCCGGCTGGAGTATGGTGGTGCAATCTCAGCTCACTGCAAGCTCCATCTCCTGGGTTCCAGTGATTCTCCTGACTCAGTCTCCTGAGTAGCTGGGTTTACAGGCGCACCTGGCTGTAAAAACCACCATGCCTGGCTAATTTTTGTATTTTTCATAGTGACAGGGTTTCACCATGTTGGCCAGGCTGGTCTCAAACTCCTGACCTCAAGTGATATGCTGGCCTCGACCTCCCCAAGTCCTGGGATTACACGCATGAGCCATCGCGCCCAGCCTGGGCCCATACTTCTAAGCACTTCTTTCTTTCTGCCTTTTGTGACTAGGAACTGAGTTGACTCTCTTACTTTTCCTGATATATTCCAGGCCCTGGAGGGACCGGAAAGCCAGAAATGAACCTCATGAGGCTCACTAGACTGTTCTCCAGGGCCCGCCCCATGGGACTGTTCGTCCTGCAACACCTGGATCCCTGTAGCGCCAGGTGGGCGGGAGGCAGGGAGGGGCTGATGCGGCCAGTGTGGGCGGCCTTCAGCAGCTCCTCCTCTCAGCTGCCCCTCGGCCAGGAGCACCCGGAGAACACGGGCAGCCTGGGCTCTGACCCGAGCCACTCCAACTCCACGGCCATGCAGGAAGAAGACGAGGAGGAGGAGGAGAGTTTTGGGACCCTCTCTGACAAATACTCCTCCCGGAGACTATTCCACAAATCCACAGCCCAGTTCCATAACCTGCGGTTCAGGGAACAGAGAGAGGAGCCAGAGGAACCGGAGCCCAAATTATGGCAAGGCCGGAGAAACACCCCGTACTGGTACTTCTTGCAGTGCAAACGCCTGATCAAGGAAGGGAAGGTGAGGGGCGCTTTGGTTCTGCGGCTCCTGGCTTCTTACCCCTGGCGGCTCAGTGTTTTGCAAGGGGTCGCCTGACCTTCCCAGCCTCTAAGTTTTGGGCCTACCCTGTGAACTACCAGCCTTATGGCTGTAAGTATCACTGCCCTTTGCCATCCTCTGCCACAGTTTTATTTTATTGTATTTTTTTTTTTGTAGAGATGGAGGTTGCACTGAGCTGATCTTACCACTGGACTCCAGCCTGAGTCACAGAGCAAGAATCTGTCTCAAAAAAAAAAAAAAAAAGGAAAAGTGAATCCTCCACACCCTTCTGGCACTCCCTGCTTTACGTTTTTTTTTTGTTGTTAAGACAGGATCTCACTCTGTCGCCCAGGCTGGAGTACAGCGGCACGATCTTGGCTCACTGCAGCCTCTGCCTCCTGGGGAATTCAAGCGATTCTCCTGCCTCAGTGTCCCAAGTAGCTGGGATTACAGGCGTGTGCCACCACGCCTGGCCGATTTTTGTATTTTTAGTAGAGATGGGGTTTCTCCATGTTGGCCAGGCTAGTCTCAAACTCCAGACCTCAGGTGATCTGTCCGCCTTGGTCTCCTGAAATGCTGGGACTACAAGCATGAGCCATTACACCCTGCCCCTGCTTTAGTTTTGTTTGTAGCACCTGTCATCACTTGATATGTTGTATGTCTTTCTTATCCCATTTCATGTCTGTCTTTTTGTTGTTTTTTTTTTTTTTTTGAGACAGAGTCTTGCTCTGTCACCCAGGCCGGAGTGCAGTGGTGCAATCTTGGCTCACTGTAGCCTCTGCCTCCCAGGTTCAAGCAATTCTCCTGCCTTAGCCTTCCAAGTAGCTGGGATTACAGCTGCGCGCCACCATACCTGGCTAATTTTTGTATTTTTAGTAGAGACGGGGTTTCACCATGTTGGCCAGGCTGGTCTCGAACTCCTGACCTTGTGATCTGCCCACGTCAGCCTCCCAAAGTGCTGGGGTTACAGATGTGAGCCACCGCGCCCAGCCTCATGTCTGACTTTCCACACCGGAACATGAGCTCCAAGAAGGAGCGCCCTCTTGTTCCCAGCTATATCTGCAGTGGATAGACCTTGTCTGGCTCATTGAAGCACTCAGTAATTATTGTTTGAATGAATAGATGAAAATAATGAAGGAATAAAGGAACGAACTGAGGCTTTACCGGGGAAATGTTGTGAGGGGAGGGATGAGGCAGAGACAGCCAGGGGCCCAGGGGGTTTGCAGTCACGCAGGGCCGCCGTCCTGCACTGTCTCAGGAGCGTCCCTCAGCCTCAGCCTCCCTCTCTCTGCTGAGGGTCTCTGGGGCGGTTCTGAGCCCCTGCCCTATTGCCTCTTCCCTGCAGCTGGTCGAAGCGCTGGACCTGTTTGAGAGGCAGATGCTGAAGGAGGAGCGACTGCAGCCCATGGAGAGCAACTACACGGTGCTGATCGGGGGCTGCGGGCGGGTCGGCTACCTGAAGAAGGCCTTCAAGCTCTACAACCAGGTGTGTGTGAGCGCGGGGCAGCAGGGGCAAGGCTCTGAAAAGCTGGGGGCGGATCCCGAGTGTGCTGCTTGCTAGTGCTTTACACTGGGCAGGTGACTTCACCTCCCTGGCCTCAGTCACCTCCTTAAAATGATGGTGATTGTGGGTGATAAACGAGATGACGTGGAAAGCCCTCTAGCACCTGCCTGGACTGCAGTGGTCCCCATGTTCCCTTTCTTTTTCCCTTCAAAAAAAAAAAAAAGAGAGAGAGAGGTAGCCTCACTCTATCGCCTAGGCTGGAGTGCAATCATAGCTCACTGCAGCCCCCAACTCCTTGGCTCAAGAGTTCCTCCTGCCTCAGCCTCGTCAGTAGCTGTGAGTACAGGTGTGTAGCACCATATCTGTCTAATTCTTAAATTTTTTATAGAGGTGGGATTGTGCTGTGTTGTCCAGGCTGGTCTCTAACCCCAGCCACCCGCCTTGGCCTCCCAAAGTGCTGGGATTATAGGCCACAGCCCAGCCACTGCATCTGCGCCTCTTTTTTTTTTTTTTTTTTTTTTTCCTGGAGACAGAGTCTCGCTCTGTCGCCCAGGCTGGAGTACAGTGGTGTGACTTCGGCTCACTGGAACCTCCGCCTCCGAGGCTCAAGCAATTCTCATGCCTCGGCCTCCCGAGTAGCTGGGACTACAGGCACACATGCCACCACGCCCGGCTCATTTTTTTGTATTTTTAGTAGAGACAGCATTTCACCTTGTTGACCAGGCTGGTCTCGAACTCCTGACCTCAAGTGATCCACCCACCTTGGCCTCCCAAAGTGCTGGGATTACAGGCAAGAGCCACTGTGCCTGGCTGATTACATCCACTTTAAAAAACTATTAGTTTTGGCCGGGTGCGGTGGCTCACGCCTATAATCCCACCACTTTGGGAGGCCAAAGTGGGCAGATTATGAGGTCAAGAGATTGAGACCATCCTGGCCAACATGATGATACCCTGTCTCTACTGAAAATACAGAAATTAACCAGGTATGGTGGCACGCACCCGTAGTCCCAGCTACTCGGGAGGCTGAGGCAGGAGAATCACTTGAACCCAGGAGGTAGAGGTTGTAGTGACCCGAGATCATGCCACTGCACTCCAGCCTGGTGACAGACTGAGACTCCATCTCAAACAAAAAAGAAAAAAATATTTTTATTGTTTTTATTTATTTTATTTTATTTTATTTATTTTTTTGAGACAGGAGTCTTGGCTCTGTCAGCCTGGCTGGAGTGCAGTGGCACAACCTCGGCTCACTGCAACCTCCACCTCCCAGGTTCAAGCAATTCTCCTGCCTCAGCCTCCCGAGTAGCTGGGATTACAGGTGCCTACCACCACACATGGCTAATTTTTTTGTATTTTTTATAGAAGACGGGGTTTCGCCATGTTGGCTGGGCTGGTCTCGAACTCCTGACCTCAGGTGATCTGCCCCCCTCAGCCTTCCAAAGTGCTGGGATTATAGGCGTGAGCCACAGCACCCAGCCTTGTTACTGTTTTTGGTAACTCACCTGCAGTGTGTCTGCCTTCTCGAGTGTCAGCTCAGTAAGGACAGGCTGTGCCCGCTCTGCTAACCCCAGGGCTGGTGCTGGGCGGGTAGCGAGTTGTCAGTGCACCTCTGTGGAGTGCAGCAATACACGCAGAGCCTACATCATTCTCAAAGTAGGGACTGCCATCTTTGCTTTTCAGATAAGGAAACTGAGGCACAGAGAGATGAAAGGACATGTCCAAGGCCACCCCACTTGAATGCACCAGGGCTGAGATTTGAGCCCCAAATGGCCTGACTCTAGCAGGGTTCTTTTTGCCACTGAGCCGCCTGTCACCTGCCCTCGACCAGATGACCCTTCTCTGGGCATTTGCAAGTGCTAGGCTTCACCAGGGATTGTCAACCCTGAGCACCTGCCTTAGTCCCCCGGAGGCTCAATAAGCTGAGTGTCACTCACCTCCGGGGCTTGTGACTCACCAGATGAGGTGGCCCTGAGAATGTGCATTGTGCCAGTGGTTCGGGGCCACCCCTAGAGCACTGCAGTGCACCCTCCCACTTGCCACAGGCATCCCTGGTTTCAAGGTGATGGTGTCATCCCCATTTTCACAAGGAAGCGCTAACTTGCCCAGGAACCCTCAGGTAGTAAGCACTATAGCCCCTTTCCCCCTTGACTGAGTGGCCTGAAGGTGGGGCATCAGGAAGACCTTGCTGCCAGGACCCCAGGCCTGGAGTGGGCTGACAGGTGCCCAGGGCAGGATAGCTTCTGTTTGGTACATATGGGGGTGTGGGCTCAGTTTTCAGAGTCCCTTCAATGTGTCTGAGTTTGGAGAGCTGGGCACTGATGTGTCCCATGGCTCTGCCTTAGAGCCTGGCCTGGTGTATGCAGTAATGGGGTCCTCTCCAGCCTCAGCCTCCTCTGAGGCGGCTGCTCACCTGTGCGTCCAGCTGATCCCAGGCCACCACTGAGCTGCTTCCATCTCCACAGATGAAAAAGCGGGACCTGGAGCCCTCAGACGCCACCTACACGGCCCTGTTCAACGTCTGTGCCGAGTCCCCCTGGAAGGACTCGGCTCTGCAGAGCGCCCTGAAGCTCCGGCAGCAGCTGCAGGCCAAAAACATCGAACTCAACTTGAAAACGTACCACGCGCTGCTGAAGATGGCTGCCAAGTGTGCAGACCTTAGAATGTGCCTTGATGTGTTCAAGGTGGGGGGCTTCACCTGCCATCCTGCTCCCCATTGTGGGGCTGGTACCACGTGGCGGGGGCGGGGCTGTGGTGTCTGTCTCTCCTCATGCAGGAAGGCTCAGAGAGGGTGAGACAGCCGGTACTAGGCACTGGGGTTCACAGACAGATCTGATGAGACCCTGCTGGAGGTTGTGTGTGCCGCTGTGTGCTGTGTCCTGCTTTGTGCACTCGAGGGAAGGCTTCCTAGAAGGGGTGTTCTCTATCCGAGTGTAGAGACAGGGTCTTGTTATGTTGCCCAGGCTGGTCTCAAAACTCCTGGCCTCAAGTGATCCTCCTGCCTTGGCCTCCCAATGTGCTCGGATTACAGACATGAGCCATCACGCCCAGCCTGCTGCAGGTTCTCAATGGGACCTCTTTGTTCCCTCCCCCAGGAAATCATCCACAAAGGGCACATTGTCACAGAGGAGACTTTCAGTTTCCTGCTTATGGGCTGCATCCAAGACAAGAAGACGGGCTTCCGGTACGCCCTCCAGGTATGTCCCTCCCACCCCACCTTCCTGCCCTGCTTCCCTGGTGCAAGAGGTGCAAAATGGTGATCCTGTGAGCACCCATGATGGCCCTGTGCTGAGTATTTTTATATTTGTGCTCTTTTCTGAAAACCCAGCAGCCACTGTAGCCTCCGTTCTACAGATGGCAGGGAGAGGAGGCCCTTAGAGGCGCAATGAGGGTGGCTCCCGCCTCTCCCACCTTGCTTTGCAGTAGGCTCAGCCCCTCTAAACTCACCTTCCCTGAAAGCCTGCCGAACACTCACCTGGGGACTTGTTCAACCCTTCCACAGCCCACTAGCACTTCTGCAGGTGCAACCGAGGAGTCATTCATTCATTCATTGATTTTGAGATGGAGTCTTACTCTCGCCCAGGCTGGAGTGCAATGGCGTGATCTCAGCCTCCTGCAACCTCTGCCTCCTGGGTTCAAGTGATACTCCTGCCTCAGCCTCCCGAGTAGCTGGGATTATAGGTGCATGTCACCACGCCCAGCTAATTTTGTATTTTTAGTAGAGGCAGGGTTTCACCATGTTGATCAGGCTGGTCTTGAACTCCTGGCCTCATGTGATCTGCCCGCCTGGGCCTCCCAAAGTGCTGGGATTACAGACGTGAACCACAGCTCCCGGCTGGAAAGCTTTTTTTAAATTATTTATTTATTTTTTTGAGATAGAGTCTTGCTCTGTCGCCCAGGATGGAGTGCAATGGCGCGATCTCGGCTCACTGCAAGCTCCTCCTCCCGGGTTCACGCCATTCTCCTGCCTCAGCCTCCCAAGTGGCTGGGACTACAGGCGCCCGCCACCACATCCGGCTAATTTTTCTCTATTAATAATTTTTCGTATTTTTAATAGAGACGGGGTTTCACCGTGTTAGCCAGGATGGTCTCAATCTCCTGACCTCATGATCCACCCGCCAAAGTGCTGGGATTACAGGTGTGAGCCACCACGCCTGGCCTATTTTTTTGAGGCAGGGTCTTGCTATTTTGCTCGGTCTTGTCTGGAACTCCTGCTCTCAAGGGATCCTTCCATCTAAAACTCCCGGGGCACTGGGATTCCGGGTGTGAGCCCTGCGCCCAGCTGCTGAACAGGAGCACTGAGCTGACGTTTGTCCTCCCTGGCAGGTGTGGCGGCTGATGCTGAGTCTGGGGCTACAGCCGAGCCGGGACAACTACAACCTGCTGTTGGCAGCAGCTCGGGACTGTGGCCTAGGGGACCCCCAGGTAGCCTCAGAGCTGCTTCTGAAGCCCAGTGAGGAGGCAACCGTGCTTCAGCCCCCAGTGGGCAGGCAGCGACCAAGGAGGACAGCCCAGGCCAAGGCAGGCAACCGCATGTCAGCTGTGCTACACGTGGAGGCCCTGGAGAGGCAGCTGTTTCTGGAACCTTCTCAGGCTCTTGAGCCTCCAGAGCCTCAGGAAGCCAGAGTGCCCGGCAAGGCCCAGCCAGAGGTGGAAACCAAGGCAGAGCCCAGCCATACAGTGGCCCTGCCCCCTGTGGCCCTGAAGCCACCTCCCGTGGAGCTAGAAGTCAATCTCCTGACCCCTGGGGCCGTTCCCCCCACCGTGGTCTCCTTTGGAACAGTGAGCACCCCAGCTGACAGGCTGGCCTTAATAGGGGGCCTGGAGGGCTTCCTGAGCAAGATGGCAGAGCATAGGCAGCAGCCTGACATCAGGACCCTCACGCTACTGGCCGAGGTGGTGGAGTCCGGGAGTCCTGCGGAGTCCTTGCTGCTGGCGCTCCTGGACAAACACCAGGTGGAGGCCGACCTGACATTCTTTAACACGCTGGTGAGAAAGAAGAGCAAGCTGGGAGACCTGGAGGGGGCCAAGGCGCTGTTGCCAGTCCTGGCGAAGAGGGGCCTTGTCCCCAACCTGCAGACATTCTGCAACCTGGCCATCGGGTGCCACAGGCCAAAGGATGGTCTGCAGCTGCTGACAGACATGAAGGTGAGTGGACCTGGGCCTGGGCAGGACGCCCGTGGTCCTGAGGAGCACTCTGCAGCTCAGGAGGAAAGTTTGGGGGAGCAGGGGTCCCTCAAGCCCCCAACTTGGATGAACTGTGCATAGGGGCAAAGAGAGTGGGGTTGATGAGCTTCTGGTGTAGAATGGTCTTCGGTCCCATTTTGGGGGAAGCAGACCCCGGAGAGTGCTTCAGGGCTGGGCGTAGAGATGCACGGATGTTCCCGTCTGGAAGAAGGTGGCCGTGGGGTGACACTGAGGGCTGGGGACAGGCCTCGGCCCCAACACTCTAGAGGTATGGCAGGGATTCTCAGAATTCCTGGGGAGCCGTGGGTGGTTTTCAAAGCCCCCGAGATCTGCTGTGCCTCCCACCTAGCCCCCATTGGAAGTGCTGCGTGGACTTCTTTTTTTTTTTTTTTTTTTTTTGAGACGGAGTCTCGCGCTGTCGCCCAGGCTGGAGTGCAGTGGCCGGATCTCAGCTCACTGCAAGCTCCGCCTCCCGGGTTTGCGCCATTCTCCTGCCTCAGCCTCCCGAGTAGCTGGGACTACAGGCGCCCACCACCTCGCCCGGCTATTTTTTTGTATTTTTTAGTAGAGACAGGGTTTCACTGTGTTAGCCAGGATGGTCTCGATCTCCTGACCTCGTGATCCGCCCGTCTCGGCCTCCCAAAGTGCTAGGATTACAGGCTTGAGCCACCGCGCCCGGCCGTGCTGCGTGGATTTCATCCGACCACAGCAGAGGCTGCGTCCTGCGTTGTCGGGGTCCCCCAGGTCCATCACCCTCGGGCTGTTTTCCTGGACCCTGCCGGGCTCACCTAGCCAAGACTCACGCTTTTCTAGGCTGACCACCACCTGGTGACCATGCATCATGGGGAAACCCACCCCAGGGAGCGAGGAGGTGGTGTCTCCCGCATCATTTTCTGCCTGAGTCAGTCGGTGTCTGAGAGCAGCACGGGTGTCCTTTTCTGCAGCTTCTTTAGGGCTGAGCAGAAGGGCTAGGCTTGGCTTTCCTGCTGGAGAGGGACATTCAGCCCATCGTTGCTGCCGGGTTTGCCTTGCTGGCTGTGGCCGCTGGTCCCAGGAGCCAGCTTGATTGACAGAGGGTGGGAGCTGCTGGGTCCCAATGGCTGCCATCATCTTGCTGATTCTATGATGTCCCTGTGTTCTAGAAGTCCCAGGTGACCCCCAACACTCACATCTACAGCGCCCTCATCAACGCGGCCGTCAGGAAGCTGGACTACACCTATCTCATCAACATCTTGAAAGACATGAAGCAGAACAGGGTCCCAGTGAACGAAGTGGTCATCCGCCAGCTGGAGTTTGCAGCCCAGTACCCTCCGACCTTTGACCGGGTGTGTGCCCCAAGCTCAAGCTCATCAGCTCCTTCACCATTTCTAACCCCCGCCACCACCCAACCCTGGTTCTGGCCCTTGGGATTGTGTTCTCATGCTTGAAACTGTCCAGCAGCTTCTCTTAGGAGCAGTCCCCAAGTCTGTAGACCACAGCCTGAGTCCCTGTCCACATGGCTCATCTCAAGTCTCAGGCCAGCCTTCCCTTTGCTGCCTCTGTCCATCCCAGTGGCTTTCCGTCAGTTCCCAAAGGCCACCAGCCTCTTGCCTGCCTCGGGATTGGAGTTCCCGCTGCCTTGGGTGACACCCACTTTCATGTGGTGGGCTCTTTCTCCTGGAGGTCTCTGCTTACATGGCCCTCAGAGATGCCAAGCTGGCTGCCGCTCTGACCTGGGGTGAAAGTCTCCCCTCCCCCAGCTCTGTTCCTTTATGCCGTGTCCTATAGTCTCAGGTCACGTGCTCATGGGCAGCCCTGGCCTTCCCTGTATCAGGCTTCTGGAGGCAGAGGCTGTCTGCTGTGCTCATCTGGGTCCCCAGCACCTGCACATTGCCAGTTACTCCAAACAGGTTATTGCTTGCTCAGGAACTGGACAGGCAGTGAAGTGGCGTTGTTATCTGGGGTGAATCACTGAGATTTTTTGTCTTACTCCATGGAAATCAAGGATGTGGACACAAAGAGTGAGGTTAACGGTGGCTCATGCCTGTAATCCCAGCACTTTGGGAGGCCAAGGTGGGTGGATCACAAAGTCAGGAGATTTAAACCATCCTGGCCAACATGGTGAAACCCCATCTTTACTAAAAATACAAAAATTAGCTGGGCGTGGTGGCGCGTGCCTGTAATCCCAGCTACTCAGCTGAGGCAGGAGAATTGCTTGAACCAGCCAAGATTGTGCCACTGCACTCCAGCCTGGCTACAGAGCAAGATTCCGTCTCTTTTTTTTTTTTTTTTTTTTGAGACAAAGTCTTGCTCTGTCACCCAGGCTGGAATGCAATGATAGGTTCTAGGCTCACTGCAACCTCCACCTCCTGGGATCAAGTGATTCTCCTGCCTCAGCCTCCCAAGTAGCTGGGATTACAGGCACCCGCCACCACACCTAGCTAATTTTTGTATTTTTAGTAGAGACGGGGTTTCACCATGTTGGCCAGGCTGGTCTCGAACCCCTGACCTCGTGATCCACCCGCCTTGGCTTCCCAAAGTGCTGGGATTACAGGTGTGACCCACCGCATCTGGTGACTCTGTCTCAAAAAAAAGAAAAAAGAAAAAAAAGAGTGAGGTTAAGGCCGGGCAATGTGGCTCACACCTGTAATCCCAGCACTTTGGGAGGCCAAGGCAGGTGGATCACCTGAGGTCAGGAGTTTGAGACCAGCCTGACCAACGTGGTGAAACCCTGTCTCTACTAAAAATACAAAAATTAGTTGGGTAGTGGCGGGCACCTGTAATCCCAGCTACTCAGGAGGCACAAGAATCACTTGAACCCAAGAGGCAGAGGTTGCAGTGAGCCAAGATCGTGCCACTGCACTCCAGCCTGGGTGATAGATGGAGACTCGGTCTCAAAAACAGAAAAAAAAAAGAGGTTAAGAGCTGAAGTTTAATAGGTGAAAGAGAAGAGCTCTTGCCTGGCGCTGTGGCTCATGCCTGTAATCCCAGCACTTTGGGAGGCTGAGGCAGGCAGATCATGAGGTCAGGAGATTGAGACCATCCTGGCTAACACGGTGAAACCCTGTCTCTAATATAAAAAATTAGCTAGGCATGGTGGCAGGCGCCTGTAGTCCCAGCTACTTGGGAGACTGAGGCAGGCGAATGGCATGAACCCGGGAGGTGAAGCTTGCAGTGAGCCAAAATCGCACCACTGCACTCCAGCCTGGGTGACCGAGTGAGACTCCGTCTCAAAAAAAAAAAAACCTCTCTGCAGAGCAGAGGTGCCAGAGAAATGGGTTGCCGCTTCCACCATGAAATGCAGAGGTTTTGTAGATGAGCTTGAGGAGGTGGTGTCTGATTTACAAAGGACACAAAAGATTGGTTGGACCAGGTGTGCCATTTACATAGCTCGTATAAAAGCTGGCGCCCCACCCTAACCTTTTATTATGCCGAAGGTTTCCAGCACCATGTTGCCTGGTTCTTTATTGTACACATGGCGACAAAAGAAGGGAAGATGGGGCCCCCATCTTGAACAAAGCTGGCTCCCAGGTAGCCTTTTTCTATTGGCACAGCTGCCAGCATATACCCCTGCAAACTTCCAGCTTGCTTATCTATGTCTGCAGCTTGACTTTTCAGGCTGCTCTTTGTTAGAAAAGAAATTATTTGAAGGCTGCTTTATATTAAAAGGGAAATTTGCCAAGGACTCTGTTGCCCTTACTATCTGCCCAAATAATTTCTTTCTGCCTCCTGTATCAGCAGGAGCAGGGCAGAGTCATGGAATCTGCTTTGTTACAGCCACAGCCTCTTCCTGCTGTTCTGAGGATATCAGGCTCTGGGGTTTTGGCTTTTGGGTCCATCGAGCCACACTCTGTGCTGAGCACCTCCGGAGCATCCAGAGCCACTGTGGCTTGGAGCACAACCCGGATGGGACGGAGACCAGTAAATGGGCAGGGACACACACAGCCAGAAGGTGCAGAGTCAGGAATGCCGTGCAGGTGTCACACCTGAATGCCATTTTGAGGGCTTCCTACAAATGGGTGGGACAGCAGTGGAGATTGTGCCTGGCTGAAGGCATAGCTGGGCATTTTTAAACTGTGTGTCTGTGCTTTAAACTGTTGGTTGCGAGCCTTTTCTCATTGATTCCAGGGTTTTTATACATATATACACACATATACACACACACACACACACACACATTCTGGATACTGGTTTTTTATTGATTACATGTGCATATCTTCCTAGTGGATTGTCTCTTGCCGCTGGCGTAGGGCTCACTAGGGGTTCAACTCCACAGTCACAAGACTATCACAGGCCTAAAGCATATCGTATTTAAGTCACAGACAGATGTCCCCGACTTAAAGATGGTTCTACACAGGATTTTTCAACTTTGCAATAGTTTTATCAGGATGTAACTCTGTAAGGATCGACTTTGTGAAGGGTTAGTTTCTACTGAATGTATGTCACTTTTGCATAATTATGAAGTCAGGACCCTCTGCTGTGTTGCCAGCAATAGATGCATTTTCCTTTTGTTTTTATGAGATGGAGTCTCACTCTGTCACCCAGGCTGGGGTGCAGTGATGCTATCTTGGCTCACTGCAACCTCTGCCGCCCAAGTTCAAGCGATTTTCCTGCCTCAGCTTCCCGAGTAGCTGGGATTACAGGCGCCTGCCACCACGCCCGACTGATTTTTGTATTTTTTTTTTTTTTTAGTAGAGATGGGGTTTCACCATCTGGGCCAGGCTGTCTTGAACTCCTGACCTCGTGATCCACCCACCCCAGCCTCCCAAAGTGCTGGGATTACAGATGTGAGCCCCCGTGCTGTTCCGAATTTTTTCTTTTTTAAAAAAAGAGACAGAATCACTCTGTTGCCCAGGCTGGAGTGCAGTGGCATGATCATGGCTCACTGTAGCCTTGACCTCCCAGGCTTAAGCAGTCCTCCCACCTTAGCCACCTGAGGAGCTGGGACTATAGGCATGTACCACCATACCCAGCTAATCTTTTAGACAGGGTTTCACTATATTGCCTAAACTGTCTGGAACTCCTGAGCTCGTGTAATCCACCTGCCTCGGCTTCCCAAAGCACTGGGATTACAGGAGTGAGCCACCATGCCCAGCCAGATTGATTTTTGATTTACGGTGGGTTTTTGGGGGTGGAACCATGGTGTCAGGAGCATCTGTACTCATATTCCCTCACGATGGTGGCCTTGTTTATATTCGTGATTCTGTTGAGTTTTGCTTTCTGTGCTTTCAGGCTCTAGCCGGCACCTTAAGGTTTAGAATTGTTCAGTCTTTTGAGTCAAACCTTTCCTTTTCTTTTTTGAGACGGAGTCTTGCTCTGTCGCCCAAGCTGGAGTGCAGTGCTGTGATTTCAGCTCACTGCAACCTCCGCCTCCCGGGTTCAAGCCATTCTCCTGCCTTAACCTCCCAGGTAGCTGGGGGCTACAGGCATGTACCGCCACATCCAGCATTTTTAGTAGATACAGGGTTTCACCATGCTGGCCAGGCTGGTCTCGAACTCCTGACCTCAAGTGATCTGCCGCCTCGGCCTCCCAAAGTGCTGGGATTACAGACGTTAGCCACCGCACCCGGCCAAACCTTTTGTCATCGTGTGGTAGTAGCTATATGTCAGATAGTACTTTTTGGCTTTTTTTTTTTTTTTTTTTTTTTTTTTTTGGTATATTCCCCCGCCAGCTCTGTTTCTGTCTGGTGCGTGTTTTCTTTTTTCCCCCTATCTCCATGGAGCCTATCTCAGCAGTGTTGAGATGATGGTCAGAGGGAGGTGGCTTTGAGGGGGAGGGGCTCGGCAGGCTGTGGAGGCAGGTGGGACCCAGTGATTCTAGCTTGGGGGCGTAGGGTGGTAAGTGCGGATGGAGGAGCACAGCAGTGCCTGTTTGGGAAGAACGCTATTAGGCAGATGGCTCTGGGCCTGCCCCAGGGTACCCAGCTGGGACCTGTTTCTCTGAAGTAAGCTACTCCCATAGTGCATGTTCACAGCTTTTCTGCCCTGTCCCCTGCAGCCACCTGGAAGGGAAAATGGCAGCTACCAGCTTCCCTGAGGCCTGAGCCAGCTGCCGAGGTTTGGGATTAGCTGTAGGTAACAGGAGTGATTCTAGCCTCGCTTTTGTAATTCCAGTACCAAGGGAGGAACACCTACCTGGCGAAGATTGACGGCTTCCGAGCCTATTACAAGCAGTGGTTGACAGTGATGCCCGCAGAGGAAACCCTGCACCCCTGGCAGAAGTTCCGGACCAAGCCCCAGGAGGACCAGGACACTGGCAAGGAGGCTGATGTGGACGGATGTGCCCTTGGGGGCAGGTGATGGGAGCACAGCTGAACAGCGTGCTCAGCCCTCAGTGCTCTGTGGGAGCCCCAGGACAAGTGAGCTGGTGTCACCTCCTGCCTGGGGGAAGAGCCAGGCCCTGAGGAACAGCTGCAGTGTGTCACGGGTGTTGGTGTGAGGACACATGCTAGGCCCGAGGTGCCTGCACTCCCAGCAGGTCCAAGGGCAGCTCCAGCCACTTTCGCATGTCACCTTGGGTCTTCCAGCTCCAGTACCTTTGCGTGTCACCTCACACACCACAAGGGGACTGGGGCATCTGGTCCCTGGGGCCTGGTGCCGCCCTGCCGGGTTCCACAGGCCAATGCTCTGAAAGAATAGACGTGGGGCCCGAGAGGTTTAAAGATTTTATTTTTACAAATCACAGCTGATGGACAGCAAAGCCTTCCCCGTAGAGACCCGTGCTCCAACTTGGGCCTGGGGCACTGCTCGCTGCTCCCAGGAAGGGGGTGGCGCCACAGGCAGGAACCTGCGAAGTCCAGAGTCCAGGGTGGAGAGCGCTAGCATCAGCCAGAGCAGCCACGGCAGCCACAGTGTGTGCACTCGATGATGCGGCCCTGCAATGGAGGAGGACATTGAGATGATGCCACTGCGCCACAATCGTCCCTGCACGCTCACATACGTGGCAACCCTCTGCCACCATGCCATATAGGGACACACCTCAGAAACCCTTCTGTGACAGCTCTGGACCGAGAATTTGGCTCCCTCATGAAGGTGGAAACAGCTGCTACTGATACCAAGGTTACATCTGTATGTGTAGTTATAATACGTTATGCAAATCTAACACACGTTTGCCAATCAAGAAAAAGAAATCGGTGTGAATGAGTCTCGTTATTCCCCTAAGTGAGCATGACAGACCCTGCAATAAGCAGAGGTGGCTCTGCTACTGTTTGGGGACTTCAGGGCAGCCTCTGGGCTGGGACACTCTGGTGGGGAAGAGGGCAGGAGGCTATGCACTTGAGTTACACCCTTCTGGCCCAGAGCCCTCCAGAAAGAAGCGTCTTGTCCCCCAGGCCTGGTGCGGCCCAATGCTTGGCTGGCCAGAAAGCCCTAGAACAGTGGCTTGTGTTTATTTTACTTTTTCAGTTCTTTTTTTGGAGGAGCAAGACCGTAGTTTAAGTAAACAGGATCCTCTGATGAAACCCAGGTAAGTCTACAGCAGGCTGTTTTGGCCACTGGGTTGAAGCAGCACCCCAGTCCACCAGC
Organism: Papio anubis; assembly: GCF_008728515.1. Classification (NCBI taxonomy): domain Eukaryota; kingdom Metazoa; phylum Chordata; class Mammalia; order Primates; family Cercopithecidae; genus Papio; species Papio anubis. The sequence continues at coordinate 140,611,287 of NC_044979.1, forward strand.
CCCCCGACGTGGATCCCTTGTGGAATGTGGGCACTCAGGGGAGGGGTGGCTTCTGCCACTCTGCCACCCCTCCCTGCCTCCATCAGAAAACCAACACCCTAGTCCTTCCTCAGGGAGGCGGCCCTTGCTCGCCCCCACTGCTCAGTACACAAGTCCTCAGATCCAGCCGCAGCTCTCCATTGTCTCACTGCAGCATGAAGGGACCTGTGTGAAGAGGCACCTGTGTGGAGCTGGGGACAAGAAGGCCAGGCTGGCAGATGGGCCGTGGGGCCTGATCTCCCAGCTGGGCCAACAACTGTGTGCCGAGGCCACAGCTGCCTTTCAGAGGGGCCTGGGGCCGGATAGAGCTCAGCTCCTGTCCCTCAGCACCACTCCTGAGGTGCCTGGCCTAGGAGTGGTACTTGGAACAGAAAGTTCTGAAAGAAGAAATAGTAGGCTGGGCGCAGTAGCTCATGCCTGTAATCCCAGCACTTTGGGAGGCTGAGGCGGGCAGATCACCTGAGGTTGGGGGTTCCAGATCAGCCTGACCAACATGGAGAAACCCCGTCTCTACTAAAAATACAAAATTAGCCGGGCATGGTGGCGGGCGCCTGTAATCCCAGCTACTCCGGAGGCTGAGGCAGGAGAATCATTTGAACCCAGGAGGCAGAAGTTGCAGTGAGTCAACATGGCGCTGCTGCACTCCAGCCTGGGCGACAGAGCAAGACTCCGTCTCGGGGGGCGGGGGGAAAAACAGTGATGGTAATGTTAAAGTATCACTGTGAGGACTGAGGGAAAGGGACAGGAACTCAGTGGCCACCCTTCCCTGATGTCACCCTGCCACCATCTCGGGATTAGGGCTCCTCACTACCATTTCCTAAGTGAGGAAAGGGGTTCAGTAATTTGCCCAAAGGTGGAGTTGAGATTGGCCCCAGACCTAACAGAGACACTCACAGCCACACGCTGCCTCACACGGATTCCTGAACAAAGGGACCCACTCCCACGAGGGAGAGCCAGCAGGATATTCAGGGACAAAACGACATTCCAGCCCAACCAAATATCGTAAGATCCCTTGGAGTCGACTAGAGCTTTTGAGCTGAAAATAACATCAAGCATGTGTGTCAGACATTACCACTTCCAGCTTGCTTTTGGGCACACGGCAGATGCAGTTCGTCCCGAAGTTGGTATCCCTTGTCTGAATGCACCGCAGGCAGCACAAGTTCTCATACCCTTGCTTTTTCCATTTTGCAATCAGGTTTTTATCTGCATAGCCTTCTTTAATACAATATTCATAGAGTTCTGTCGAAAAGATGGGGAAAGAGCATCAGACCATGGTCTAAAAACCTTCCCCACCCTTGATCAAAAAGAGCATTCAGGCTGGGTGCAGTGGCTCATGCCTGCAATCCAAGCACTTTGGGAGGCCGAGGCAGGCGGATCACCTGAGGTCAGGAGTTCCAGACCAGCCTGGCCAACATGGTGAAACCCCGTCTCTACTAAAAATACAAAAGTTAGCTGGGCGTGATGGCAGGCACTTGTAATCCCAGCTACTCAGGAGGCTGAGGCAGGAGAATCGCTTGAATCCAGGAGGCAGAGGTGGTATTGACCTGAGGTCATGCCACTGGACTCCAGCCTGGGTGACAGAGTGAAACTCCATCTCAAAAAAAAAAAAAAAAAAAAAAAAAAAAGCATTCAGTATTGCAGTGGGACAGTCCTTGGAGGAGGAACCAAAAAAAAAAGTATTTAGGCCAGGCAAGGTGGCGTAATCCCAGCACTTCTGGAAGCCAACGCCAGAGGATCACTTGAGTTAAACCAGCCTGGGCAACATAGCAAGGGTCCATCTCTACAAAAAATTTAAAAATTAGCTGGGTGGGGTGGTGCACACCTGTAGTCCCAGCTACTCGGGAGGTTGAGGTGAGAGGATCCCCTGAGCCCAGAAGGTTGAGGCTGCAGTGAGCCATGATTGTACCACTACACTCCAGCCTGGGGAACAGAGCAAGACCCTGTTTCATTAAAAAAAAAAAAAAAAAGGCCGGGCGCGGTGGCTCAAGCCTGTAATCCCAGCACTTTGGGAGGCCGAGACGGGCGGATCACGAGGTCAGGAGATCGAGACCATCCTGGTTAATATGGTGAAACCCCGTCTCTACTAGAAAGTACAAAAAAAAAACTAGCCGGGCAAGGTGGCGGGCGCCTGTAGTCCCAGCTACTTGGGAGGCTGAGGCAGGAGAATGGCGTGAACCCGGGAGGCAGAGCTTGTAGTGAGCTGAGATCTGGCCACTGCACTCCAGCCTGGGCGATAGAGCGAAACTCCGTCTCAAAAAAAAAAAAAAAAAAAAGCCAACAGTGGTGGCTCATGCCTGTAATTCCAGCACTTTGGGAGGCTGAGTCGGGTAGATCACCTGAGGTCAGGAGTTCGAGACCAGGCTGACCAATATGGTAAACCCCATCTTCACTAAAAATACAAAAATTGGCCAGGTGTGGTGGCGGGTGCCTGTAATCCCAGTTACTTGGGAGCTGAGACAGGAGAATCGCTTGTACCCAGGAGGCAGAGCTTGCAGTGAGCCAAGATCGTGCCACTGCACTCTAGGCCTGGGTGACAGAGTGAGACACCATCTCAAAAAAAAAACCACACACACACACACACAAAACTCAGCCAACATTGGCTCCCCTTTATTTTTAGTGATAAGAAAAACCATGACTTGCAGAAGTTGTGAGAATAAGGATTGTAGTTAGCTCAGTAACTCCAAAAGTGACTCGAGTTTGAAAGGCCAAGAGAGACTAATTACCTCTGCTGATGGCTTTCCGCTTGTAAAACAGGTCAAAGATGTAGCGGGTTTTCTGGTGGTGGATCCTGAAGATGGGCCACAGAGATTCCACTTTCCTTTTTCCCTCATGCGGTTCTGTTTCAGCTGGGGAGAAACAAAGTGTGTGTTTGGGGGAACAGGGTCGGTCTGCGCAGGATTTTCTTTTTGTAAATAACTAGTGATAATGAATAAATACCACTTTATACCCACTAGGATAGCTATAATCAAAACTATGGCACAATAACAAGTGTTGGCAAGGAAGTGGAGAAACTGGAAGTCTCCTACCTTCCTGGTTGGAATGTAAAATGGTGGAACCACTGCAGAAAAGAGTTAGGTGGCTCCTCAAGAAGTTAAACAGGGCTGGCCGGACTCGGTGGCTCACACCTGTAATCCCAGCACTTTGGGAGGCTGAGATGGGCAGATCACTTGAGGTCAGGAGTCTGAGACCAGCCCGGTCAACATAGTGAAACCCCATCTCTACTAAAAATACAAAAGAGTTAGCAGGGTATGATGGTGCGTGCCTGTAATCCCATCTACTTGGGAGGCTGAGGTGGGAGAATCGTTTGAACCCTGAGGGGGAGGATGCGGTATCAAAAAAAAAAAAAAAAAAACAAGGAATGAAGTTAGGTACTGATGTATTCTACAACACAGATGAACCTTGAAATATAAAATTGACTGTGGCAATGGTCGCACAACTTTGTGAATATACTAAAAACCCCTTAATTGGATAATTTAACAGGATGACTTTCATATGATTAGTATATGATTAGATATGATTAGTATCTCAATAAAGCTGTTATTTAATAAAAATAAGCCATTGGGCATTTTTGGGAGGCCAAGGTCAGCAGATCATGAGGTCAGGAGATCGAGATCAGCCTGACCAACATGCTGAAACCCCATCACTACTAAAAATTTAAAAATTAGCCAGGCGTGGTAGTGCACGCTTGTAATCCCAGTTTCTTAGGAGGCTGAGGCAGGAGAATTGCCTGAACTCGGGAGGTGGAGGTTGCAATGAGCAGAGATCACACCACTGCACTCCAGCCTAGACAACAGTGTGAGATTCCATCTCAAAAAAAAATAAATAAATAAAAAGTAAGCTAAGTAATTTAAACATACTTGTTTTAAATTAAAAATGTCTATTTTTGGATCCTTTTGTAATTCATGAGTGTGAGGATTGGGTGTTCACATCCATGTGTGAGACATGCCACTCTCAAACTTTGTCACAATGTTGGCACATTACCTGTGTGACAAGAAAAAAAGTCTTTTTAATTACAGAATTAGAAAACATAGATTTTTAAAAAGATCATTCAATGGTAACTTCTGTTAAAAGGTTAGTCCCGGCTGGGCACGGTGGCTCACGCCTGTAATCCCAGCACTTTGGGAGGCCAAGGTGGATGGATCACTTGAGGTCAGGAGTTCGAGAACAGCCTGGCCAACATGGCGAAACACTGTCTCTACTAAAAATACAAAAATTTTCTGGGCATGGTGGCACATGCCTATAATCCCAGTTACTCAGGAGGCTGAGGCACGAGAAGTGCTTGAACCCAGGAAGCAGAGGTTGCAGTGAGCTAAGATTATGCCACTGCACTCCAGCCTGGATAACAGATGACCCTGTCTCAAAAAAAAAAAAAAAAAAAAAAAGCCAAAAAACCAACCTTGGTCCCCATACTTTCAGATCTAGTTCTACAGCATAGTAATTTCTCAAGATAATTCTAGGCCCACAGATGGGCATCCTAATCATCCTGAAGGCACCTCTAATTTCATCTCCCAGCCAAAGTCCTTTAGGGCTGAGGAAAAGCCAAATAAACTAGACCAGTCTACAGGTTCTCAGCGAAGTGGCCGCAGGAGAAGCTGACCCTTCAACACATGCAGGATCAGGTGGCACTCATACTCGCCACAAGGCAGTTCTCTCTTAGCAATCAGAAGTTCATCTTTGTCTATGACCTCCTCAGTTTTTAGGGAAGAACAGACGGGCGAGGAGTGGTCAAGAAGACTATGCCTCCCTGTCTCCAGCTTTTAAGCCATTCAATTACCTAGGTATTACAATTCAGCTCAACAAACAGAATGCTGTGATCCAAGCAGAAAAGCAGGAAGTAAAGATTCAGCAGGTGCACATGTAAGACGTGACTTGCTCCTCCTTGGCCTCTGCCATGATTGTGAGGCCTCTCCAGTCGCGTGGAACGGAAAGTCCATTAAATCTCGTTCTTTTATAAATTGCTTACTCTCAGGTATGTCTATCAGTAGCATGAAAACAGACTAACACACCCCCATCTCTACGAAAAATTAGCCAAGCGCAGGCCGGGGGCGGTGGCTCACTCCTGTAATCCCAGCACTTTGGGAGGCCAAGGTGGGTGGATCACGAGGTCAGGAGATAGAGACCATCCTGGCTTAGACAGTGAAACCCCGTCTCTACTAAAAATACAAAAAATTAGCCAGGCGTGGTGGCAGGCGCCTGTAGTCCCAGTTACTCAGGAGGGTGAGGCAGGAGAAAGGCATGAATCCGGGAGGCGGAGCTTGCAATGAGCTGAGATCGTGCCACTGCACTCCAGCATGGGTGACAGAGCGAGACTCCGTCTCAAAAAAAAGAAAAATTAGCCAAGCGCAGCAGTGGATGCCTGTAGTCCCAGCTGCTTGGAAGGCTGAGGTGGGTGGATCACCTGAACCTGGGAGGTGGAGGCTTCAGTGAGCTGTGACTGAACCACTGCACTCCAGCCTGGGCAACAAGGTGAGACCATCTCAAAACAAAAACAAAAAGAAGAAAAACAGAACAAAGAATACTTTTTTCTGGAGGTAAAGAATATCTAAACACAAAGTAAGGTTCCTCCTCCCCTCAAAAGTCACCCTTTAGAAAATGAAGTTAATTTACTTTCAAAGACTTGCAAAATCTTTTCTATTCCTGCACGCTCCCATTTCCTTTATTTTGATAAAGAGCTGTTTGGGGAAGAAATCTCTCAGCCCAGAATGACCATGATTACTGCAACAGGCCCATCCAAATCTAAATCGCAAAGCAAGTTCTGAGTATTTAATAGAAGGTATCTGGTAACAACAGTTTTTTTAAGAAGGAGCAAAGTAATTTAACACTGCTTTAATTTAGTAATTACTGCTGGACGCACGACCTCATAATAACCATGATTAGGTTAGTTATAAGCAAGCATTTGAAAAGTTACTTTAAAAAGTAACTTCAGCCAGGTGTAGTGGCTCATACCTGTAATCCCATCACTTTGGGAGGCCAAGGTGGGTGGATCACTTGAGGCCAGGAGTTGGAGACCAGCCTGGCCAACATGGAGAAACCCCATCTCTACTAAAAAAACAAAAATTAGCCGGGCGTGGTGGCACGTGCCTGTAATCCAAACTACTCCAGAGGCTGAGGCAGGAGAATTGCTTGAACATGGGAGGCAGAGATTGCAGTGAGCCGAGATCATGCCACTGCACTGCAGCCTGGAAGACAGAGCAAGACTCCATCTCAAAAAAAAAAGTAAATTGGTTAAGTAGTCACACTGTGATCATTTAAGGCAAACAGATGCTTGTGGCTTCAGATAAAATTTCCAATTTCCAAAGACAGCATAGGACATGGGTTCACAAAGCAGGTTCACACGCCATTTACACGGAAGTGACAGAAAACAGATGCTGCAAAGACTAATCAATGAGACTGAAAAGGAATAGCACTTCCAAGTAAATATATTTTGTATGATTTTAAATATACATCTAACCAAAATAGTAAATAACTATAGGTAGACTATTTGATCTATATTTCATAACCTTTTATATTCAAATTGGAAAAAAAAAAAGGCTTTTTGAGGACCTTTTCATTAACGTTATCTTATTTTTAGACACTTTCCATGAGTTCATAAGCAAACACAACAGCTCAGTGTTAGTAGACCACCCTCTTTTTATATTTGCATTTATGCCTGTCCCCTGGGGGCATCTAAGCCTTTGACCCTTGGACCCAGCCCACCCAGACAGGAACTCCCCTACTCACCTTCTCTCATCTTTTGATCTAATTCATCCAGCGTTGGCTCAATCAACTCCCAGCCATCTGGGGGTGCTTTCCGGCTTCTTTTGACTTTAGGCATTTTCCTTCCGTCGGATAATTTGCAAAGATCTGGGGGGGAAAAATGAATTGGTTTCTGAGTCTCAAATCGCCAAAGGCCTTTATCAGTCATTATTTTAGTACAGGCTGACTTCCTTGAGTCTGCACAAGGTCACAGCTATGGGACAGGGCTCAGCACCCAGACTGTGTTCAAATCCTGGCTCTGCTACTTACCCGCTGTGATCTTCAGAAAGGTACTTAACCTTCCTAAGTCTCTGTTTCCTCATCTGTAAAATGGGGATAATGGAAGCTACCTTATGTGGTCATTGCAAAGACTTCATTATAAAGACTTCATACATTATGCCTGGTGGATAATGTATGCCTAAGAGACATTTGCTGTTGTCATTAGCTAACTTCAGCTACAAGCTTAACCCTATACTGGATGTTGGGAACACAGAACAAATAGTTAAGGCACAGCCTCTGCCCCTTAAAAGGTGACATTTTAGCAAAAAGACAGACAAGAGAAAAAGCAATTACAATAGAGTATAAGGAGGGCTGAGACTCAGGGAGCCATGGGGGTGAGTATTTAAAAAGGCAAAGATGGAAGGCCAGGCGCGGTGGCTCATGCCTGTAATTCTGGTCTTGGCCAGCACTTTGGGAGGCTGAAGTGGGAGGTTCACTTGAGCCCAGGAATTTGAGATCAGCCTGAGCAATGAGGTGAAACACTGTCTCTACAAAAAAAAAAAAAAAAAAAAAAAAAAGACAAATTAACTGAGCACAGCAGTGGATGCCTGTGATCTGAGCTACAAGGAAGGCTGAGGCAAGAGGATCACTTGAGCCCAGGAGGTTGAAAGGCTGCAGTGAGCCATGTCACACTACTGCACTCCAGCCTAAGTGACAGAGTGCGACTATGTCTCAATAAGAAACAAAACGAAACAAAACATAAAATAAAAAGGGAACGATGGTTGTAAAATCAAAGTACCTTAGGATGTGCTTCCCAAGAGTATAGATAGCAGAAAGATCTCTGGTCTCTGCAGTTGCAGGCTTGGATCCTTGTCCAGCTCTAAAAAATTAGTCTGTGACTTTTAGGTCACTTTCCCTCTCTGGTCCTCGGTTTCATCTGTAAAATGAGGGCAGTGGATTAGACTTTTGCCAAGGTCTCTTTCACACCAAACAACATATTCCATAAAGACACGTCAGGTAGTTCCCATATAAGAGGCCAATCCAAATCTAAATAGCAAAGCGTTTTTCAAACCACACAGCATTTCCTTGTTGCCAGAGAGAACTCAGGTTAAGTATTTACCTTTCAGCATAACAGATTCATCTCTCAAATTCATTCAGTCACTCCCTTCTGTAAGGTATCTAAGAAATCCCCCCACAGAGCCTCCTCTCATGAACTCTCTACAACAACCATATAGATGAGGAATCAAACTCTAGAAGGTAGACTCAGGGTCACACAGTTGGGAATTTGCAAAGCCTGACTCTGGAGGGCCCCTGACTCCCAAATCAGCGGTCTTCGCACTAGTCTCCCCTACGCTGAAGCTTGATATAGGTGAGTTCTGGTCTCGGCCCCAAGGCGCATAGCCTGTGACGAGAGAATGATCGCTTTTCTATGACCCAGGGAAATTCGAGGGCCCTGATCCAGCCCGGGAGTCAGACGAGGCCTCCCCGAGGTGGAAATGGTAGGCGGTAACCAGATCCAGGAGAAAAGAGGAGGTAGGAGGTAATCAGATCGAGAAGAAAGATGTGCCGGGAGGTGTGAGAGAGAGAGCGGCGCCCGGGGAAGGAGGGGAGGAGGAGCGAAGAAAGATATTAGCGCGGGATTGTGGTGAAAACTCATAAAAAGGACAGCACCTGAACCTGGCTTAGAAAAACAATCAGTATTTAGACAGAAGACGTTCCTACCAGAGAAAACGGCGTGAGAATCCTAGAAGAAAACCCCCAAATCTACCGCCCCTCAGAAGAATGAACGGGGGCGCCGCCTCCTCTCGGGACTCTTTCCGACCTCAAGGTCCAAAGCCCGAACACATCCCAGTGGCTGGCTGAGAGTCCAGCTACTCAGATCGCCCTCCAGGACGGTGCAGACCACTGGTCTCCCGCCTCGGCCGTTGCCAAGGTAATCGAGAACAGAGGGAAAACACCTACCGGAACCTACGGTACCTTGGGTAGCTGCTTCTCGACTGACGGCTTCTGCTCCTCAGGCGAGCTCTGAGGCATGAGGTCCTCGCGGAGCCCCGCCCATCCCGCGCGGAGATTGCGTCATCTTAGGTGTCCTCAGCAATGCCTGTATAGAATTCCAGAGTCACTGTTGCCTTTTGCCCTCATTTCCGGTGAGTGTCCGGCAGGGCCACGCGTCTCCCCGAACGGAGAGACTGGGGGCGTTGTTGCCTGGCAGCGCGCGGGCAAGCCTGGACTCAGGCGGCGCACAGGACAGTCCGACTCCGTGCGGAGCCCTCCCTGAGGTCCGGGTCCTTGCGGCCACTGCGGCCACTGAGGTGGTGGCGGCGGCGGCGGGGACTGGGCCGGGCGGAAGAAGTCGAGCCCAAGACATTTCCGGTTCCGGTGTCAGTTCGAGGCGCCGCCGCCGCCGCAGCTGCCGGAGCCGCGATGCCTAAAGGAGGTGAGGGGCGGGCGCGCGTGTCCTGCAGGCGTAGAGGGGCGGCCCGAGTCCAGCTCCCGCTGTCCCCTCAGCCCGTGGGCGTCTCTGAGAGCAACGCAGAGGGAGGCTGTCCGCACTGGTTGAGAGCCAGGCCTGGGCCTCGACGCCCAATTGTCCCGATGGGGAAACTGAGGACTGTGGTGTCCAAGAGCCACTCCGTCAGTGGTCTGAGGAGTTTCGGAAGCTCTGGGTCCTGGCCAGCGTAGAAACCCGGATCTAGGATGCGCTTCTCCGGGCCTAGGGGTTCTGGAATTTATCCCACTTTTAGGCTGGCCGGGAACTGAGTCACCGCGTCCCGCGCTTGTGCCGGGCCCGCCTGCCTCTCGCGTAAAACGTGGGCCTTTTCTGGCTTCGGTTCAGCCAGGCCTGCGTAGGAAGACTTAAGGCGATGCCCATGAGCCTTGCAGACTTGGTTTCGACTCCCCTGTTCGGTAACGGCTCGGTGTGTTCCTTTGAGCCAGTCGCTCCACCTCCTCTGTCTCCGTTTTCTCTTTTGCCAATGGGAATAACGATTGTACCGACCTCGTAGTACTGTTGGGAGGCTTCAACTAGGTAATCCACGTGGAGTGGGCAGTACAGTGCCAGGCAGTCGTTAAAAGTGCCCAGTGAAGCAATAACTATTCCTATTTTTAAGGCTTTGCCAGCTCTTGGCCTTCTAAGAAGGTCCATGACTGCCCAGTCCATTGTAGCCCGTCCTCTATCCTGTTCCCCCCTTTAGAATCGATATTCCCCAATTTGAATCCCAGCCGTGTCACTGTCTAATTCTGTGGTCGTGAACAAGTTAACCTCCCTCTCATCTGAAACACTGGGCTAATCCTTAGCTGGGTGAGTTGGGGCTGGGGTGGTAAAATGATAGCGCTCACAGAGTGCCTGGCTACCTCCTGGCACAAAACAAATATATTTGTATTGGTAGCTCATGTGTTATGTTGGTTAATGCACTCAACCCACAGAAACATCTGCCTGGAGCGTTTTCAAACCTAAATCGCTTCCTGACTCCAGAGATAATTGGGCATTACAGAGCTAAATGTGTTTAAACCCAGCTCTCTACTGATTTATTCTGTAGCTGGAAAAGTCTCTCTGCTATTGTTCCCCAGTCCCTTCATCTGTAAAAGGAGGTTGCTGAATGAGCCATCCTCCTTCCAAAGTTTTACTTAATGGATACTTTGGGCAAAGGTTGGAGGTTACAATTAGAAAACCTTAAATATGAATTCATAGCTAAATGGTCTTTGGGCTTGTGAAAAGCTTTTTTGAGTAGACAAGGTGTACGTTTTCTTGGGTTAATCTGAAAACCGCAAAAAACCCTGAAGGTGTTAAAAGTATCAACCTCCCCAAGAGCAAAGGACCAACTCTTGTTTGCGTTATGTTAACTGCAAAGTGTTTTTTAAATTTCGAGTTGTTAATGTTGCCTGCTGTATTAAGAGAGCAAGAAAGGGTGTTGGTTTTTTTCTTGGCACACTTGCTGTCTCACAATAGGACTTTAGTAAGCATATACTTAGACACCCCTGGGAATCTAGGTAGTCATTAAAAATGGGTGGTGTGGTCTGTAGCAGCCCAATTATGGCTCTGCAGCTGCTGTAAGGAATCAGGAGACCAGTATCTCTGCTACCGCCTCTGGAGTGCAGAGCAACTCTGGCTGATTACAGAGTCTCTGCTCAGAGATAGACTGGAAATCAGGTGGGCCTCAGCTTCCAGGAGAGGTCGTGTGTGGAAGTCGAGGCCACAGCCACTCCTGCATACTCGGGGACCAGCAGAGGGGGATGCCACCTTGCTTTAAAACTGGCTGATGGCTTTAGCAAGGGTCAGCCTGGTGTCCCGGCTGAAGAGGGTCAGACTATAAAACTGACACTTTAATTGCTAGGCACATTTTTAACTTTTAAGACTGTGTAGTCAGGTTTGTTTTCAGCTGTACTTTGCCAATCATTTCTAAGTCTAAGCACAAAGTTTTTGCCTGTAGGTTTGGGTTTTTTTTTTTTGCCTTAAGTATTCTCTTTCTGCCAAACTACTAAGATGAACATGAGGTATTTTATTGTATTTCTGATATCTGCAGTAAATTGCTTATGTGCTCAGTGGTGGTTTTTGTTGTTGTTGTTGTTTTTCCACCAAATACTAGATTAGAGGGAAAAGTAACCATTAGCTTTTTTTTAAAATTTTTTTGCTCTGTGGCCCAGACTGGAGTGCAGTGGCACAGTCTCGGCTACTGCAACCTCTGCCTCCCGGGTACAAGCGATTCTCAGCCTCCCAAGTGGCTGGGATTACAAGCATATGCCACCATGCCCAGCTAATTTTTGTATTTTTAGTAGTGAGGGGGTTTCACCATGTTGACCAGGCTGGTCTTGAACTCCTGACCTCGAGTGATCTGCCTGCCTTAGCCTCCCAAAGTGCTAGGATTACAGGCGTGAGCTGCCATGCCCAGCTATTAGTGAACATTTTTGTAGTGCTTATTCAGTAGCAGGCACTGTTCCAGCAGCTTTCTGTATATTGATAAATTCATCTATCTTTGTGACAACCCTGTGAGGTAGGGACACAGATGAGGAAACTGAGACTGAGAGGTTAAATACCTGCCCAAAATCATCAAGCCAGTAAGCGTAGAACCTGGGAGTCAGACTCTAAACTTCGTGGTGTTCAGCACTCTGCTTTGGTCTAAGTCTCCTAGTCTATGAAATGGGACCAGCTATCACTCCTGTACCATAGGTTTGTTCTGAGAATCAAATGTGCCCCTGGCTGGCCGGGCACGGTGGCTCACGCTTGTAATCCCAGCACTTTGGGAGGCTGAGGTGGGTGGATCACGAGGTTAAGAGATCGAGACCATCCTGGCCAGCCAACAAGGTTAAACCCCGTCTCTACTAAAAATACAAAAATTAGCTGGGCATAGTGGCCCACGCCTGTAGTCCCAGCTACCTGGGAGGCTGAGGCAGGAGAATCGCTTGAACCAGGGAGGCAGAGGTTGCGGTGAGCTGAGATTGTGCCACTGCACTCCAGCTCGGGCGAGACTCCGTCTCAGAAAAAATAAAAAAATGCGCCCCTGGCTGTGACCAAACATTGCGAAGAAAGCCCTTATAGTGACGGCAGGGGTGTAAGTGGTACATGTTTCTGTGGTTGCATCCGAGTCCACTATGCTTGGATTGTAAGGGACCAGGGGATGTGGCCAGTCACTGCAGTGCACCGTCCGCCATGTCCTCCCCTCCGGTCTTCTGTGTGGGAGCCATCATTTAGTACACAGTTTGGTGATGCATCAGATGGTCACAAGTTGCTTCCTGTGTGCCTCTGAACACAGGGTGGAGGAGGTGTTGGTTTGGGTGGTGCTGGGTGAGGGGTAGGTGAGGCCTCTGTGGCCTCTGATGAGAGCACTCCAAGCAGGACACAGCCCTTGGGAGGTCAGAACAGTCGAGGCAGCTGCCTCCCCCCTCACATTCTAAACTGCGGGTCCCTGCAGGGAGAAAGGGAGGCCACAAAGGCCGGGCGAGGCAGTATACGAGCCCTGAGGAGATCGACGCACAGCTGCAGGCTGAGAAGCAGAAGGCCAGGGTGAGTACGTGCCTGTCCAGGCCACGCCAGTGGCCCAGGGTGGTGCTCTGCTAATTTGGTTCACAGAGAGGCCAGGCAAGGACTACCCATTCGCAGGGACAAGCTAGCACGTGGCGGTCGGGAGGGCAGTGAGCCCCAGGTGTGAGTCTCAGAACAACCAATGACAGTCAGGGCATGGGCATCCTCTGCCTGGATGGGTTAGAAAGAACTGTGGCCGCTCTGCAGCAGCTGCCTTAGTAGGGCCCTGTTCTTGGTCTTGTGCACCTACTTTCTGGAGGCTCTCCCTCCTGCAGGCCCTGTCCATTCACAGCTCAAGCTCCCAGCACCCCTGCTTGTCTGCTGCAGCCACACAGGACGATTTGCCACACTGCACATGACATGTGCCCTGACTTCCCACACCCCCATCAGCAGTGTGCTCTCCATCCCTGGATACGTTGTTTAGCCTCTCCTCCTCTGTGACTTGTGCCTCCCCTCCAGCCAGAGCTGATTTAGTAGTTCCCTCTCCTCTGCTCCCATAGTACATTGTTCAGGCCCCTGTTAGGAAATAGAATACATTCCCATCGTCAGCATCTGCATCCTTACCACATCATTAGATTGATGCCTGGATCAAGGGCCTAAGGGAGCAGTCAGGGCCAGATGGGTACACAGCCGTGACGTGCCCCAGGAGCCTCAAGAAGGGAAAGGCCACATCCAGCTGTGGGGTCTGGGAGGGGTCCTTGGGGGAGCCGGCAGCTGAGCAGGACATGGAGAATGTGTGGGCAAGTGCCAAGAGATAAAGGACATGAGGTTTCTGTAAGGAACATTTTTGGTGGGAAGGCAAGAAAGGTGGAGGGAAGCAGCCTTCTGAGGTGTTGTTCTGGGAAGCTGGTGCATGAGGTCACCTATGTGGGTGGGTCGGGGGGGATGGCTTGCCATGGAGTGAAGTGGAGAGTGGAGAGGACTTGCCTGGGAATGCCAGCATGATTTGGCTGCTGCATGTGGCAGGTGGGAGCTGAGCAGGATGGTGGTTTTCAGCCTGGTGGCTGAGTCCTTCTGACTCCAGGAAACAAACTTCTCACCCTGGCTGAAGTGGCTGGGTTAGGAAGGGGAGCAGGGCCTTCTGTGGCTGTGTGAGGGGCTTGCTGGACTATGGGAATGGCCTCTAAGCTGTGGTGCTGAGTGCATAGGCTGCCTGTGTCTGGCCCAGGTCCCATTCCCTGGGGGCCAGGGTCACAGTAGGACCCTTGTCATCCTTGGTTCCATCCTTCCAGAGGCTTGATTTCTCAAGGTCCACAATCTGGGGGGTGATGGGGTCACAGTCTTGGGGATTTGTTTTGCATTTTTGATTCTGCAGGTTGTCCATTTCTGAAACAGGAAGAAGAGGAGCAAAAAGAAGGTGGAGATGGGGCTGCAGGTGACCCCAAAAAGGAGAAGAAATCTCTAGACTCAGATGAGAGTGAGGATGAAGAAGATGACTACCAGGTACTGAGTCTTTTGAGGACCTGGGGCCTGGACTCATTCATTCAACAAACAAACATTGAGTGACCGTTTAGTACCAGTCCTAAAGGTAGATGCAGACAACGTCCTTGCTCTTGAGGGTTTACACTCTATGGGAGATACAGACAATAAAGAAGTAAACAGAGAGTGTCATTTGAAGTAGTGAGAAGTGTTACTAACAAACAGACTGTGATTGAGGGGACCTGGAAAAGCACTGTGGTGGTGAACCAACTTATACACTGAGATCTCAAAAACAAGGTGCAGCCAGCTGTGTAAAAATTGGCATGCAGAGCAACTGAGAAACTAGATTAGCAAGCGCAAAGGTCCTGTGGTGGGAATAAGCTTGGCATGTTCAAGGACCAGACAGGGGCCAGTGTAGCTGTGACTTAGTGGGTAAGGAGCAGAGTGGTCCAGATGCAGGAGAGATTGGCAAGGGCACCTCCTGTGTAGTTGTTGAAGGGGTTGGGGTTTCTTTTCTTTTTTTTTTTTTTTTTTTTGAGACAGAGTGTTGCTCTGTTACCCAGGCTGGAGTGCAGTGGTGCGATCTCGGCTCACTGCAACTTCCGCTTCCTGGGTTCCGGTAATTCTCCTGCCTCAGCCTCCCAAATAGCTGGGACTATAGAGTGCTGCGCCCGGCTAATTTTTTGAGGCGGGTCAGCGCTGTCGCCCAGGCTGGAGTGCAGTGGCGGATCTCAGCTCACTGCAAGCTCCAGCCTCGGGTTCACGCCATTCTCGGCCTCAGCCTCGGTAGCTGGGACCACAGGCTGCCTCGCCCGGCTATTTTGTATTTCTTAGTAGAGAGGCGAGTTTTCACCGTGTTAGCCAGGATGGTCTCGATCTCCTGACCTCGTGTCCGCCCATCTCGGCCTCCCAAAGTGCTGGGATTACAGGCTTGAGCCACCGCGCCCGGCCCCGGCTAATTTTTTGTATTTTTAGTATAGATGGGGTTTCACTGTGTTAGCCAGGATGGTCTTGATCTCCTGACCTCATGATCCGCCTGCCTCAGCCTCCCAACATGCTGGGATTATAAGCGTGAGCCACCGCCCCGGCCCCTTTTTCTCTTTTTTTTTTTTTTTGAGACAGGGTCTCGTTCTGTCACCCAGGCTGGAGTGCACGGCTCACTGCAGCCTCAGCCTCCCAAGTAGCTGGGACCAAAAGCACACGCCACCACACTCAGCTAAGTTTTAAATTTTTTGTGGAGACGGGGATCTCACTATATTGCCCAGACTGGCACCATATTCAGCTAATTTTTAAATTTTTTATGGAGACGGGCATCTCACTATATTGCCCAGGCTGGTCTCCAACTCCTGGCGTAACTAATCCTCCCACTTTAACCTCCTGAGGTGTTGAGATTACAGTATGAGCCACCATGCCTGGCATGGGACTTCTTTATGGTGGGTAGTGGCAGCTGGGGAAGGCCTTGAAGGGTGAGAGAGACATGACCAGATATGCGTTTGTTTGCTTTTTTTTTTTTTTTTTTTTGAGACAGAGTCTCTGTCGCCCAGGCTGGAGTGCAGTGGCGTGATCTCAGCTCACTGCAAGCTCTGCCTCCCGGTTCACGCCATTCTGCTGCCTCAGCCTTCCAAGTGGCTGCGACTACAGGTGCACGCTGCCACGCCGGTTGACTTTTTCATGTTTTTAGTAGAGACGGGGTTTCACCATGTTAGCCAGGATGGTCTTGATCTCCTGACCTCGTGATCCACCTGCCTTGGCCTCTCAAAGTGCTGGGATTACAGGTGTGAGCCACCACGCCCGGCCTCCAGATATGCTTTTAAAAGATTATTTTGGCTTCTCCATGCAGAGTGAATGATAGGTGTTGAGAGTAAGAGCAGTGTTTAGATCAGAAGTCCTGGGCATGGCGTGGTGGCTCACGCCTGTAATCCAGCACTTTGGGAGGCTGAGGCAGACGGATCACCTGAGGTCGGGAGTTCGAGACCAGCCTAACCAACATGGAGAAACCCTGTTTCTACTAAAAATACAGAATTAGGCGGGGGTGGTGGCTTATGCCTGTAATCCCAGCTATTCAGGAGGCTGAGGCAGGAGAATTCCTTGAACCCAGGAGACTGAGGTTACTGTGAGCCGAGATTGTGCCATTGCACTCCAGCCTGGGCAACAAGAGCGAAACTCCGTCTCAAAAGAAAAAAAAAAAAAAAGGAAATCGTGGCTTGCCCTAGGGTGGTGACAATGGCAGTGGAGAAGAGTGGAGAGATGTAAGCCGTATTTGGGGGTTGCTGAAGGAACGAGGAATCAAGGATATGCTTAGGATTGCAGGGAGGGTCCGGTTGGGTAAAGGATGGATCTCAAGTTCTGTCTTGGGCATGTTAAGTTTACAGTGCCAGGCATCCGAGTGGAGGTGTAAGTGTGCAGCTGGACTGGAAGTGTGTGGAGGGAGCTCTGTGGAATCAAAGCTGTCTCCCTGCCCCCTTAAGGAGAATTAATGGAATTGACAGGACCTGAAACTTTGACCAAACCTGCTGCATTGAGAACACACTCCTTTCTTCTGGAACTTCCCCGGGGGAGGTGGAAGGGTGCAGGTTCCAGATTCTTGGGCCAGCACCCCAAACCTGTAGAGTCTATGATCCAGTGGCTCATTCTTGAGTTACATGTCCAGTCCATCAGCTAAGGTGGGCAGGAATTGGAACTGGTCCTGACAGCACACACTTGGCCCACCCTGCCCTGGGGATTCCAGGCCAGCGCTTCTTGCAAGAAGAATCAGGCATGGGATTCCATGGAAAACTGCTTTTGGAAGCTGAGCTTGAAGTGGGGGAGTGGCACTGTGTGAGTGCTTGCAAGCTGGGGTAGGGCGCACCTCCTATCTACCACCTACTTTCTGGTTGACTTAGGCAAGTTACTGGACCCAGAGCAGCCGTTCTGTGGGCTCTTCCCAGGCTGGTGAAGATGCTCCAGAGAGCTGTCCCCACCATGAGACTTGGGCTGAGCACTATGTGGGCTAGGGGTGGAGCATGAGTTTGTCCTCATCCAGATGGGCTGTTTAGAGATGGTGGGAGTGGCCCTCAGGGGCTCCACAGGACCTGAACTCCAACAACCAGCTTCTTGCCCTGTTCTAGCAAAAGCGCAAAGGCGTCGAAGGGCTCATCGACATCGAGAACCCCAACCGGGTGGCACAGACAACCAAAAAGGTCACACAGCTGGATCTGGACGGGCCAAAGGAGCTTTCCAGGAGAGAACGGTAACATCACTGGCTGGGCCTTGTGACCCGGGGAATACAGGCTAGCAGTTGGCCTGTGGGATGCTAAGGTCCCCAGTTGGCTGGGAGCTGTGGCTGTTTATTTCTGTCTCATTCCCCAACGGCCCTCCAGTAGCCTTTAAAAAGCCACACAGAATTTGTTTTCACCAATTGATACGTGGTATCAGGGGAAATAGGACAATAGACTCAGACCTGAGCATTGCGCTTGAGGTAATGGTGCAGGATACAGAGGGTTGCCCTCCATTCCCCTCTTCCAGAGCACTACACCCCGGGGAGACTTCCCTTACCCCACTGATCTGACCATTCCTGACTTGCATCCATCTGTAGTGTCATGGCCCTGGGGACTGAAAGAGGTCTGTGAGCCTGTGCGGCCAGAAAGGCAGTCCAGCCCAGTGCAGCTCAGCCAGCTGTCCCAGGCCTCTCCAAGTCTCATGTGAAAATGAAGCTGCAAATATCTTCCTCAAGAGTTGTATGAGGATCAAGATCATGTACTGAAGCACCTGGCACAGGATCAGTCCTTGACTGGTGCCCTGACTGTTGGCAGCCGCCAGGTGACCTCAAGGGCCTTACAAGAGGTTGAAGCCTGCTGGTTTCTCTCCTGACTGGGCATTTAGGATAATGGCGGAAGGGTGTGTCTGTGAAAGCCTCATGGGGAAGGCCATGAACTTGGGTGTGATTGCAGCTGCTAAGGACCCTTCTGTCCCCCTTCAGTAGCTTTCTCTCGGCATTGACTTCAAAAACCCAGCAACCTGGGTATTCTGCCACTGTAGTATTCTGCCACTGTAGTATTCTGCCATTGGCAGTTGTGCAGCCTTCAATAAGGCTGTGCCCTCTGGCCGGGCGCGGTGGCTCAAGCCTGTAATCCCAGCACTTTGGGAGGCCGAGACGGGCGGATCACGAGGTCGGGAGATCGAGACCATCCTGGCTAACACGGTGAAATACCGTCTCTACTAAAAAAAATACAAAAAACTAGCCGGGTGAAGTGGCGGGTGCCTGTAGTCCCAGCTACTCGGGAGGCTGAGGCAGGAGAATGGCGTGAACCCGAGAGGAGGAGCTTGCAGTGAGCTGAGATCCGGCCACTGCACTCCAGCCTGGGTGACAGAGCAAGACTCCGTCTCAAAAAAAAAAAATAAAATAAAATAAAATAAGGCTGTGCCCTTTCTGGGCATCAGTGTCATCACCAGTAAAAGGGATCCTATTGCTCCTTCCCTCTGCCCTTTGAGGTTGCAGAGATGCCGTGCCTGGCACTTTGCTTTCACCGAAGGGTGCTGCAGAGCCTTTGGGCTGCCTCGGTCATCATTCCTGAGGCTCAGCTTAGAGGCTTCTGAGTGTGGCACGTCCTTCCTGGGCTAGGATCTGCAGGTCACCAGGTATTATCTCCTCATCTCTGTAGTGAGGCGTCTGCTCCTTCCACTCCTCTAAGTCCCTCTCCCTCCCCTCTGGCTACCTCCCATGCCTGATTTCTCATTACTCCCCAGCTCTGTGTACCCTGAAGACCTCTGGGAGGCCGAGTCTCTCCCCCAGCCTCCTGCCAGGCAGGGCCCTCCCCCACTCCAACACTTGGCTCTTCCAGGAATCCAGTGCCAATAGGCCCTCCGATCTCACCCCGAAGGGCATCCACTCCAGTTCAGAATCTCAAGCTTGGGAAGATCCTCAAAAGGAAGCGAATGACCCTCACCACTGACTCCATTCAGGGGGTTCATTCCTGACACCTTTGTCCCATGGGAGCCCAGCGATTATTCCCACCCCCCTACTGATGGGGGCTGTGTCTTTGGGGGGCAGCACCGTGCACATCTGAGCTGCTGTAAGAATGGGTCGTGTGGTGTTGACCTGAGACTAGGTGTGTCTGTTTCCCATTGTGGTCCTCATCCTATGCCCTGTGGCTGCTTCTTCCACTTCACTCCTTTTTTTGTTTGTATTTTTTAGAGATAGGATTTCACTCTGTCACCCAGACTGGAGTGCAGTGGCGCAATCATAGCTCACCACAGCCTTGAACTCCTGGGCTCAAGCAATCCGCCTGCCTCAGCCTCCCAAGTAGCTGGGACAACAGATGTGTGCCACCACATCTGGCTAATTTTTAAATTTTTTTTTTTGTACGACAGAGTCTTGCTATATTGCCCAGGCAGGTCTCAAACTTATAGCCTCAAGTGATCCTATTGTCTTGGCCTCCCAGAGTGCTGGGATTACAGGCCTGAGCCAGTGCGCCTGGCCCTTCATTCATTGTAGGATATGGTCCCCACTGCTTTCATCCTCCTGGTCGTCTTCTCTGGAACACTCCTGGCCTGGTCCCCCTTCTCTCCATGGCCACCAGAGCCTGATCATGAAGCCCTCAGGCATCCTCCCCTCCCTGCTGTAGGTGGACATTGTCCCCTCTCCCACTGAGGCTTTCTGGAAATCATAGATGTTCTCTCCCTGGGCCTCTTCTTCCTGCTCACTTTCTTGGTGAACGTCCACCAAGCAGGGGGTTCATGGAGCCAGGGACTCACAGCCAGAGCACCCCTTCCACCTTGGCCCTAGGCCGAATCCCTGGCCTTTATTCTGACTCCCATCCAGTTTGGCAAACAGTGGTGGGAAAGATGTCCCCGTGACACCATTTTATCCACACAGAGAAGAGATTGAGAAGCAGAAGGCAAAAGAGCGTTACATGAAGATGCACTTGGCCGGGAAGACAGAGCAAGCCAAGGCCGACCTGGCCCGACTGGCCATCATCCGGAAACAGCGGGAGGAGGCTGCCCGGAAGAAGGAAGAGGAAAGGAAAGGTAAGGGCTGGATTGTGCATGCAGGGACAGCCCCCAACTTTGGTCCTGGGCCAGCCACAAAGCCCTGAACTCGTGTCCCTGTCCGTGTGGTGGTGATGAGGTGAGGAGTGATTACTGCCTAGAGAGCCCACACTCCCTCTGCCTGCCACTTGCCGGGGGACCAGGAGGGTCCAGTGACATCATGGAGTCAGTTGTGGGTTGAAGTCCCAGCACAGCACTGTCCACAATAGGTGGAGTTACTACTCCTAACAGCAGGAGGTCACAGGAAACCACACCCCTAGTACAGACCTTGCCTGAGACTCACAGGTCCCACCAAGGTCTCTGGTGCCTTAGGAACCCGGGAGAGCTGCCTGGGGCCACCGCTGGCCATCTCCAGGGCTTGGGAGGGTGAGCTGGATACACAGCAGTGCAGAACGGCTTGACGTCCGGCCCAGGCATCCCTTTTCCTGTGCTTTCCCTCGAGGCAGGCCAGAGGTGGTGGAAGTTCCTCTAGGCCAGGGTGGCTATGGGAGTTGGTCGTTCATAGGAGCATTTGACTTGCAGCCTTCCATCTCCCGGGGGTCTGTGAGAGCCCCTACATGTCCATCTGTCCTGCCTGGAAGCGGGCCCAGAAAGGGGAAACCAGTTGCTCAGGGATGTTGTCACTTGCACCAGAAATCCAGTGATCCCAACTTCCGATTCAACCCTGCTTCACAAACCCCAAGCAGGAAAGGACTTCACATGTAACTGTTGGAACGTTTAATTTAGACTTCAGAACCCGTGGCGGGAGGTTAGAATTACAGGGTTCTGCTGGGAGGTGGGGTGTGAAGTTTCCATTTGCCCACAAGAGTGTGTGTTGGTGGGGCTTTGTGGAGGGGACAGCTTTCTATAAGGTGGTCTGGCCACTGAAACGTGTTGGTAATGTCAGGGGGTCCCGGGGTGGTAGCTGCAGCAGAAATCCTCTCCCATGCCTCAGCTCTCCTCAGCTCCCTTCTTTGTTGCACAGGATGTTTTCTGCAGCTTTTCAGACCTAAGGTTCTAGGGTTCTGCCGCGTGTGTTGGGAGGGGTGGGAGTTGCTTTGTTTTAACCCCTGCCCTTCTCCTCCCACCCTCAGCAAAAGATGATGCCACATTGTCAGGAAAACGAATGCAGTCGCTCTCCCTGAATAAGTAATCGCGACGCGTGGGAGGAGATGCCGGGGACCTGGGCCGCGCTGCCAGGACCTCTGCTGTGTCTTGCCCACCCTGTGCCCTGGCGCCGCTGCAACAGCCCCTCACGGCCAGGAGCCCCCCATGGCCTGGGGCCTCCTTTTCATCTTGGCACAGAAATTGTTTGGGGAATGTGGGGGGGGGGGGCTGGGGGAGGGGCAGCTGCTATCTTTGAGACAGAAAGATGCAGGACAGCATTTCATATGTAACCATTTGAATGTTTTCGCTGTTTTTAGAATTCAGAGCCCTTGCTGGGGGGTGCCTGGGAGATGGGGTAAGAAGAGCTTTCATTTGTCTGGTAGATAGCACGTAAGGGGATGGTTGTCCCAGGAGGCAGCTGCCGACAGGTTTGCTATACCCAGCCCCGGACTGTGTTGCCTGGGTGCTCATTCAGAGAGGGGCTGTCATCCAGGAGCCTGTGCCCCTGGGTCCTCGAGGGTCATGGCTTGTCCCTGGTCAGTCCTGTCTGGTCGAGGCCTCGCCTGTCTGCCCTTCCCTGCCCGGTTCCTACCCACCCGGCCAGGGCCAGTGCCCATTTTTAACCCTACCCATTGATCATTTCAAGAAACCTCTGTTTACTGTGTGGCACCCAGGCAAAACATGCTCCACAAATTCAACTTGTATATTTGGCAGATTAAACTTGACATTATCGTAATCTTTGTTTTGCACTCCATCCTTTGGCTCCCGTGCTCGAGCCATTTTTACCCAGCTGGGTATGGTGCCACGTTCAGGCACACGTACCTGGCAAGGTTCAGGGCACATATCTACCTGGGGCCCTGGGGCATGACATCTGTTAGGAGGCACTAAGCAGGGTTTGGGGATGGACCCCAGGATTGCAGGATTGGGGCTGGGAGAGACCTCAGATGCCACAGCCTGCTCCCTCCCTTCCTTTAGCCAAGTTGGGATCTTAGGCCTCAGCAGGCAGGGACCCTTCCAGGCCACAGCAGGCTGAAGCTGCACCAGGATCCTGGCCTGGCCTGTAGATGTCCCCTGGTAGTTATAATTCTGTAATTCTAGGGGAGAAGGGGAGTAGCACTGGCATTGGATGTCGCCAAGGCCCACATTTTCCTGAGAGAAGCCACAAAAGGTGTGCAAATGCCCTTCAGTGCAGGACGCGGTGACATGACATCAACTCCAAGACAGAACCTCACTTTGCAGCACAGGAAAAGTATATCTAAAATGAGCATGTATCAGAAATCAACTGCCAACATTGTAATGACAAAATAAATTCCCGTGAACTTCCATAACCAGGCCGGGCACGGTGGCTCAAGCTTGTAATCCCAGCACTTTGGGAGGCGAAGTGGGTGGATCATCTGAGGTCAGGAGTTCGAGACCAGCCTGGCCAACAAGGAGAAACCCCATCTCTACTAAAAATACAAAAATTAACTAGGCTTGGTGGTGTGCGCCTGTAATCCCAGCTACTTGGGAGGCTGAGGCAGGAGAATCGCTTGAACCCAAGGAAGGCAGAGGTTGCAGTGAGCCGAGATCGCACCACTGCACTCCAGCCTGGGTGACGAGCAAAACTCCATCTCAAAACAAAAGTTCCACAACCAGCCTGGAATGTGTAGCCCCTTTGTGCAGGAATTTCACTAGTCAATCAGTGACACCTGGTACTGGCAGTTTTGGGAGTGGCAGCCCAGGATGGACAGCATTGGGGAAGGAACCATTTGGCATAAGGCTGCTGGGCTTCAGGATCAATGTTGTTGTCCAGCAGTAAAAATAAGCTATCTACCTATGGCTGTGCAAACACCAACCTCTCCCTGGAGTCCCAGCTACTTGGGAGGCTGAGGCAGAAGGATTGCTCCCACGAGTTCCAGTGCAGCCTGGATAACTGAGCAAGACCCCAAGAAAATAACAAAAAACCTCTCCTTCCACATAGGCAAGCGTGTCCACAATTGCTTTTTTTTTTTTTTTTTTTAAACAGAGTTGCATTTTATTACCTCCACATTTTGAAGCAGTTCATGACCAGCATAGTGCTTTGGGGGCATTTTTTTTTTTTTCCAATAAATGAAAGCATTTCTTTAAGAAAAAGGCACATATTTCTTGAATAGCTTGTAAGAAAAGCTCCCCATCTGTCCCCTCTTTGAGGGAGCAGCCCCTATGGGGACTCACATTGGTACCCCAGAAATATTCAGCAAAGCAACCATTAGCCTCCCCTACTCCTCTCCCTGCTTCCCCAGCAGCTAGGATGAAGGTAACATATTCCTCACAGGTCATTTGATCTTGAGGTCCTTCAAGGCTGACTCCAAGCTCTGCAGGGAGGCAGAACGGACAGGCTGGTTCTCAGCTGTCCGGCAGGCACCCCACTCCCAGGGACCTGATCACCCATCTCAGCCCCAGGACAGCAGAGGGCAGAGAACCTGCAGTTTGAGTCTGTCAGAACTGGGTTTGAATCCCAGCCCTGAAGACGGGTGCCCGAGTGAGCACCAAGACCCAGATGACAAGGGGCCGCCCCCAGCCCTCATCCTCTTGCAGTGCCATCTCTGCAGGAGTGAAGGATGGGGGTCACCTCCAGGGGATGGGGGGAAAGAGTTGACCTGGGGGGCACAGCGGGAAACCAGGAAGGGCAAGCCTCACCTTAACATCCCAGATGCTCATGCCGCCGTCCATGCCAGTGGTGCAGAACTGCGAGCACTTGGCCTTGCCCCCGCTGAGCACCGAGATCTGGCTGCAAAGAGGAAGAGGAGCTTATGAATCCAACCTGTGCTGGCGCTGGGCTCAGGCTCACCCTGTCCAGGTGCTCCCAGACTTCTTGGGGAGCGGGCTTCAGTGAGAAATGCTGAGACGGGGTGTAGTGGGCTTAGAAGTCAGCTCTGCTTTTGGGAAGGAGCAGTGGTGTGGGAAGTGCAGGCAAATGGGACAGGACACTCAAGTCCAGGGAGGCAGGAAAGACACATGTGTTTGTGGAGTGTACACAGTGCCAGCAGTGCAGCTGAACAGGACAAAAAAGGAGATGAGGGTGGGGGCAGCCAGGGACTAAACTGACAGCCGGGCAAAGGTGTTCCGTCTGAGGAAGCCATCGGATCTGGCGGCCACAGGAGGTTTTACAGGCCGAAGGGCTTGGCCAGTCTTGCCATACAGCTCCCTCTGATTCGCCGTGGGGTGGATGCGTGTGGCTGGCAGCTTTTGGGCTTTGGAGAGCCTCTTTTTCCCCATCCCACCCTAGATCCTTAGAAGGCTGCAGAGAGACCCTCAGCTCCGCCCCCACCTCGCTGAGTACTAGCAACAGACCCACTCCAGCTGTGACCCCGCCCAGGACACCCGCTGGTCACTGCCTGACCACCCCACAGAACAGTCCCCACCCAGCTATGTCCGGGAAATGCAGAGCGAGGCTAGCTGCTCAGCCCCTATCTGATGCTATTTTTATGCAACCTAAAGAGGTCGACTCCGTCTTTTTTTTTTTTTTTTTGAGACGGAGTCTTGCTCTGTCACCCAGGCTGGAGTGCAGTGGCCGGATCTCAGCTCACTGCAAGCTCCTCCTCTCGGGTTCACGCCATTCTCCTGCCTCAGCCTCCCAAGTAGCTGGGACTACAGGCACCCGCCACTTCGCCCGGCTAGTTTTTTGTATTTTTTAGTAGAGACGGGGTTTCACCGTATTAGCCAGGATGGTCTCGATCTCCTGACCTCATGATCCGCCCGTCTCGGCCTCCCAAAGTGCTGGGATTACAGGCTTGAGCCACCGCGCCCGGCCGACAACGTCTTTTATGTCGGTCCCACCGTGTCCCTCCCGGGCTCCACTAACACCTGAGCTGCTAGGGTGAGATCGAGACGGGCCCCGCCCACAACGAACGTTAATCCTACAGCGAGTCGAAGCCACTCCCTACCTTGGGCCCGCTACGCCCCCTCTGCCGCCCCACGTGGTTATCATGCAGCGTCGAGGCCCCGCCCACAAACAGGCCCCGTCCCCTAGTCCGGGCCTGCCCCTCATCCGACGCCGTTCCCGCGCAGCGAGTAGAGGGCAGGCCTACCCTCCCTCCGGGCCCCCAGTCCTCACCGTCCCAGCACAACGCCCCAGTAGGAAGAGTCCAGACCCCTTCCTCACCCGACGCTGCTACTGGGCGAGTCGAGGCCCCGCCCCCGCCCTCACCTGACGCTGTTCTTGTGCAGCGAGTCCAGGCCCGCGCCCGCAGTCGTGCCGCCCTCCGAGCTCGCCTTCTTGTCGAGGTTCTGGAAGCGCTCGCGGGCCGTTAAGCCACGCTGCGAGCTCTGCTTGGGAACGTCCAGCCGCCCGCCGAAGCTCAGCATCCCCGCAGCGGCGTCATAGGTGAACAGCACTGGGAAGCAGTCGTGGCCCTGAGCGGGGAGGCGGGGACCATTGGAGCGCTGCCGAAGGGGAGGGCAGGCGGGCATCTGGCGGCCCGGGAGGCAGATGCCAGCTCAAGGACACAGACGGGCCACAGCGAGGGAGGCCCGAATAGCAGGTGTATCAAAACCAGGGCCATGCTGGGGGCTGCCACCTCCCCCAGCAAGGCCAACATTGGGACTCCCTGGGAGCCCAGACGCCTTCTGTCCTGCCCAGCCAGTTACACCTGCTCTAGGGGAGACCCCTGCAGCTGGTTGCTTTTCTAGGCAAAAAGCAAGCCTGACCTGACCCTGGCATCCCCGTTATGTTTGCAGAGGAGTGAAAAGGGATTTGACAGATGTGGGCAGACGGGAGGGAGAGCAGTGCCCTTCCCGGACACCTGGAGGAACTGCACACCCCGAACTCCTGCCCTTTGCATTAGGCGTGGCCTTGCCATTGCACCTGCCAATAAAATGTGGGCAGAAATGTTCAGACCCAGGGCATGATTCCACAGGTTCCGGCTCCCTCGTGGCATCTGGGACAGCATGCTGGGGACAGCCTCCATCAGAGCCCCTCACAACACCCACACTGGACATAAAATGTGAGCAAGAAGTAAATCTCTTTTTTCTTTTTTTTCTGTTTTTGAGATGGAGTCTCTGTGGCTCAGGCTGGAGTGCAGTGGCACGCTTGGCTCACTGCAACTTCTGCCTCTGGGTTCAAGCAATTCTCCTGCCTCAGCCTCCCAAGTAGCTGGGACTATGGGTGCCCGCCACCACACTCGAATAATTTTTGTATTTTTAGTGGAGATGGGGTTTTGCCATGTTGGCCAGGTTGGTCTTGAACTCCTGACTTCAAGTGATCTGCCCTCCTCAGCCTCCCAATTTGCTGGGATTACAGGCGTGAGCCACCAGGCCTGGCTTTTTTTTTCACGACGCTCTTTGGGAGACAGGTTCTCTGTTGCCCAGGCTGAAGTGCAGTGGTATGACCACAGCTCACTTCAGAAGCCTCAACCTCCCAGGCTCAAGTGATCCTCCTGCCTCAGCCTCCCAAGTAACTGGGATTATGAGATTACAGGTGCACCACCACACCCAGCTATGTTCTTAACTTTTTGTAGAGACAAGGGTCTCACTATGTTGCCTGGGCTGGTCTCAAACTCCTGGCCTCAAGTGATACTTCCACCTCAACATTCCCAAAGTGCTGGGATTTTAAGCATGAGCCACTGCACCTGACCAAATCTTTACTCTGTTAAGCAACTGTAGCCAGGAACTTTTGGTTACTGCAGCATAATCCAACCTGTTCTGCCCAACTCTGGTACATGAGAGAATGTAAGGAAGAAAAAAGGAGGGAGGCAGGAGAAAGGAGGGAAGCTGGGCTCTCTGCTGTGACCACACTCCCTCCCCATTCCTCACCGCTGCCACCAGGCTGTTGTCTGTGATGAAGGTCAGCGCCAGCAGCGGTAGCGTTTCAGAGGCCAGAGTCGCGACGCTGAGGGGAGACAGCTGTCGGTCACACTGTCCCGCTCCTCTGCACTCACCTCCTCCCCCAGGATGGCCTCTACTCACGCCATCTTCTTGTCAGCATCAGCCAGGCACACGGTGCTGTCGTGGCTCACCCAGGCCACGCGGCTCCCACTGGCTGAGAAGCAGACGCCATGTACCCAGCCACAGCTACTGCTGGATTCGAACATCAGCTCCCCAAAGGGCATCTTGGAGCCCCATGGGGTGGGTGCCGGCCGTTCCTCCACCTCCTTGATGTAGGCTGAAAAGATCCTACCGGGAGAGGCAAAATAGAGGTAAAGTAGCCAGGCATGGTGGTGTGCACCTGTACTCTCAGCTACTCAGGAGGCTGATGTGGGAGGATTAGCAGACAGTCAAGGCTGCAGTGGGCTGTGAGGATTACTGCTATGCTCAGTTTTGGGCAACAGAGTGGGAGACATCTCAAATAAAAATTTTTTTAAAGGGTTAGCTGGGCTGGTGGCTTTGTCCAGCACTTGCTTTGGGAGGAAGCAGGCAGATGCATCACTGTGGGGATTAGGGATTTGAGACCAGCTGATGTGCTTGGTGAAACTACATCTCTACGGTACAAAATACTAAAAAAATTGGCAGGCCTTGGTGGCTCAGGCTCGGCAGGAGGCGAGGTCGTGAGGATCAGCGATTGAGGTCAGAGACCATCCCTAGTGGGTGAGGCAATCTCTACTAAAAATGCAAAGCAAGCCCGGTGAGTGGTGCCTGTAGTCAATGCAGGGAGGCTGAGGCAGGAGGTGGCGTGAGCAGAGGAGGAGCTTGCAGTGAGGCTGGATCCGGCCACTGCACTCAGCCTGGGTGACAGGCAAGAGACTCGCCCTCACTCCAGGGTCATCAGGGGCCGGCAGGCTGGCGTGCCTGTCCCGGCTACTCGGGAGGCAGGCAGGAGAACAAGCGAAGACTCTCAGGAGGCAGAGTTGCAGTGGTCGCGGATCACTTTCCTACCTCCGCCCTGGGCGAAAGAAGCGGGCTATCACCAAAATCCAGCAGGTGGCCTGCCAATCCCAGCACTTTGGGAGGCCAAAGTTGGGTGGATGGGAGATCAGGA
Organism: Papio anubis; assembly: GCF_008728515.1. Lineage (NCBI taxonomy): Eukaryota > Metazoa > Chordata > Mammalia > Primates > Cercopithecidae > Papio > Papio anubis. The sequence continues at coordinate 140,639,765 of NC_044979.1, forward strand.
GATTGAGACCATCCTGGCTAACCTCACAGTGAGGCATTCTCTACTAAAAGTGCAGGCTAATGGGGCATGGTGGTGGGAACATAGTTCCAGCTACTAGGAGGCTGGGGGCAGGAGTGGAGTGTGAGACAGGAGGCTGAGCTGCAGTGGGCTGCAGACCAGGCATGCACACTCCAGCCTGGGTGACAGGCAGAGACCTGCATGCTAAAAAAAAAAAAAAAAAATCCCATCTAGCTGGGAGTGGTAGTCTTGCTTGGGAGGCTGAGAGGCCAGAGGATCTCTTGAGCCCAGGATTTGGAGGCTGCAATGAGCTATGATTGCACCACTGCATTCCAGCCTGGGCAACAGGGCAAGCCCCTATCTCAAAAAAATAAAAGAGGTGGGCAGAGGCATGTCCAGCTGAGACATGAAGGGTTCCCCGGGGACTAGAACCTTCAACCGACGCCCAGGTGATCCACTGGTAGTATTTCTGGAGCGGGTCTAGAAGGTGGGGTGTAGAACCTTCAGGTGTGGCTCCCCTACCACCCTCCAATCTCCGCTATGATGTCAGCAGTCAGTTAACGTCAGCCCCGCCCTCCCCCATGGCGCCCTGTCTCACCGGCACTTGAAGTCACAGGAGCCAGCAGCCAGCAGCACGTTGTTGGGGTGCCAGTCCAGGCTGAGGACGGTGGAGCGGATGGGCTTCTTGATGTGCTTGCAAACCCACCTGGGCATGGTGGTCAGGCAGACAGGGAGAGAGGGACAGGCAGGTGGGACTCACGGACCTCAGCACCAGGGACTTCAGGCTCCCACTGCTCCCTACAGCCCACCAAAGACCCAGGAGAGATGCAACTAGGCACTCCCAGCCCACAAGGCTCTCAGGGCCCGGGGGCGGCAGGGATGCGCTAGGTTGCTTCTGGAGTGGGAACTCTGTGCTCTCTATCCTTTAAGCCACACAGTCACCCTCAGGGCAGGCTCAGCAAAGTGATGCCACCACCAGAGGTCACACAGCTACTAACTGGCCATGGTGGGATGCAAATTTGCGTCTCTCAGATGCTCCTGCCTGGCCTCTGCCCTCAGCCATGCAGGGGAGAAGATTAAGAACTAAGACATGGACTGGCCACCATGGCTCACACCTGTAGTCTCAGCACTTTGGGAGGCTGAGGTGGGAAGGTTGCTTGAGGCCAGGAGTTCAAGACCAGCCTGGACAACTTGACGAGACCCTATCTCTACAAAATAAATAAATAAATAATTTGGGCCTGTAGTCCCAGCTACTCAGGAGGCTGAAGCGGTAGGATCACTTGAGCTCAGGAGGCTGAGGCTGCAGTGAGCTATGATCACAACACTGCACTCCAGCCTAAGCGACAGAGCAGGACCTTGTCTCAAAAAAATATATATGGCCGGGCGCAGTGGTTCACGCCTGTACTCCCAGCACTTTGGGAGGCTGAGGCAGGTGGACCACCTGAGGTTGGGAGTTCAAGACCAGCTTAACCAACATGGAGAAACCCCATCTCTACTAAAAAATACAAAATTAGCCAGGTGTGGTGGCGCGTGCCTGTAGTCCCAGCTACTTGGGAGGCCGAGGCAGGAGAATCGCTTGAACCTGGGAGGCGGAGGTTGCAGTAAGCTGAGATTGTGCCACTGCACCCCAGCCTGGACGACAGAGCAAGACTCTGTCTCAAATAAAAAAAAAAAAGAAAAAAAAAAATTGGGCTGGCGCGGTGGCTCACACCTGTAATCCCAGCACTTTGGGAGGCCGAGGTGGGTGGATCACGAGGTCAGGAGTTCAAGACCAACTTGGCCAAGATGGTGAAACCCCACCTCTACTAAAAATACAAAAATTAGCCAGGCATGGTGTCAGGCGCCTGTAATCCCAGCTACTTGGGAGGCTGAGGCAGAGAACTGCTTGAACCCGGGAGGCGGAGGCCACAGTGAGCCAAGATTGTGCCACTGCACTCACTCCAGCCTGGGCGACAGAGTGAGACTCCGTCTCATAAAAAAAAAAAAAAAAAGGAACAAGATGTGGCTGTGAGCTTGTGAGTGGTGCCTTGAGAAAGTGACTTTGCTGAAGGGCCTTACTTTGCTAATCTGTAAAGTGGGGAGAGTGAGCGATGCCCAGTCCACGGAGCTGCAGGGAGGTCAGGACTGATGTGTGTGCAGGGCTTAGTGAGGTGCCCCCAGAGGTGTTTCTGGTGTGTTGGATGTCGTCGTCCCAAGCAGTCGGCTGTGAGAACATCTGGGCACTGCAGAGAGGCCCTTGCCTCGTGAATGAGGCCCAGAGAGGAGAGGATGGACTCCCCAGGGGTCATGGGAACAGGGGTCCCGACATCCCATTTGGTGCTTCCCGGGGACACTCTAGTCCTGCCCCCAGGTCCCTACCAGCCCACTCCGGCCCCGCCCAGGTACCCACCAGTCGTTCTCCTGCTCGAAATAACAGATGGAGATGACACGGGAGCCGCTGCCCACAGCAAACTTGTTCTCGTTGGGGGCCCAGCGCACGCAGCGGGCGGCCCGGTTGATCCGCAGGATGACCAGCGTGGGCTTCCACGTGCGGCCCTTCAGCGTCCACACGTAGGCATTGCGGTCTGTGCCGCAGGTCACAATACGGTTACTCTCGGGGGCCCAGTCGATGCCTGTGGGGGGATGGAGGGGACACAGGAGGCTGACGACACTCAGGCAGGGGTGGCTTTATGGTGGCCACACAGGAGAGGCTGAAAGGCCACAATCAAGGTGGAAGCTGTATCTGCCCAGTAGGCACTTTTTTTTTTTTCTCTTTGAAATGGAGTCTCACTCTGTCACCCAGGCTGGAATGCAGTGGCATGAGCTCGGCTCACTGCAACCTCTGCCTCCCAGGTTCAAGCAATCCTTGTGCCTCAGCCTCCTGAGTAGCTGGGACTACAGGTGTGTACCACCAATCTGTCTTTTTTTTTTTTGACACGGCATCTCATTCAGCCGCCCAGGCTGGCGTGCAGTGGCATGATCTCAGCTGACTTCAACCTCTGCCTCCTGGGTTCAAGCGATTCTCCTGCCTCAGCCTCTGGAGTATCTGGGACTACAGGTGTGTGCCACCACACCAGGCTAACTTTTGTATTTTTCAATTTTGTCACGTTGGCCAGGATGGTCTCGAACTCCTGAACTCAAGCGATCCACTCGCCTTGGCTTCCCAAAGTGCTGGGATTACAGGCATGAGCCACCACACCCGGCCCAGCAAGCACTTTTTACTGAGATCCACTGCTTATTTAGAGTGACACCAGAGGGCACTCCTAGAGCTTATGAGGGAGTGTCAGAGCCCTCCATGCTATCAGTAAACATGCTGGAGGGCAAAGCCAAGAGGCAGAAAAGATGGGTTCTTGGTCAGAAGAGTGGAGCTGCTGGATCAAGCCTCTCCTGAAGCCCTCAACCCTCTTGGGTTTTTTGGTAACATGAGGCAACACAGTCCCCTTAAAATTGAAGCCAGTTTGAATCAGGGTTTCACAGTGAGTGGGTAGATGCCCCATAATGAGTGGCCATGTCCTGCCTTGCACCCCACCCCCCACCTCCTTTCAGGAGGGTAGTCCCAGCCACCCTGACATACCTGTCACCTGCCCGTTGTGCTCCTTGAGCTCGTGCACCTTGGTCCATTTGGCACCGCTCTTTTCGTAGATGTGCACCTCATGGTTGTTGGGGCAGATGGCGATCTCTGCAGGGGAGATGGAGGGAGACTGAGGGGCCCTCTCCATGACTGCCCTCTGCCAGGACACACTACACAGTGCACCCGGGCAACAGCCTCATCCTTCATGACTCAGGCTCTCCTCCTCTGCCTTGGAGGGGGGCCCCTGAAGTCCTTCAGGCCCTGCCAGTTCACCCTCTCTTCTCCTGGGACTGACTGTCCTTTACTCGCAGCAATGACCCCTGGGACCTCTCCCCACCCTATCGCTCTGGCCAGCCAGGGTCCCCTCGCTGCTCCTGCTGACACCTCAGGGCCCCTGCACCTGCCAGCCCCTCCCCAGCTGGGGCAGAGTTCCCTCCCTCTCCTCCTCTGGGTGTCTGTGTAAATGTCAAAATGTCGTCTCCTCCAAAAGGCTTTTCCTGGCCACTTTTTCTTTCTTTTTTTTTTTTTTTGAGACAGAGTCTTGCTTTGTCACCCAGGCTGGAGTGCAGTGGTGCAATCTCGGCTCACTGCGACCTCCGCCTCCCGGGTTCAAGTGATTCTCCTGCCTCAGCCTCCCCAGTAGCTGGGATTACGGGTGCATGCCTCCACGCCCAGCTAATTTTTGCATTTTTAGTAGAGACAAGGTTTCACCATGTTGGCCAGGCTGGTCTGGAACTCCTGACCTCAAGTGATCCACCCACCTCAGCCTCCCAAAGTGCTGGGATTACAGGCGTGAGCCACTGCACCTGGCCCATTCCCTCCTTAAACTTTAACCCGGGAGACCCCTGGTCAGCTGGAAGACCCAGGGGTGAGGCCCGGGGACAGCCGCATGGAGCCTATGGTCCGGGGGCCTGGCTGCTCCAGTGTCCCCATCCCAGGAGGTAGAAGCAGCCACCCACCGGCCCCCAGCAAGCACTCACGGCTACGGTCCTTGTTCCAGGCGTGGCAGCTGATGGGCTCCACCAGGAAGCTGTGGTAGGCCATGGCGGCTTGGCTCCTGTGCCCGAGAGAGGAAGAGAGAATCCACGTCAGCCCTGACCTTGCCCCTGACTTTACCCAGATACTAGGCCCCAGCTGATCCTCAAGGGCCTCACACCAGGGAGGCCCCTCAGTCTAGAGAGGCAGCTGTTTGCAGAGACGAGCAGCAGGGGCCAGCCCTGGCTCCTAACTGGCCTGACATGTTGCTTCCCCTCCTGGGGCCTCAGTTTCCCTCCTTATAAAAGGGCAGCTTTCACGGGATATCTCTGAGGCTCCAGGGACAGGGTGGAGGAGATAGTACTACAGGGGAGATGCTCCCTGGGGCGGGGTGGGGTGCTAGGACTCCAAGCCGGACAGGCCCCTCACTTGTCACCTGTGCCTCAGTTTCCTCACAGGATGGACCCCCCCCCCCCCAACTTCCCTGCCCCATTAAGGATGGGATGAAGATGAAGTCATCCAGGCCAGGCCCGGTGGCTCATGTTTGTAATCCCAACACCTTGGGAGATCGAGGTGGGTGGATCACTTGCAGCCAGGAGTTCAAGACCAGCCTGGCCAACAGGGTGAAACCCTGTCTTTACTAAAAATACAAAAAATTAGCTGGGTGTGGTGGCAGGCACCTGTAGTCCCAGCTACTCGGGAGGCTGAGGCAGGAGAATGGTGTGAACTCGGGAGGCGGGGCTTGCAGTAAGCCAAGATCGCACCACTGCACTCCAGCCTGGGCCACAAAGCAGACTCCATCTCAAAAAAAAAAAAAAATTAGCCAGGTGTGGTGGCGCCTGCCTGTAATACGCGCTACTCAGGAGGCTCGGTGACACGGTAAGACTCATCTCAGGAAAAAAAAAAAAAAAAAAAGAAAGAAAGAAATGAAGTAATCTCATAAACCACCTAAAAAGGTGTCCAGCACATGGCAGGTTGGCCCTGCCGTGCCCAGAGCCCTGGTCTTCCCCTACACTACTCAGACGGGGAGAGGGGAGGTGGCCGATATACAGGGGCTCATGGGTGAGGCAAAGACAGGTATTTAACAGATATATCCCATTCTCCATCCAGACACCCACTGGCTGCACCCAGGGCTGGGAGGAGGCACAGGGCTAGGCCAGGCCTGGGTGATGGCTCTTGGGGAGGCCCCAGGGTGACCCAGCCTTGAGGAACTGAAGGAGGGAGACTTTTTTTTTTTTTTTTTTTGAGACAGGGTCTCTCTCTCTCTCGCCCAGGCTGGAGTGCAGTGGTGTGATCATGGCTTACTATAGCCATGAACTCCTGCGATTACAAGCGTGTGCCACTGTGCCCAACTAATTTTTAATTTGTAGACGGGGGTCTCACAGTGTTGTCCAGGCTGGTCTCAAGCTCCCAGGCTCAAGAGATCTTCCCTCCTCACCTGCCAAGTATTTGGGATTACAGGTGTGAGCCACTACACTCGGCCAGAACGAAGACTTGGCAGCCCCCTAGACTAGCCCCAGCACTGAAGGGGAACCCTGGCAGAGGGCAGCGACTCATCTTCCCACCAGCCCAGCTCAGCCCCCACCAGCCTGTCCCAGCCTCCTCCACCCACCGCTGAGTGTCAAAGGAGCCCACCAGGCCTGAGGTGGGGTGAGATCACGGTCTCAGCGCAGTTCCTCAAGCCCATCTCTCCCCGCCTCCATGACTCAGTTTCCCAGCATCACAGGGACCTGGGAGTAGAGGAGCCCAGCCACATGCCCCTGGACATGTCACCTGCCTTCTTTGAACCTCAGTTTCCTCATCTGTAAAATTGGAGCAGGAATCCTGCCTCCCAACAGAGGTGCTGAGAGCTGGAAGCAGATGATACACAGCACCTGGCCTCCGTGACGAGGTGCCACGAGGTGGTTACTCTTAGCCTGTGATGGACGTGATATACCAGCCCTGATGCGCCCTTTGAGGAGCAGGCCTCCCCAGCCGACCAGAGGCCGATTCTGGGGCACAGAGGCACGCGCCTGCCTCGGGCTTCCATGCTGGCTGTACCCTCGGCCTGTGACACTCTTCCCCCAGATACCGGCACACACAGCTCTCGCTCTGGTGCTGCCACTCAAGTCTGTGCTCAAATGTCAACTTTTGGGGAGGCCTTCCCTGACCCCCTCTGCTGGAAACTGCAGCATCTCCCACGGTCCAGCACTTCCTAATTCCCTATTTCCGATTAAATTTGTTCAGCAGTCACCATCAGACATGGACTCATTGATCTGGCCTGCTGCCTTCCTCCCCTGCTGGAATAGAACCAGCTTGGCAGAGACACATTTTTGTTTTATCTTATTCTCGTTTCTATTTCCACTGCTTAAATGTTTAGCACATAGTAGGTGCTCAAGAAATATGTGCTGAACAAATTTTTCATTGCCATTAGTGACCAACAGAGTACGTTCTCAGAAACACGTGTGTGTGTGTGTGTATACATATTTGAGACAGGGTCTCGCTCTGTTGCCCAGGCTGGGGTGCAGTGGTGTGATCATGGCTCACTGCAGCCTTGACCTCCCAGGCTCAAGTGATCCTCCTGCCTCTGCCTCCCAAGTAGCTGGGAGTACACACTCACGCCACCCTACCCAGCCCTCAAAAATATTATCATTAAATAGGTTAGGAATAAGGCCAGGCGCGGTGGCTCATGCCTGTAATCCTAGGACTTTGGGGGGCCGAGGCAGGCGGATCACTTAAGGTCAGGAGTTCAAGACCAGCCTGGCCAACATGGTGAAAGCCTGCCTCTACTAAAAATACAAAAATTAGCTGGGTGTGGTGGCTCACGCCTGTAATCCCAGCACTTTGGGTGGCCGAGGTGGGTGGATCACCTGAGGTCAGGAGTTTGAGACCAGCCTGGCCAACATGGTGAAACCCCGTCTCTACTAAAAATATAAAAATTAGGCATGGGGGTGTGCACCTGTAATCTCAGCTACTCAGGAGGCTGAGGCAGGATAACCTGTTGAACCTGAGAGGCGGAGGTTGCAGTGAGCTGAGATCACACCATTGCACTCCAGCCTGGGCGACAGAGTGAGACTCTGTCTCAAAAAAAAAAAAAAAAAAAAGCCGGGCGCGGTGGCTCAAGCCTGTAATCCCGGCACTTTGGGAGGCCGAGACGGGCGGATCACGAGGTCAGGAGATCGAGACCATCCTGGCTAACACGGTGAAACCCCGTCTCTACTAAAAGATACAAAAAATTAGCCGGGCGAGGTGGCGGGCGCCTGTAGTCCCAGCTACTCCGGAGGCTGAGGCAGGAGAATGGCGTGAACCCGGGAGGCGGAGCCTGCAGTGAGCCCAGATCGCACCACTGCACTCCAGTCTGGGCTACAGAGCAAGACTCTGTCTCAAAAAAAAAAAAAAGAAAAAAAGTTAGGATGAATGTGTGTGAAAAAATAACTTAAAAAATAATAAATAAATAATGTTATTAAATTGGGCCGGGTGCAGTGGCTCATGCCTATAACCCCAGTACTTTAGGAGGCCTAGGCAGGAGGATTGCTTGAGGCCAGAAGTTCAAGACCAGCATGGGCAATACAGTGAGATCCTCTCTCTACAAAAAATTAAAATAAAAAAATGTGCAGGGTGTGGTGGTGCACATCTGTATTCTCAGCTACTCAGGAGGCTGAGGCAGGATGAGTGCTTAGCCCAAGAGGTTGAGGCTGTGGTGAGCTATGATTGTGCCACGGTGTGACAGAGCCAGACCTTGTCTCTCAGATAAAATGTATTAACTAGTACTATCCAGCACTTCCTGGATACTCCCTCTTTGCCAGCTCTAGAAAAAAAAGTATCCTTTTTTTTTTGGAGATGAAGTCTCTGTCGCCCAGGCTGGAGTGCAGTGGCGCAGTTTCAGCTCACTCCAACCTCTGCCTCCCAGGTTCAAGCGATTCTCCTGCCTCAGCCTCCTGAGTAGCTGGGATTACAGGCACACACCCCCATGCCTAATTTCTATATTTTTAGTAGAGACGGGGTTTCACCATGTTGGCCAGGCTGGTCTCGAACTCCTGACCTCAAGTGATCCACCCGCCTCGGCCTCCCAAAGTGCTGGGATTACAGGCGTGAGCCACCTCGTCTGGCCAGGTACTCTGTATACATTCTTGCCAACACTCCCACCAGCCCTGGACCTTCAGGGAGGCCTGGCTGCACTTGGGGAAGGATGCCAGGCTCCAGGTCAGCTCCAGATGACAGATGTGGGGGCTGAGGCCACCTGCCCAGAGTCACCAGTGACAGCCATTAGATAACGTGGCTGCCTCCCTCACCAGACTGGCAGTTCTGTGTTGGGTCCCAGGGCCTGGGCTGGGAGTCAACCAGGACTGGGAACCCTGAATGCCCCAGGAGGCTAGTGGCTGCCCCGTCACTGCCCTGCCTTGGGGCCGGCCCATCCTGCACTGCATCTGGGCCCAGGCACAAGGGAAGGGCAGAACGACCTTTGCCTGGGGCTGCAGTTTAGCCCCGCAGGGCTCAGTGACCAGCCTGTCTGAGGTCGCACCACAAAGCCCCCTGCGCTCACTGCCTGGAAGGCCCTGTCCACCTCTGCTCACTCCAGATCCAAACCGCTTGCTTTCACTTGTAGCCAGATGTCCTGGAAGATTCCTGGGGCAGCACAGGACACACACACATGCACACACGTGTACATGCATGGAGCATGGACCTCATGTTTCCCCCATGCTTAGAACAGGACCCCAGCAGGTCCCCAGTCAGCATTTGCTGAGCAAGTAGACACACGCAGCGCAGGCTCAGGCCACACACGCAAACACAGGTGTGTTCAGCCTCACACACACGAGCACACTTTGCGTGCATGTTCAGCCTTGCACACGCACATGCACACTGCACCCCCACACACTTTAAGCACGTTTAGCCTTGCACACGTGACCATACTGCCCACATGCACATGCGTGTTCAGCCTCACACACAAGCACACTGCACCCCTGAACACATGTATGTTCAGCCTTGCACACATGCAAGCGCACTGTGTCCACAAGCACACTTTGCATGCGTGGGCAGCCTTACCCAGAACAAGCACCGGGCACCCACTGGGGCTGCCTCTGCAGCCTCTCTCCCCTTATAAGGCCTCTTTGTGTAAGGCGAGGGCCCCGGAAGCACCACCTCGGCGCCCTCAGCCATGTCAGCAGGCCTGATGGGGGTTTCCCTGAGCGCTTCCTGTGTTCCCGGGCTGGGGCATCACCGCCCACATCTGATGCCAACACTGTGCAGAGGGAAGCTCAAGGCCTCTGACTGATTCACAGTGCTCCTCTACACCCCCACAACCCCCATGGTCCAAGGCCACCAGCAGGGCAGGGGCAGGGTTAAGGCCAGAAGCCCACTTTCAAACTCCAGACAGGCCCTGGTTGGCCCCAGGACTCCAGCTGAGGCCAACTTTTCCCTCCCTTTCAGCCCTAGGAGGCCCAGATGGGAGGAACCTCCAGGGATGAGGGTGGGAGAGCACAGACTCAGAACCCTGGGTTGAGGCACAGACTCTGATGTCCCAGCATCAGCGGTCACACACTTGCTGTGTGCCCAGTCACATCTCTGCCCTGGCTGTGAAGACAGAGTGGCTGGCTCTGCTGAAGACAGCAGCCCCCCGTGTGCCAGTGGGCAAGGGCAACCGAGAGGACTTGAAGAGCCCTGACCACTGTTTCTAGGACCCAGACATACTCAAGGGGCAGGGGAGGGGCTGGAAAAGATGGCCACAGTGGTACACTAGTGACTGGCAGAGGAGGGAGGTTCAGACCACACCTATCAGCCAATCACACTTGAGCATGAATTAGCAGAAATACTTCCTAGTCTGTTGAACCAACCCCTTAAATGGGGCAAGGGGGAAGGGTTAAGGGGGCGAAAGAGAGGAAGACTCATTTCCCTTTCTGTAACTTCTGCAAAGCAGCTGAAACCCAAAGCACCTTGGTGATAACTCCCCAACTCCCACATCTTACCAATGAGGAAGTGGGAGAGCAAAAAGGGAGTGGCTTCTCTCAGCCAATGCTGCCATGGGGCTCCAGTCTCCTGCCTCAGGGATTCTAGCCGGGGACACTCTGACTTGATCATCCTCAGGAAAACCTCTCACCTACCAAACCTGTGTGAGCCAGGGTGTGCCCACCCCCCGCCTGCCAATTACCCTGCTAGGGATGTCTCAGAGAAAAATACAAGGGCTGCTTCGCCCACGAGTGTTGACAGCATGAGGTCTTGGTGATGGCTCCTGGGGGAAGGATCCAGGACACCCACCCACTGCCACTGTGGCCCTGTGAGCCAGCACTGTGGGCCTGTTTGATGTTGAGGAACAAGAGAGAGGAGGGGACGGCCGGGCACAGTGGCTCACGCCTGTAATCCCAACACTTTCGGAGGCAGAGGTAGAGGCGGGTGGATCACTTGAAGTCAGGAGTTCGAGACCATCCTGGCCAACATGGCAAAACCCTGTCTCTACTAAAAAAAAAAGAAAAAAAAAATTAGCTGGGCATGGTGGTGCCAGGCAAAGAAAGCCTCAGGCTGCCCAGTGGTGGCAGCAGGGTGGGGGGTGGAGGGGGGCACTCTAAAGTCCTGGGCCTTGATACTGTCTTCCTTACTGTGCTGGGTTTACATTCTAGCTCTCTTCATAGTGGCTGGGTGCCCTCAGCTCAATACTTCCCTCCCATCTTTATCCAGATGAGGCTGGGGCTGGACCGGGCACAAGCTGCGGGACCTTTCTGGCCTGGTTTCCCTAGGTTTCCCTGAATTCAGAGGTTTGGCTGTATCTGAGGTTAAACCAAGCAGGAGCTGCCTGGAGCAAAGATCTCAGCATTACAGGCGCTCCGGGAAGTCCCCACCCAGCTCAGACAGTTCTTGGATAGAGCAGCCAGCAGGCTAATTTGCACCGTGCTAAGCGGTTACTCAACTTCCTATGCTGGGCTGGAGCTCTTGCTACCCCTATCCTTCCCTCCCCAGCTCTGCTCTTTCAGTCTTACCAACCATGCAAAGGCAAGTCAAGAAACACACACGAAAACAATCGTAAGGCACCATTAAAGCACCGGTTAGTCATCCAAACCAAACAAAAACCAAAACCACATAAAATTCAATGCTGGCAGAGCTGTGGAGAAACTGTCACTGGTTGCTAGTTGGTTTAATTCTTCTGAAGGGCACTCGATTCAACAAGTAGGTGGGAACAAATATTAATAGAACAGAATAACACTAACAGGAACTTGAAAATTAGCATTCTTGCCGGGTGCGGTGGCTGACGCCTGTAACCCCAGCACTTTGGGAGGCTGAGGCAGGCAGATCACGAGGTCACAAGTTCGAGACCAGCCTGATCAACATGGTGAAACCCTGTCTCTACCAAAAATACAAAAATTAGCCAGGCGTGGTGGCGTGCTCCTATAAACCCAGCTACTCAGGAGGCTGAGGCAGGAGAATCACTTGAACCTGGGAGGCGGAGGTTGCAGTGAGCTGAGATCACGCCATTTCACTCCAGCCTGGGTGACAGAGCGAGACTGTCTCAAAAAAAAAAAAAAAAAAGAAAGAAAGAAAAAAATCAGCATTCTTTGTCCTAAGAAAACAGCAACACATTTTTCTTTCTTTTTTTATTTTTGACATAGAGTCTCTGTTGCCCAGGCTGGAGTGCAATGGCGCAATCTTGGCTCACTGCAACCTCCACCTCCCGGGTTCAAGCAATTCTCCTGTCTCAGCCTTCCAAGTAGGTGGAACTACAGGCGCCCACCACCACACCTGGCTATTTATTTTTATTATTTTTTTTTTAGTACAAATGGGGTTTCACCATGTTGGACAGGCTGTTCTCGAACTCCTGACCTTGTGATCCACCTGCCTTGGCTTCCCAAAGTGCTGGGATTACAGGTGTGAGCCACCACACCTGGCCCCATTTTTTTTTTTCAAAAGCAAACATAGGTTGGGTGCCATGGCTCACACCTGTAATCTTAGCATTTTAGGAGGCCAAAGCAGGTGGATCGCTTGAATCCAGGAGTTCCGAGACCAGCCTGGGCAACATGGCAAAACCCTGTGTCTATAAAAACTACCAAAGAAAAAAAAAAAAAAATTAGCAGGGTGTGTTACTGCACCCTGTAGTCCTGGCTATCTGAGCGGCTGAGGCTGGAGGATTCCTTGACCCAGGAAGGCGGAGGTTGCAATGAGCCGAGATCTCGTCACTGCACTCCAGCCTGTGTGTCAGAGTGAAGCCTCATCTCAAAAAATAAAGCAAACATGTTTATAACAGCCCTCTTTATAATGGTGACAGTGTGGAAAAACCGAGGTGACAATATGGAAAGAGTAAATTGTGACATTCACATGTTGAGATGCTATGTAATTATTATTATTAGAAAAGACCTATCAACGGACGGTCATGGTGGTTCACGCCTGTAATCCCAGCACTTTGGGAGGCGGAGGCAGGTGGATCACCTGAGGTCAGAGTTTGAGACCAGCCTGCCCAACATGATAAAACCCTGTCTCTACTAAAAATACAAAAATTACCTGGGAATGGTGGCAGGCACCTGTAATCCCAGCTGCTTGGGAGGCTGAGGTAAGAGAATCACTCGAACTCGAGAGGCAGAGGTTGCAGTAAGTTGAGATTATGCCACTGCACTCCAGCCTGGGCAACAGAGTGAAACTCCGCCGTCTCAAAAAAAAAAAAAAAAACACCTACAAGGCAGGCGTGGAGGTCCATGCCTGTAACCCCAGCACTTTGGGAGGCCAAGGCAGGAGGATCACTTAAGGCCAGGAGTTTGAGGCCAGCCTGGACAACACAGCAAAACCCCATCTCTACTAAATATTTAAAAATTAGCTGGGCATGGAGGCACATGCCTGTAATCCCAGCTACTCAGGAGGATCCGTTGAGCCCAGGAGTTTGAGACTAAAGTGAGTTATGATCAAGCCATGGCACTGCAGCCTGGGCAACACAGTGAGACCGGACTCCAAAAAAAGAAAAAGACCTATCAATGGATTACGTACAGACATATGTAAGAAACGAGCTTTACTGGCATCTGGCAAGGCAATTTTACCCAGAACTTTCACCATTCTCTCTTTTACACCCTGAAGCAAGCCTGGACATTTTTTGTTTGCTTTTTTTTTTTTTTTTTGGAGACAGAGTCTCACTGGAGACAGTCTCACTCTGTCCCCAGGCTGAAGTGCAATGCCGTGATCTCAGCTCACCGCAACCTCCACCTCCCAGGTTCTAGCGATTCTCCTGCCCACCACCATGCCCGGCTAATTTTGTATTTTTAGTAGAGACGGGGTTTCACCATGTTGGTCAGGCTGGTCTCGAACTCCTGACCTCAGGTAATGCGCCTGCTTCGGCCTCTCAAAGTGCTGGAATTACAACCGTGAGCCACCCATGCCCAGCCTGTTTGCTTTTTACCTTCAGTTTGTACCGGAGGAAACCCAGCCTGACAAAGGCAATGATTTGCTCAAAGTCACTCGGCTCCTACTAAATGACGAAGCTTGGGACTCTGACCCCACATCTTGGAGGGCAGGAAGTTAGTTTCACCCGGGGGCACACTATGATCAAGGTGAGCAACAAGCACACGTTTATACTGTCAGCGCCTGACACACTGCCAAGTGTCCTGTAGTATTGCATTGCAGCCTCACAATCCTTAAGGTTCCCATTTTCCAGATAAGGAAAGTTGAGGCTGGCAGGGGTTGGGTAGCTTACCAGTCACTGGCCAGTGAAGGGAGAAGCTGGCACTCCTACTTAGATCCCTAAGATTTTTTTTATTTATTTATTTAGAGATGGACTCTCCCTCTGTTGTCCAGGCTGGAGTGCAGTGATATAATCTTGGCTCACTGCCAAGGCAAGTTCAAGCGATTCTCCTGCCTCATCCTCCCGAGTAGCTGGGATTACACGTATGCACCACCATACCTGGCTAACTTTTTTTTTTTTTTGAGTTGAAGTCTTGCTGTGTTGCCCAGGCTGGAGTGCAATGGCGTGATCTCAGCTCACTGCAACCTCTGTCTCCTGGGTTCAAGCTATTCTCCTGCTTCAGCCTCCTGAGTAGCTGGGATTACAGGTGAGCGCCACCATGCCTGGGTAATTTTTGTAATTTTAGTAGAGACGGGGTTTCACCATGTTGGTCAGGCTGGTCTCGAACTCCTGACCTCAAGTGATCCGTCCACCTCGGCTCCCAAAGTGTTGGGATTACAGGCATGAGCCACAGCGCCCAACTACATTTTATTTATTTATTTTAATAGAGAAGGGGTCTCGCAGTGCTGTCCATGCTGGCCTCCAACTCCTGGCCTCAAGCGATCCTCCCGCTTGGGCCTCTCAAAATGCTGGGATTGTGCGTGTGAGCCCCGCCGCGCCCGGCCGGGATGGGTGGTGTAGCCTCCGGGCTGCACTGGCAGAGGAGGCAAGGGGAGGTCTGACTCCCCAGGGCTTGCCCTCCTGATCTCTTCACTGCCCGCGGGTGCAGCCCGGCCCAGCCCCGCCCCGCCCTGGGCGGCCTGGCTGCTCTCCCTGCGCCTCCGGAAAGGGAGGGGCTGCTCGGATCTGCCCTGGCCGCGGAGCCCCGCAGCTGAGGGGTGCGTTCCGGGACTCCACCGGCCAGGCCCGCCCCATACGGGACCCCTCGGACCTGGCCCAGGGGAGGCGGTTGGGAGCAGCGGGAGCGGCCAGGAGGGCAGGGGCGGGGCGGCCGGGGACGCCAACTCATTTCCCGGCGGCTGCAACCCGGAAGGCTCCGGGATGGAGGGGAAGTGACTGGGCGTGGGGCCCCGCCGGCCCGAAGTAACGGGGCTACACCGACCGACCGCGGGGCAAGGCCGGGGATGCGGGCCCGGGAGCAGGGGCGGAAGGCACGAGGTGGAAGGCAAGAGGCGGACGCTCGGGACCGGGGGCTGGGGACGCCCCGAGGGCGCCCGGTGCGCTGGGAGCCCGCGTTTCCACGGCCTGGCCCTGTAGCCACCCCCGCGCCCCCTCCAATCCCAGGGTTCCCTCTCCTTTCCGCGAGCCCCCCGTCCCCGCGCCCCCTCCTCTCCGTGCGCCCTCACTCATCCCCGTGCCCCTATTGGGCGGCGCCCCACATCCATGCGTCCCCCTCACTTCCAGGCGCCCCCCGGCCCCCTCCTTGCACCCCCTCTCATCCCTCCCGTCCCGCTCACTCCCAGGCGGCGCCCCACATCCACGCGTCCCCCCACCTCCGGATGGCTCCCCCGACCCCCACCTCCGGGCGCCCCGGCGGCCCTCACCTCCCGCGCCCCGGCCGCGGACTCTGGGAAGTCGACGCGCCGAACCGGCTCTGGGCTCCGCGCCGGAGCCGCAGCCACTTCCTCGTGGGCGGGGGGCGGGGCCTCCCGACCTCAGCCCCGTAGGGCCCGGGGGCGGGGACCTGGGGCAGCGGTCGCGAGATCCAGGTCCCGCCC
Source organism: Papio anubis (assembly GCF_008728515.1). Taxonomy (NCBI): domain Eukaryota; kingdom Metazoa; phylum Chordata; class Mammalia; order Primates; family Cercopithecidae; genus Papio; species Papio anubis. The sequence goes on from NC_044979.1 coordinate 140,655,630, forward strand.
TCCCTTCGGGGTGGGGGTGCTGCCAGGACCCGCGCAGACGTCGGAGCCTAAGGCTCTGTCCGTAGAAGCCGTCCGCAACCTCCCGCCAACGCTTTACCAATGGGGAAACTGAGGCTGGGAGCCAGGCGCGCAGCCTAAGCTGCCGCTGGGCTCGACCTCCGAGCCTGGGCCGGGCGCACGGCCACCGGGGGCTGCCGGGCGCAGGGTCGGGGAGTCGCGTCCTCTGAGCCCGGACGGCGGGTACTGCGGGCTCTGCGCTCCCACGCAGGTGAGCGGCTGGCGAGCCCCGCAGCCCCGTCCCCAGCCTGCGAGGAGCCCCCTTCACGCTGATACCCGCGGGGCGCCAACTGTGCAGGCCTTGGGCGGGGCGCAGGCGGTCGGGCGTGGCCAGGGCAGCCCGGCCCCGCCCCTTCGGCCCTCGGTGTCGTCGCCACAAAACCGGGGTGCCGTCCCCGGGCAGGGTGACACTGGCTGCCTGTGCTGACGCTGGCCGGCCAGCTAACTTCTTTCCTTTCTGTTTCACGTCAATCGGCTTCACTTCTTAAACTTACCGGGTTGGCCTTGCAGCCGCCTAATTGCGGGTCTTGAGCCAGGTGGTCCCTGGAGTCTCCCCATCCTGACCCTCTGCCTCTTCAGTGAATACATGCCCAGGCGGCCAGACACATGGAAGAGCCACCGATGAAAACCTTCCCTCGGCTAGTCGCGGTGGCTCACGCCTGTAATCCCAGCACTTTTGGAGGCCGAGGCGGGAGGATCATGAGCCCAAGAGATGGAGACCATCCTGGCTAAGACAGTGAAACCCTGTCTCTACTAAAAAATACAAAAATTAGCCAGGTGTGGTGGCGCATGCCTGTAATCCCAGCTACTCGGGAGGCTGAGGCAGAAGAATCGCTTGAACCTAGGAGTTGGAGGTTGCAGTGAGCCGAGATCGCACCAACACACTCCAGCCTGGGCAACAGAGTGACACTCTTTCAAAAAAAAAAAAAAAAAAAAAATAGCTGCAAGGAGCCCCATCGCGCGATGGAGCGCTGCTGTAATCCCAGCTACTCGGGAGGCTGAGGCACGAGAATTGCTTGAACCCCCGGGGCAGAGGCTGCAGTGAGCCAAGATGGTGCCCCTGCACACCAGCCTGGCAACAGAGGGAGACTTCCTCTCAAACAACAACAACAACAACAACAACAACAACAACAACAACAACAAAAACCTTTCCTCCTCTTGCCTCCTTCAGACCCCTCTCCCTAGTATTTGTGCAGGGTCTTCCTAGATCTCTGGAGGTCCAAGCCAGACTCCCACCCCGTCAGGCTTAGAGGCTTTGACACTCGCTGTTCCTTCTGCTTGGAACACTTTTCCCACCCTGTCCTCACCTGCGGACATTGGTTTGTCCTGCAGGATGTGGCTGGGGGGGTCTCAGGTCGCTTTGTCCTGACACCCTCCTCATTGGAGGTGCCCTTAGCCCCTGCTCTCTTTTCCACTGAATTCGACCCCCTAGGGTGGTTGGGAGGATTAAATGTGTCCAAGTGTGCGAAGCGGGTCATCCAGTGTGCGTGCTCACAGGAAGTGCTCGAACTTTTGTGAGCCCCCCCAATCTTGCTGCTCCTGCAGATTTGCTCAGACAGATGTCGGCAACCTCAGCAAATACAGGCAGTGGCTTTAGTTGAAGCAGATAAAAAGCTTCAAGGGGTCTGTACTGGCAGCCCTCTTCCCACGGGGACAAGTGTAGGGTAACTGAGGTGACCCTATTGCTGCTTCTCTGGCTTCCATCCTACTCTTCCACTGCTTTGTAGATGCCCAGGGAATGACCCCAAGTGGCCCTGAGTGGTCTAAATCAGCTCACAGTGTTCCCTGTCCTGCACTTATGATCTAAGATGGCCCAATCAAAGCAAAGCCCAGGACTTCAGCTGATGATCCAGCACCGAAGCCCCTTCTGGGCGAGCTGCAGGAATCCGGATTTGTAAGTGGAACGCGGAAGTGGAACAGCAACAAGGGAAGCTGCAGGGAGAGTGCAGAGCGGAGAGAAGGTCAGAGAAGTAACCGGAGCTCTGGTCACCTCTGGCCGGCCTGAGCCCAACCTGCCTCCAAAGATTCAACTATGTGAGCCAAGTTATCTGCTTAATTAATTAATATGTTTTAGAGACAGGGTCTGGCTCCATTACCCAGGCTGGAGTGTAGTGAGGTAATCACAGCTCACTGCAGCCTCCAACTCCTGGGCTCAAGCGATCCTCCCACCTTAGCCTCTTGAGTGCTTGGGACTACAGGTGTGCAACACCATGCCTGGCTAAGTTTTAAAATTTTTATAGGCTGGGCGCGGTGGCTCACGCCTATAATCCCAACACTTTGGGAAGCCAAGGCAGGTGGATCATTTGAGGTCAGGAGTTCGAGACTCAGCCTTACCAACATGGTGAAACTCCGTCTCTACTAAAATACAAAAATTAGCTAGGCATGGTGGCACGCGCCTGTAATTTCAGCTACTCCAGAGGCTGAGGCAGGAGAATCACTTGAACCCGGGAGGCGGAGATTGCAGTGAGTCAAGATCACACCGCTGCACTCCAGGCTGGGTGACAGAGCGAGACTCCCTCTAAAAAAAAAAAAAAAAAAAATTATACGGATAGCGTTTTTGCTGTGTTGCCCAGGTTGGTATCAAACTCCTGGCCTCAAGTGATTCTCCCACCTCAGCCTCTCTCATAGCTGGGAGGGACCACAGGCACGCGCCACTACACCCAGCTAATTTTTAAAATTTTTGTATGGACAGGGCTCTCCTTGTGTGGCCCAGGCTGGTCTCGAACTCCTCACCTCAAGCAATCCTCCTGCCTCAGCCTCCCAAAGTGCTGGGGTTACAGGCATGAGCCACGGTGTGCAGCCTGCACTATATTTTTAGGCTGCTTTGAGTTTTTCTGCTGCGAATCATCAAAGCATCCTAACAAACATGCATACCTCAAGACTCCTTTTTCCTAACTGTGAATATGTAACTAAGGTCACCTGAGTTGATGTAAAGGCTCTAAAAGCCCATGTGAACCACAACCATGGCCGTACTATTCGCTCTGCTCTCCCCTGGGCCCATGACAGAGCCTGGTGCATGAGTCACTCAACACACATCTTAACAGACGTGTTAATGAATGATCAAGTGGTGTTAGAAAACTGAGTCCAGGCCGGGCATGGTGGCTCACGCCTGTAATCCCAGCACTATGGGAGGCGGAGGCAGGCTGATCACAAAAGGTCAGGAGTGTGAGACCAGCCTGTCCAACATGGTGAAAACCTATCTCTAAAAAAAAAAAAAAAGGCTGGGCACAGTGGCTCACACCTATAATCCCAGCACTTTGGGAAGCTGAGGCGGGCAGATCACAAGGTCAGGAGTTTGAGGTCAGGCCAACATAGTGAAACCCTGTCTCTACTAAAAATACAAAAATTAGCTGGGTGTGGTGGCACACGCTGCCTGTAATACCAGCTACTCGGGAGGCTGAGGCAGAAGAATCGCTTGAACCCGGGAGGCGGAGGTTGCAGTGAGCTGAGACCACGCCACTGCGCTCCAGCCTGGGTGACAAGAGTGAGGCTCTGTCTTCAAAAACAAAACAAAACACAAAAATTAGTTGGGTGTGGTGGCACATGCCTGTAGTCCCAGCTACTTGCTACTCAGGAGGCTGAGGCAGGAGAATCTCTTGAATGAGGGAGGTGGAGGTTACAGTGAGCGGATAACAGAGCGAGACTCCGCCTCAGAAAAAAAAAAGAGTTGGGCGCGGTGGCTCATGCCTGTAATTCCAGCAGTTTGGGAGGCCAAGGCAGGCGGATCACTTGAGGTCAGGAGTTTGAGACCAGCCTGGTCAACATGGCGAAACCCCGTCTCTACTAAAAATACAAAAAAAATTAGTTTGGCGTGGTGGTGCACACCTGTAATCCCAGCTCCTCCGGAGGCTGAGGCAGGAGACTCGCTTGAACCCGGGAGGCAGAGGTTGCAGTGAGTCGAGATCACTGCAACCAGGCTACATTCCAGCCTGGGTGACAGAGCGAGACTTCATCTCAAAAAAAGAAAAAAAAAGAAAGTCAGTCCAGTTCTGGTGCTGCCACTTAACCTGTAGTGTAACCGTGCCTCAGTTTCCACATCTGTAAAGCGAAGCTGACAAGCACTGTCCACCTGCCCACCTGTCCCTCAGGCCTACAGTCGTGGAGGGAAGACCCAGTGGATGGGAGGAAGCAGACCTCAGATTGGGAAGCGATGGAAGGCATTAATTGAAATGGTTCCCTTGGGGGAGAAGGTTTTCTAAGCCCTCTGTGGAGAAACACCTTGGGTTAGGGAACTTGGGGATGGAAGGATTTCATCTGGAGCTCCCAGAACAACTTGGAGAGTATTCTGTTTCTTCCTGGAACTGGCTTTGTGCAGGGCCCTGGGATGAAGATGCTATGCACTCCTGCTTCCTTTATTGCCTTCTTGTATTTCCAAGAAATGCAGCCACAAACCCAGGCCGTGACTCTCCAGGGCTGGCTGACGTGGGGGAGGCAGGCCAGGGCTGGTGCAGTCTCCCAGGTTCTTGCTGGCTTTCTGCTCCTTGTCCATCGCTTTTTTTTTTTCTTTTTTTTGAGATGGAGTCTTGCTGGAGTGCAGTGGCACAATCTCTGCTCACTACAACCTCTGCCTCCCGGGTTTAAGCACTCGTTTTGTTGCCTCCTAGTCACAAAATGGCAGCCAAGTTGATGCAGACAAGCAGTGGGTGGGCCAAGGCAGACCAGGGAGACGGGAGATGCGGGTGGGGGGAGGTGGCGGGTACCTTTTCTAAAAGCATCCAGTCTCCAGTATAATCTCCCCTTTGTCCCACTGGTCCACCCCAGAATGTGGGTCACTTTCCCTGGGATCAAGGGATCCATCCCAACTGACGGCAGGAGGGGAGAGGAGAAAACCCTGGGGCCAAAGACCCAAGGCCACATATCTGATAAGGTGGCTAAAGGCCTGCAAGGCAGATGTACCCCACAGCTGGGGCCCCCATAACGCTCACTCAGCATCCACATCCCATCCCAGGATTCTGATGGGGCTGTGCCCTCCCTGCACACCCCACTTCCAAACCAGATGGCCTGATGTGTCAGCTTAATTGCGAAACTGAGGTCCACAATGAAACCCACAAGGTATTGTCAAATACCTTCTTGCTCTCTCTTTTTGAGATGGAGTTTTCACTGTTGCCCAGGCTGGAGTGCAGTGGCATGACCTTGGCTCACTGTAACCTGCGCCTCCCAGCAATTGTTCAAGCAATTCTCGTGCTTCAGCCTCCCGAGTAGCTGGGATTACAGGCGCGTGCCACCAATGCCTGGCTAATTTTTGTATTTGTAGTAGAGAAGGGGTTTCACCATGTTGGCTAGGCTGGTCTTGAACTCCTGACCTCAAGGGATCCACCCGTCTTGGTCTCCTAAAGTTCTGGGATTACAGGTGTGAGCCACCGCGCCCAGCCTCAAATACCTTCTCATCACTTCCAGTGACAGGGCCTGCCCCTGAGCATGGGTGAACTGAAAAGGGGCTGTCACTAAGGCATTTCCCTCACCCAGTGGGGAGCACATGCTTAGTGGTTACTACCAGGGCTTTGGAGAGACCGGTCATTCCCCTCTCTGGAATTTTGTCATCTGAAAAATGTCCTAATAAGAGTTCCAACCCTACAGGTTTGTTGAGGGGTTGTTAATGGCTTCCAAAGGCTTTTCTTGGTGCCTGCACAGTTAGCTAAAGTATTGCATTCAGGGCGTGGCACACACACCTTTCCTGAAGAACCCTCTCAGAACATCCCAGACTGTAGTCATTTTTACAGAGCCTGGTCTGAGTCTCAAAGGTAGAGTGAGAGGAGGATGGAGCGTCACAAACTCAAACAACCCCGGCACTGAAATAAAGCACTGAGGGCTTCTGGCTGCTGTGATTGGAGTGGGCCTTCCTCCCCACAGGAGAAATGGCCTGTGTTAAAAAATGGCAAAATAAACTAGCCAGGCGTGGTGGTGTATGCCTGTAATCCCAGCTACTCGGAGACTGGGGTCATCTGTGATCCCAGCTACTCAGGAGGCTGAAATAGGAGAATCGCTTGAACCTGGAAGGTGCAGGCTGTAGTCAGCCGAGATCATACCACTGCACTCCAGCCTGGTTGACAGAGAAAGAGGCTCCATCTTAAAAAAAAAAAAAAAAAGCAAAATAGGCCGGGTGCAGTGGCTCATGCCTGTGATCCCAGCACTTTGGGAGGCTGAGGCAGGTGGATTGCTTAAGCCCAGTTTGAGACCAGCCTGGGCAACATACGGAGACCCTGTCTCTATTATAATTTCTTTTTTTTTTTTATTTTTTTTTATTTTTTATTTTTTATTTTTTATTTTTTTGAGACGGAGTCTTGCTCTGTCACCCAGGCTGGAGTGCTGTGGCCGGATCTCAGCTCACTGCAAGCTCCGCCTCCCGGGTTCCCGCCATTCTCCTGCCTCAGCCTCCGGAGTAGCTGGGACTACAGGCGCCCGCCACCTCGCCCGGCTAGTTTTTTTTTGTATTTTTTTAGTAGAGACGGGGTTTCACCGTGTTCGCCAGGATGGTCTCGATCTCCTGACCTCGTGATCCGCCCGTCTCGGCCTCCCAAAGTGCTGGGATTACAGGCTTGAGCCACCGCGCCCGGCCTCTCTATTATAATTTCAAGATGTTTTTATTTAAAAAAGAAAAAAACAGCAAAATAACTCTGTGGCTATTAAGTTCTTAGAGGCGAAGTAAGTCAATTTTGTCTTTTTTTTTTTTTTTTGAGACAGAGTCTTGCTCTGTTGCCCAGGCTGGAGTGCAGTGGCACAATCTCGGCTCACTGCAAGCTCCGCCTTCCAGGTTCATGCCATTCTCCTGCCTCAGCCTCCCGAGTAGCTGGGACTACAGGCGCCCACCGCCACGCCCGGCTAATTTTTTGTATTTTTAGTAGAGACGAGGTTTTACTGTGTTAGCCAGGATGGTCTCGATCTCCTGACCTCGTGATCCGCCTGCCTCAGCCTCCCAAAGTGCTGGGATTACAGGCGTGAGCCACCGCGCCTGGCTAAAAGAGAAATCTTTAGCTAATTCCTGTTTTATGGCCAGCTTTTGTCTACCCTCACAGAGCCTTGCCAATGCACTGTGTACACAAACACGTGTACAGAAAGGAGCTCCTGCCACTGGGGGCCCAGAGAGGACACTATAGGGACCAGGCAGGGCCATGAGGCCAGCACCCTGGTGCTAGGTAGGATTCCCTCTTGGAGTGAGGGCTTCCCATGAGTCACCAAGAGGGCAAAATTACCTTCCCTTGAGCACATCACGACGTGCCTTGGGAAGCACTCATTCTAGAAGGGAGCTGTGAGATCAAGGATGTGGCCAGGCTCTGGCTACTCTTTACTTATTTTGCTTTTCTTTTCTTTTTTTCTTTTTTTTTTTTTGAGACAGAGTCTTGCTCTGTCGCCCAGGCTGGAGTGCAGTGGCCGGATCTCAGCTCACTGCAAGCTCCGCCTCCCGGGTTCACGCCATTCTCCTGCCTCAGCCTCCCGAGTAGCTGGGACTACAGGCGCCCGCCACCACACCCGGCTAGTTTTTTTTTTTTTTTTGTATTTTTTAGTAGAGACGGGGTTTCACCGGGTTAGCCAGGATGGTCTTGATCTCCTGACCTCGTGATCCGCCCGACTCGGCCTCCCAAAGTGCTGGGATTACAGGCTTGAGCCACCGTGCCCAGCCTTATTTTGCTTTTCATTTATACTTGTACCTCTTAAGATTCTCTGCCGTGGAATGTCAAACTTCACGTCTCATCATGACGAAAGGAGCTCGGTGTGGACACAATCGTCTCTCACGATTGTGAAAGTCAAGATGCTGACTTTCCCTTTCCCGCCCCTCGCACCCTCCCCACAGCACGCCCCTGGCAGGTGCGCTGCTAACAGCGGGCTGCCATGGTGTGGGCACCGGGCCCGGGGCCTCCCAGGGCAGGCTTCCATTCGGACTTGGCCGCTCAGTGGACGTGGGCTTCTCTGTTGCTCACATGCAAGATGGGAACAGTGTACCTCTGACAGGGCTTGGCTGTGTGTCCCTTACGAATCTCATGTTGAAATGCGATCCTCAGTGTTGGGGTGGGGCTTGGTGGCCGATGTTTGGGTCATGGGGCGGATCCCTAATGAATGGCTTTGTGCCCCCTGGCAGGAATGAGTGTGTTCTCACTCTATGACCTGGTTGTTTCAAGGAGCCTGGTCCTCTCTTGCACCCTCTCCCGCCATGGGACACGTCTGCTTCCCCTTCGCCTTCCTCCATGAGTGAAACCATCCTGAGGCTTCCCCAAAAGCAGACGCAGGCACCGTGCTTCTTGTCCAGCCGGCAGAACCGTATGCCAAATAAATCTTTGTCTTAAACAAATTACCCAGTCTCAGGTATTCCTTTATTGCAACACAAAACAGACCAACAACACCTGCTTTGCAGAAGTATTGCAACGTTCAGAAATGGTTCTCTCTCACCCCCCACTAAATGCTGCTTTTTGGTTCAAGGTTGTATAGAATGGTGCAATTTAAGAAACCAAGGATCTACGATTTTGCCTAAAACAAACCTAATTGAATGAAGAATTCACTCATATTTTCCTACTAAAAATTGAAATACTACAAGGAAACAAAACCAAAACCACATTCAGTTCCTTTATTTAATTTTCTAGTGGACAATTCACATATCTCCCTCACCCTGTCTTTTAAGTTAGTGTGACAGTTTTCCATAATAAACTACTTAAAGAGAAGCTTTGGTCAAGAATGGAATGAAATCGCAAAAAAACAAAAACAAAAAAATTACTGCTTTAAAAAAACCAACACTTTCACCAATTTTATATTCAAACAAAACCACACGGCATTGGCGTGATATGTTTTCAGTGTTTCCTTGGGGCTGGCTTCCTCGCCATCGTGCCACGGCACAGCTGCGGTCGGCCACAGTTTGTCATGCTGGATGGCGGAGGCTCACTCAGCTTCACATTATCCGGAGGCCCTGGATGGAAGACTCGAGGGTCTTGGAAAAGGTGGGAAGAGCACTCATGTCACTGAGTGTCCACCCTGAGGTTTTCCCCGAGGTAGGTATCACACCACTCCCTCCTCCTCAGTGGAGGTGCTGCCTGTCCCCACCCTGAACCTGGCCCTGCCCCACCCGAGACAGGCTCTCCCAGGACTCACCCTGCAGAGACACTCCAGGCCCGGGCTCCCCCTGCTGGCTCCCGCAGGCCAGGTGTCCCTTTTCCCCACTGCTCCACCCACAGGCTGTGGGCACACTCCTCACTCCTGTGTGTGTGGTTTTTTTTTTTTTTTTGAGATAGGGTCTTGCTCTGTTGCCCCAGGCTGGAGTGCAGTGGTGTGACCACAGCTCACTGCAGCCTCCAACTCCTGGGCTTAAGAGATCCTCCTGCCTGAGCTTCTCAAGTAGCTGGGACTAACGGCATGCGTCACTGCACCTGGTTTTTAAATATATATATATATATATATATACACACACACATGTATATTTAAAAATAGAGACAGGGTCTCACTATGTTGCCCAGGCTGGTCTCGAACTCCTGTGCTCAAGACGGGGAAGCAGGGAGGAGAAATGAGCCTCAGGTTCCCAAAGTGCTAGAATTACGGGAGTGGGCCAGCATGCCTGGCTGCACCGGGCTTTTTTATAGACATGGGGTCTTGCTATGTTGCCCAAACTGGTCTCAAACTCCTGGCCTCAAGCGATTCTCCCACCTTGGCCTCCCAAGGTGCTGGGATGACAGGCGTGAGCCACTACGCCTGGCTGCCCACAGCTCTTTTTTCTAGTTTAATCCGTGCTTCTGGAGGACCACACCATGGGCAGTGCCTCAAAGGCAGTGTGCGCTCTCCGAAGCCCAGAGTTGGCCTGGGTGTGCTGCGCTTGCAACTTAACGATGCTCACCTGTGCTTTCTCAACTCCTAGTCCCCTCCCCTCCAAAACCCATCGCAGCTCAGGATGCTGCTCAGGTGCAACCTTTTCCCTGCAGTGCGGGCAGTCGGGCAGTCGGCGCATCGCCCGATTCCTCTGTGTGAAAACAGAGGCACTGGCTTCTCTTCCGAGCTCTGCCGAATCCCCTACCCAGCCCCTGTATCCACTTCTCTCTTCTACCAGACAGGCTTCTTCGGACTGGATATTCTCAGTGCTCAGCACCATGCATGGCACCCAGAAGACACTTAGTAAATGTTTATTAAATTAATTAGTGTCAGCCATAAATATATATCTATATAGTTAAACCTGGGCTGGTGTCCAATAGGGCCTGTTTCCAAAATAGCACTCCATTTTTCCTCAATGAACAAATGGACATCTAGAAGTAAAAATTTCAGTTCACTGAGAATGTGCCGTTCTTCAGTGGATGACTTTTAGGTTTTAAAGAGATCTCCAGCCGGGCATGGTGGCTCATGCCTGTAATCCCACCACTTTGGGAGGCCAAGGTGGGCAGATCACATGAGGCCAGGAGTTCAAGACCAGCCTGGTCAACATGGTGAAACCCCATCTGTACTAAAAATACAAAAAACAGCTGGGTGTTGTAGTGTGCTCCTGTAATCCCAATCACTTGGGAGACTGAGGCAGGAGAATCGCTCCAACCCGGGAGGCGGAGGTTGCAGTGAGCCAATATTGCACCACTGCACTGAAGCCTGGGCAATAGAACACGACTCTGTCTCAAAAAGAAAGAAAAAAAAAAAAGAGAGAGATTTCCAGTTTAATGTCTTATATTAGGACATTAAACTATATACTAGATTTAACATTTTGTTTCAACAATTGAGAAACATTCTTCTCACAAGAGTTTTGTAAAATATTAGCGGGGTGTGGTGGTGCGTGCCTGTTGTCCCAGCTGCTTGGGAGGCTGAGGTGGGAGGACTGCTGGAGGCAAGGAGTTGGTGGCTGCAGTGAGCCATGATTGCACCACTGTACTCCAGCCTGGGTGACAGAGAAGGAGCCTATCTCTCAAAAAAAAAAAAAAAAGTTTTAACACAAACAAAATTTGTTCTGTTAGGTAGAAAATACCTTGAAATCCCAAATTGTCATGGCTCCATCGATGCCAGTAGTGCAAAATTTGCGACAGTCTTGCTTGTCCACCTCATAAATAGAGACTTGACTGAAAAAAAGCAAAGCAAAAGAGACCGTAAGGTATGTAGTGGAAGTGAACACAACATTCCTGACTAATTGTGTAAGGGCAGCTTAATGAAATGAATTATGTTATTTTTTAAATAGAGATGGGATGGGGGTCTCACTATGTTGCCCAGGCTGGTCTTGAACTCCTGGGCTCAAGTGATCCTCCTGCCTCAGCCTCCCAAAATGCTGCGATTACAGGCGTGAGCCACCACACTGCGCCAGGAAATGAATTATCTTTTAACTCCTGATTATGAACTTGTCCATGAACATTAGGCTGCAACAGTCTGGCTCAGAAAATACCCCAAAACATCTTATTACCAGATGTCCAGGAAAGACAAAACTGGAAAGGGGAGAAGTTAAGAGCCTGCCTTAGTTAGAGTGACCTGGGGAAGCAGGAATGACCCAGCCCACACAGCACTCAAATGCTGGGAGCAGGTTGTGGGCAGCACCACAGTCATGGCGAAAACAATGTTTGTGTTTGTTTTTAAATAAACCAGAGGCATGATGAAGCATGACTGAAATCCAACTGACTCCAAACAAAACCTCTCAAATCAGCCTCCAAGACAGCCAGTGCAGATAAGCCAACAGCCCTCTGTGAGTTTGACATGAATCATTATAAATGTTAGCAGCAGACATACCCCCAGACTCCAACCAAGCCAAGCAGGGGAACAGATAAATGAAACAACTTGTCTTAGCCTAATTATCTGGAAAGCTTTCAAGACAATCTTCCATTGCTCAGACCATATTTTTCTTTCTTCTCTGAAATGTCTAGAACTTACCCTCCTCTTCCCCGACGCTGGGAAGGGGATGGCAAACTATGGCACACACCGCCTATTCCTGTACAGCCTGTGAGCTTAAAAAAAAAAAAAGGTTTTACATTTTTATTTATTTATTGAGATGGAGTCTCACTCTGTCACCCAGGCTGGAGTGCAGTGGTGCGATCTCGGCTCACTGCAACCTCTACCTCCCAGGTTCAAGCGATTCTCCTGCCTCAGCCTCCCGAGTAGCTGGGATTACAGGCCCCCATCACCACGCCAGCAAATTTTTGTATTTTCAGTAGAGACAGGGTTTCACCATGTTGGTCAGGCTGGTCTCGACCTCCTGACCTCAAGTGATCCACCCACCTCAGCCTCCCAAAGTGCTGGGATTATACGCGTTAGCATCTGCGCCCGACCCAGCTTTTACATTTTTAAATAGCTGGAAAAAAATTAAAAGAGGACTATTATCTCATGAAATGAAAATTATGTGAAATTCAAATCTGAGTGTCCATAAAGTTTAACTGGAACACACCATCTCATTTGTTTACAGCGTCTGTGCCTGCTTTCCTGCCACAACCACGGAGTTCAGTGGTTGCAACGGAGGCCTACGGCCTCTGAGAGTCTAAAATATTTACTATCTGGTCCCTTACAGAAAAAGTTAGCTGACACAGCTCTAGTGCAAAGAGCACCTAATTTCTGCAAATAAAAGTAGACTAATGGGCAAGGGTTTGTCTTTTCACTTTTCACCTAGAAGTGTCAGAGAGACAATGAGAGCTGTTTCTTTCCTTAACACTTGGTCTGCATAGAAGCTTAAGAGAAATTCACAAGAAATAACTCAGAGTCATTCAAGACAGAGAAACCTAAAGAATGGAGAAAAGGTGAGTTTTGCTGTGGAAGGAGAAACCTGAAGAATGTGGAGAAAAGGTAAGTTTTGCTATGCCTTCAGGTTTTCTTTTTTGTAATGCAATGTAGCCCAGGCTGAAGTACAGTGGCACAATCACGGCTCACTCCTCTCAAGTAGCTGGGACTACAGGTGTGCGCCAACACAGCCAGCTAACTTTTAAAAAATTGTTTGTCGGCCGGGCGCGGTGGCTCAAGCCTGTAATCCCAGCACTTTGGGAGGCCGAGACGGGCGGATCACGAGGTCAGGAGATCGAGACCATCCCTGGCTATACGGGTGGGAAAAGCGTCTCTACTAAAATACAAAAAACTAGCCGGTGGCGGCGCCTGTAGTCCAGCTACTAAAGGGAGCTAGGGGGTGGAAATAACATAAAACTTCCAGGGGCCGGGGCTTCACTGAGTGAGCTGAGATCCGACCACTACACTCAACTAAGCGAACTCGATCTCAAAAAAAAAAAAAAAAAAAATTGTTTTGAGATGGGGTCTTATGGCCGGGCACAGTGGCTCACGCCTGTAATCCCAGCACTTTGGGAGGCCGAGGTGCGCGGATCACGAGGTCACGAGATCAAGACCATCCTGGCTAACACAGTGAAACCTGGTCTCTATTGAAAACACAAAAAATTGGCCGGGTGTGTCGGCGTGTGCCTGTATGCCCAGCTACTCGGGAGGCTGAGGCAGGAGAATGGCGTGGACCCGGGAGGCAGAGCTTGCAGTGAGCCGAGATTGAGCCACTGCACTCCAGCCTGGGCCACAGAGCAAGACTCTGTCTCAAAAAAAAAAAAAGAGAGATGGAGTCTTGCTGTGTTGCCCAGGATGGTACTGAACTGCTGGCCTCAAGCAATCCTCCTGCCTTGGCTTCCCAAATGCTAGGATTACAGGCGTGAGCCATGGTGCCAGGCCTCTGGTTCTCATTTTTCCATAGAGCATTTGCAGCCTATTTTACGTGCTGAAGATGAAGCACAACCTGCACTTCACCGTAGTTCTCTCAAACAGGAAGTCCAGAGGTTTCCATTACTCCTCCCACCATCAATACCACAACAAAAGCTTCTCAATAGAAAAGGCTTCTCAAGGCCGGGCGCGGTGGCTCAAGCCTGTAATCCCAGCACTTTGGGAGGCCGAGACGGGCGGATCACGAGGTCAGGAGATCGAGACCATCCTGGCGAACACGGTGAAACCCCGTCTCTACTAAAAAAATACAAAAAACTAGCCGGGCGAGGCGGCGGGCGCCTGTAGTCCCAGCTACTCGGGAGGCTGAGGCAGGAGAATGGCGTAAACCCGGGAGGCGGAGCTTGCAGTGAGCTGAGATCCGGCCACTGCACTCCAGCCCGGGTGACAGAGCCAGACTCCGCCTTAAAAAAAAAAAAAAAGAAAAGGCTTCTCAATGAGGGAAAATCCCATGGGACCCAACTCTGACCACAGTAATTTAGAATATCAAGCATATATTTCTCCTCCAGATGCTTTTCTATATATATATATTTTTTTTTTTTTGAGACGGAGTCTCACTCTATATCCCAGGCTGGAGGGCAGTGGCTCAATCTTGGCTCACTGCAACCTCCACCTCCCCAGTTCAAGCGATTCTCCTGCCTCAGCCTCCCGAGTAGCTGGAATTACAGGTGTGCACCACCATGAGCAGCTAATTTTTGTATTTTTAGTAGAGATGGGTTTTGCCATGCTGGCCAGGCTGGTCTCAAACTCCTGACCTTAAGTGATCTGCCTGCCTCAGCCTCCCAAAGTGCTGGGATTAAAGGTGTGAGCCATCATGCCCAGCCTCTCCTCTAGACCTTAAAAATCACACTTTCAGGCCGGGCGTGGTTGCTCATGCCTGTAATCCCAGCAGTTTGGGAGGTCAAGGTGGGCGGATCACCTGAGGTCAGGAGATCGAGACCAGGCTGGCCAACAGGGTGAAACCTCGTCTCTAGTAAAAATACAAAAAATTAGCCAGGTGTGGTGGCACACACCTGTAATCCCAGCTACTCGGGAGGTTGAGGCAGGAGAATTGCTTGAACCCGGGAGGCGGAGGTTGCAGTGAGCTGAGATTGTGCCACTGCACTCCAGCATGGACAACAGAGTGAGACTCTGTCTCAAAAAAAAAAAAAAATAAAATAAATAAATAAATAAAAATCAAACTTTCTGGACAAAACACAATTCTGTTGTCTTACATAATTACATATACCCTATGAAAACCCAGTTGAAACACTCCTCAGCTTTGTCATCATGATGCTAAGAAATTGTTTCTTTAATTAAAGAATCTTCTATTTGTATCCATTACTTGAAATAACAGTTACAGTTACCTTTTCAAACAGGCTGTAACTTCGCTTTCTGTTATGTGTGCACTACCATGGGAATGCAGCATTCAAGAAAGTCTCCTGGCCGAGCGCGGTGGCTCAAGCCTGTAATCCCAGCACTTTGGGAGGCCGAGGCGGGTGGATCACGAGGTCAGGAGATCGAGACTATCCTGGCTAACATGGTGAAACCCCGTCTCTACTAAAAATACAAAAAACTAGCCGGGCGTGGTGGTGGGCGCCTGTAGTCTCAGCTACTTGGGAGGCTGAGGCGGGAGAATGGCGTGAACCCGGGAGGCGGAGCTTGCAGTGAGCCGAGATCACGCCACTGCACTCCAGCCTGGGAGCACAGCGAGACTCCGTCTCAAAAAAAAAAAAAAAAAAAAAGAAAGTCTCCTTTCGATCTTGAGTAGCTGAGAAAGGGTGCCCTAGGAAGCGGTTGCCCTGAAGCCCCACCACCTCGGATTGCAACAGGGTCTGCACTGCTGCTGCTGGCTGCTGCCTTGTAATCTGCACCTTGAAGGACAGAATGACCAGGTGGTGGCGACTCTCTCCCTATCACAAGCTGGAAATGAGAGCCTGGCGGTCGGGAAGATACGGACTTCTTGCTGCACTTGTCCCTGAAGGAATGCCTGGGCCTGCGGGGCATAGAGCTTTTGTAGGAACCCAGTAAGGAAACGGCGAGGGGCAGGAGGGCACCTTGTCACCTGACCACCTTTCTACAGACGGCACCTACGTGATGCTATTCTGGTGCAGCGTCTCCAAGGCCGTGTTGCGGTCCTCAGTCGTGGCTCTCTTGTCCATGTTGCGGAAGCGTTCCATGGCAGACATGTTGCGCTGGATGCTCTGTTTTGGAATGTCTAACTTGGAGACGAAGGTCAGGCAGCCGCGGTCATCGTAGTTGAAGAGCATTGGGCAGCAGTCATGGCCCTGAAACGAGACTCAGTCAGTCCCTGGAGGACACACTGCCCACCGCCCAGCTCCTTGGCAGAGTGTTCACCATGATAGGCCTCTCTTACTTTTTTTTTTTTTTTTTGAGATTGAGTCTTGCTCTGTTGCCCAGGCTGGAGTGCAGTGGCACGATCTCAGCTCACTGCAACCTCTGGTTCCCGGGTTCAAGTGATTTTCCTGCCTCAGCCTCCCAAGTACCTGGGATTATAGGTGCGCGCTACCATGCCCTGGCTAATTTTTGTGTTTTTAGTAGAGACAGGGTTTCACCATGTTGGCCAGGCTGGTCTCAATCTACCAACCTCAGGTCATCCACCTGCCTTGGCCTCCCAAAGTATTGGGATCACAGGCGTGAGCCATCGTGCCCCACCTGCTCTTACTCTTAAAAGTGACCTTGCCGGGCGCGGTGGCTCAAGCCTGTAATCCCAGCACTTTGGGAGGCCGAGATAGGCGGATCACGAGGTCAGGAGATCGAGACCATCCTGGCTAACACGGTGAAACCCCGTCTCTACTAAAAAAAAAATACAAAAAACTAGCCGGGCGAGGTGGCCTGTAGTCCCAGCTACTCGGGAGGTTGAGGCAGGAGAATGGCGTAAACCCAGGAGGTGGAACTTGCAGTGAGCTGAGATCCGGCCACTGCACTCCAGCCCGGGCGACAGAGCGAGACTCCGTCTCAAAAAAAAAAAAAAAAAAAAAAGAGTGAGCTCTAAGGCCAGGCACGGTGGCTCACGCCCACACTTTGGGAGGCCGAGGTGGGCAGATCACCTGAGGACGGGAGTTTGAGACTGGCCTGTCCAACATGGAGAAACCCCATCTCTACTAAAAATACAAATTTAGCCAGGTATGGTGGCACATGCCTGTAATCCCGGCTACTCGGGAGGCTGAGGTAGGAGAATCGCTTGAACCCGGGAGGCAGAGGTTGCGGTGAGTCAAGATCACCCACTGCACTCCAGCCTGGACAACAAGAGCGAAACTCTGTCTCAAAAAAACCCAAAAAACAAAAAACTGTTCTGCTTTGTGCTAGGGTGACAGAGCACACATTGTTCCCTGTCTGAGCATCACATACAGTGCACCCCAAGGGAGAATGAAGAAAAATACTCACAGCAGCCACGACGCTGTTCTCTGAGACAAATGACACACTCAGGAGCGGCAGGAACTCCGTCTTCAGAGTTGAGACCCTAAACACAAGAACGTTTGTTATCCCAAGATGTAACAGACTATTAGCTTCTTTACAGACACAGATGACAACAAAGGACCCATTCTCACAGGGGCTTCTGCAGTATCAACGGGCACTTATGTTGAAAAGGAGCCTCTGACCTCAACTTGCAGGCCTCTTGAGCCAGGGGTGGCCCTGGGCTCCGGCTCCGGCTCCAGCCTGGGCTCCTCCCGCCTGCTTCTGAGACCCTGCCCACTCATGACAAACTGGTTCCCAAAGCCCTGTTTTTGCACCCACGCCCTTCAACCCCCAGCACAGCTCTAAAGGGATCACCCCCATGATCCCACGGTCCACTTTCCCAGAGGCCACTGTAGCCTAAAGCAGCTTCTCCCTGCTTTTAGCTCCTAGAGCTCTTTCTGTTACTATGACTTGGCAGCAAACACCTGTGCTAGGACCCTCTCCTTGCCTGTGCTCCCCGGAGCTCCGAGACGGCTGTGGCCACACACATCTGTGCTGACGGCCAGGCACTGTGTCAGCAACTAGAGCCACCAAGATGAACCAAATGGTCTTAGCCAGGAGCTCGCACTCGAATGGGCCGTGTGTGTGTATGTGTGCGTGCAGGGACATGTGTGTGCATGTAGTTATTTGCTCTTGAGTGTGGCAAAGAGACTGCACAGATATGGCAGGCAAACACACTGGCTGATGAGTTAGGAGCACCTCACTTCATGCAAGAAACGATGCATTCAAAAGCTGACTGTGGCTGGGCGTGGTGGCTCACGCCTGTTATCTCAGCACTTGAGGGGCTGAGGTGGAAGGATTGCTGGAGGCAGGAGTTTGAGATCAGCCTGGATAACATAGTGAGACCCAGTCTCTACAAAAAATTAAAATAAACAAAAAAATTAGCCTAGCGTGGTGGTGCACATCTGTGGCCCCATCTGCTTTAGAAGCTGAGTTGGGAGGAGCACTTGAGCTCGGGAGTTCAAGGCTGTAATGAGCTATGATTGCAGAACTGCATTCTAGCCTGCGCGACAGAGAGTGTCTCTCTAAATAATAACAAAATAAAAGCTAACTGTACATGTCTCAGGACGCCCTTCATAAAGTTGCCATTGAAGAATTAATGTGTCATCTGAAGCCCTTACTGTGGTATACCTGACTTTTACTACATGAGATATTTATGTTGGAGGAGCGGAAGGGTGGAGCATGTAATCTGACTTGCAGGACTGGAAAAGGGAAAGAAGTCAATATGAGGGTAGATAGGGACTTGTAATAAGCATATGCTAAGAACTTACTGTGTCACAATAAACCATATAAAAATTAAGTAGCACTGGCATTAAAATACCAAAGTATTATCAAGTATCAAAAGGCAAATCACCAAATGTATACAAAAATGTATAAAATGTATAACATAACCTCATTTCTGTTAAAAATGAAAAGATACATAAGTGCTTGTTTATGTAGAGAAATTTTCTGAAAGACTACATTTTATAATGGAGGTGACAATCTTTTTTTTTGTTTTTTTTTTGAGACAGAGTCTTGCTCTTGTTGCCCAGGCTGGAGTGCAGTGGCGCGATCTCAGCTCACTGCAACCTCCACCTGCTGGGTTCAAGCAATTCTCCTGCCTCAGCCTCCTGGGTAGCTAGGATTACAGGCGCCTGCCACCTTGCCTGGCTAATTTTTGTACTTTTAGTAGAGACAGGGTTTTGCCGTGTTGGCCAGGCTGGTCTCAAACTCCTGACCTCAGGCAATCTGCCTGCCTTGGCCTCCCAAAGTGCTGGGATTACAGGCGTGAGCCACTGTGCCTGGCCGGAGGGGATAATCTTTAAAAAAATATGTAAAACTAGCTAAAAAATGCACATTTAATCCTGTTAAATGTTTTTCCTGTTAGGAAAAACATATCATGTCTGAAATATGCTGTTTACACTGGGTGACTCTTACTGACCTGACAGGGAGTAAAGGTCACCCAGTGTGATTGATTTTTGATACTCAAGTGGCCATGTCCATCACAAAACCTTTAATGGTGAGTTTCCTTTAGCTATCAATGGAAAAGGATTCACCAGGGAAGAACAAAGATTGATAAAAGAAGGATTCCAATCTTCTCTCTTCCTCCAACATATATTGAACAAAATGAACTCTGATATTTGGCCAGGTACTTTATGGCTGAGCAGACACACCACTCACAAAGAAGCCAGCATAATTAGAGTCCTTCCAGCACACGGCAGAGGAAGTGGCGTCAACGGTTTTTAAGCCTTACTGAATGGAAGGCTCAAATTAATGAAGTCATTGTTTGCTGACTACCCTGAGTAAGAATATATCTCCAGTGTAATTTTTTTTTTTTTTTTTTTTTTTTGAGACAGAGTCTCACGCTGTCGCCCAGACTGGAGTGCAGTGGCGCGATCTCGGCTCACTGCAAGCTCCGCCTCCTGGGTTCACGCCATTCTCCTGCCTCAGCCTCCTGAGCAGCTGGGACTACAGGCGCCCGCCACCGCGCCCGGCTAATTTTTTTTGTATTTTTAGTAGAGACGGGGTTTCACTGTGGTCTCGATCTCCTGACCTTGTGATCCGCCCGCCTCGGCCTCCCAAAGTGCTGGGATTACAGGCGTGAGCCACCGCGCCCGGCTCTCCAGTGTAATTTAAGGCCGGTGAATGGTATTTACATTTTGTAAGGAGTTCAGAGTAACAGACTAAACTGGCCCTTTTTTTTTTTTTTTTTTTTTTTGAGATGGAGTCTTGCTCTCGTGCCCAGGCCGGAGTGTACTGGCATGATCTCGGTTCACTGCAACCTTCACCTTCTGGGTTCAAGCGATCCTCCTGCCTCAGCCTCCCAAGTAGCTGGGACTACAGGCACCCACCACCATGCGAGGCTTATTTTTGTATTTTTCTAGAGACAGGGTTTCACCATGTTGGCCAGGCTGCTCTCGAACTCCTGACCTCGGGTGATCCACCCACCTTGGTCTTCCAAAGTGCTGGGATTATAGGTGTGAGCCACTGTGCCCAGCGTAAACTGGCCCTTTTTAAGCGACCCTTATCAGTAACAAACCAGGAGGGTTCTTGAAAGGAATCATTATCAGTACTTCCATTAAGAAGTACTTCTGGAACACCTAGGTCTTAAAAATTTTCCAACCCGAGAATTTGTATCTGTGCCTGTCACGGTAAAGGCTGACTTGCAGTTTTTTTGTTTTTTTTTTTTGAGACAGAGTTCCGCTCTTGTCGCCCAGACTGGAGTGCAATGGCACAATCTTGGCTCACTGCAACCTCTGCTTCTTGGGTTCAAGAGATTCTCCAGCCTCAGCCTCCTGAGTAGCTGGGATTACAGGCATATGCCACCACACTTGGCAAAAAAAATTTTTGTTTTTTTGAGACAGAGTTCTGCATTTGTTGCCCAGGCTGGAATGCAATGGCGCGATCTTGGCTCACTGCAACCTCCGCCTCCCGGGTTCAAGTGATTCTCCTGCCTCAGCCTCCTGAGTAGCTGGGATTACAGGCATGTGCCACCACGTCCGGCTAATTTTCTGTATTTTTAGTAGAGATGGGATTTCTCCATGTTGGTCAGGCTGGTCTCGAACTCCTGACCTCAAGTGATCCGCCTGCCTCAGCCTCCCAAAGTGCTGGGATTACAGGTGTGAGCCACTGCGGCTAAATTTTGTATTTTTAGTAGAGACAGGGTTTCACCATGTTGGCCAGGCTGGTCTTTTTTTTTTTTTTGAGACGGAGTCTCGCGCTGTCGCCCAGGCTGGAGTGCAGTGGCGTGATCTCAGCTCACTGCAAGCTCCGCCTCCTGGGTTCACGCCATTCTCCTGCCTCAGCCTCCTGAGTAGCTGGGACTACAGGCGCCCGCCACCGCGCCCAGCTAATTTTTTGTATTTTTAGTAGAGACGGGGTTTCACCGTAGTCTTGATCTCCTGACCTTGTGATTCGCCCGTCTCGGCCTCCCAAAGTGCTGGGATTACAGGCGTGAGCCACCGCGCCCGGCCAAGGCTGGTCTTGAATTCCTGACCTCAGGTGGTCCACCCATGGCCTACACCAAAGTGCTGGGACTACAGGTATGAGCCACTGTGCCCAGCAAGGCTACTTTTTGTATTTTTAGTAGAGACAGGGTTTCACCATGTTGGCCAGGCTGTTCTTGAATTCTTGACCTCAGGTGATCTGCCCACAGCCTATCCCAAAGTGCTGGGATTATAGGCGTGAGCCACCAAGTCCAGCCTGCCTGCAGTTTTGATTGAGTTCTTTTGTTTTGTTTTGTTTTCTTTTGAGACGGAGTCTCGCTCTGTCACCCAGGCTGGAGTGCAGTGGCGTGATCTCGGCTAACTGCAACCTCCGCCTCTCAGGTTCAAGCAATTCTCTGCCTTAGCCTTCCGAGAAGCTGGGATTACAGGCGCCCACCACCACGCCTGGCTAATTTTTTATTTTTAGTAGAGACAGGGTTTCACCATCTTGGTCAGGCTGGTCTTGAACTCTTGACCTTGTGATCCACCCACCTTGGCCTTCCAAAGTTTTGGGATTACAGGCGTTAGCCTTCGCGCCCGGACTGAATGACTGACCAGGAAGGGGAGTCCTGGTTCAGCTGGTGAGAGATCCCACCCCTTGTTCCCCACCTTCCAAATGAAAGGCAAATACTCACTGCACACTTTTTGAGGCATCAGCAACAGACACGGTGCTGTCGTGGCTGACCCAGGCCAGGCGGCTCCCACTGGCAGAGAAGCTGACCCCGTGGACCCAGCCACCAGTGCCACTGCCACCAAACTCTGACATCAGCTGCCCAAAAGGCATCTTGCTGCCCCAGGGCGTGCTGGCTGGCTTTTCATCCACTTCTTTAATGTAGGCAGAAAACACTCTGTTTAAAGGGCAGAGAGAAAAGGAAAAAGCAAATGAAAATATATATATCTAGAAACAGGCCATAGGCAGCTGCCACAAGGAATCTCAGAATGCAAAGAGGTTGACTCACTAAAAACAAATAAAACATGGGCTGGGCACGGTGACTCATGCCTGTAATCCTAGCACTTTGGGAGGCCTAGGCAGGCGGATCACCTGAGGTTGGGAGTTTGAGACCAGCCTGACTAACATGGAGAAACTCCGTCTCTACTAAAAACACAAAATTAGCCAAGCGTGGTGGCCCTTGCTTGTAATCCCAGCTACTCAGGAGGCTGAGGAAGGAGAATTGCGTGAACCCAGGAGGCGGAGGTTGCAGTGAGCCGAGATCGCGCCATTGCACTCCAGCCTGGGCAACAAGAGTGAAACTCCATCTCAGTAAATAAATAAATAAATAAATAAATAAGGCCAGGTGTGCTGACTCACGCCTGTAATCCCAGCACTTTGGGAGGCCAAGGCGGGCGGACCACGAGGTTAGGAGATCAAGACTATCCTGGCTAACACGATGAAACTCGGTCTCTACTAAAAATACAAAAAATAAGCCAGGCGTGGTGGCAGGCGCCTGTAGTCTCAGCTACTCAGGAGGCAGAGCCTACGGTGAGCCAAGATCATGCCACTGCACTTCAGGCTGGGCAACAGAGCGAGATACCATCTCAAAAAAATAAAAATCCATCAATCAATCAATCATGATAGGTAAGTTCAGATATTCAAACCTCTCAAATAACAGAATTATTAAGAGCTATCTACAGGCCAACCCAAGTTTGGCAAATCTATGTTTTAGTGTGTGTGTGTGTGTGTGTATATATATATATATTTTTTTTTATATATTTTTTTTTTTTTGCTGGGGGGAACAGAGTTTTGCTCTTGTTGACCAGACTGGAGTGCAATGGCATGATCTTGGCTCACGACCTCCGCCTCCTGGGTTCAAGCGTTCTCCTACCTCAGCCTCCCAAGTAGCTGGGATTACAGTTACGTGCCACCACGCCTGGTTAATTTTTGTATTTTCAGTAGAGACGGGGTTTCACCATGTTGACCAGGCTGGTCTCGAACTTCTGACCTCAAGTGATCTGCCCATCTCGACCTTCCAAAGTGTTGGGATTACAGGCGTGAGCCACCGCACCCGGCTGGTAATGACCCTTTTAAAGACATACCCTAAGAGAAAGCCAAGGGAGGCCAGTGACAAGGAGTGGGCAGGCTCCCTGGACCCTCAGGCCCACTGTCCAGTCTCTGTGGCAGGAATAGCTTAAGATGGAGGCAGATCCTTTACAGGTGGTGTCGCCAGTTTCCACTAACTCACTCTTTTTATCTAATTCCACACAGCTGTGTGTGAGGATGTTCTGGCCCAGAGTTAAGGACAAAGGGGAACGGCTGGAAATCTACCCTTTAGGGCCCTTTCACCCTCCACTGTGATTTCTACTTCGTACATCTTCTTCTCTTCAAAAAACTGCTGAACCTCAAGGCTCCCTGAAAGAACCGAGGAATCCCACCTACCACCCCAAATGACCATGGCGGTACAGAGGTTCTGGAAGATGCCTGGCAGAGGAGTTATGTGAGGTTATATGACGAGACGGTAGAAGCATTGTGCTTTAAATCTGCATCATGACAGCAGCTGCTTAAGTCTTAGGAGGCCAAGAAAGAAGCAGTGGCTCTCAGCCACCAAGTTGGGGACACGAATGGGACAGACCCATATCCACAGGACTGGGCCAGGCACAGTGGCTCATGTCTGTAACCCCAGCACTTTGGGAGGCCGAGGCAGGCACATAGCTCGAGGCCAGGAGTTCGAGACCAGCCTGGCCAACGTGGTGAAACCCCGTCTCTACTAAAATACAAAAAAATTAGCCGGGCATGGTGGTGCACGCCTTCAATCCCAGCTACCCAGGAGGCTGAGGTATGAGAATCGCTTGAACCTGGGAGGTGGAGGTTGCAGTGAGCCGAGATCACGCCACTGCACTCCAGCCTTTGTGACAGAGAAACACTCGTGGAAATTAATATTAACAAAATAACTGCAACCTATTTTCATAACCATCAAAGAATCCAGGTGGTGCGGGTTAGTGCCACCTAGTTCTATTTTCCAATGACTCTGGTTAAGAAATCACAAGTAACACAGGTCCACAATATAAAGTGCCTTGACACTACTGTGACCCCCATCCTCTCTGCCAAACTCAAACACACATCTCTTTCTCCTTAAGCTTTGAGTATTCCTGGATATAAACCACTGGCCTGGTTTTCTGGGAATTCTCCACAGTTACTGAAGAAAGTGTATTGCAGCTGAGTGCAGTGGCAGTGGCTCATCCCTATAAGCCCAGCACTTTGGGAGTAAAAGGCAGAAGGATCCTTTGGGACCAGGAGTTTGAGACCAGCCTGGGCAACATAGTGAGACCCCATCTCTACAAAAAATGAACAAAATCAGCCAAGCATGGTGGCTCATGCCTGTGGTCCCAGCTACTCAGGAGGCTGAGGTGGGAGGATTGCTTGAGTCCAGGAGGTCAAAGCTGCAGGGAGCTATGATCGCACCACCACACTCCAGCCTGGGTGATAGAGCAAGACCTTGTCTCAAAAAAAAAAAAAAAAAAAAGTGCACCTCATCTTCCAACCTATCATATAGTCAACACGAAGCAACATGTATTTGCTTTGCTTTCCTTTCAGCTAAGGGGAAAAAGCATTCTTGAGAAAGAACTTTAAAAAGTAATTACATGGAATGACACGGTATGATCCTTAAAGTTCCTAGCAAAGCAGCTGCATTTCTTCTAGCTTCATAGTGATGACAAAATAAAAAGCTTTAACGGAAAGAGCAGCACAATAACAGCTTAGCAGTGCACTGTTCAGCTATGTTTTATTAATCGTTTCACTTTGGAATTTGCAGAGACTGCTGCCTGGAATATGAAATGAGAAAAATAGTGTAGTCAAGAAAGACAGGGAGAAAGGGAGAGACAGAAAGAGATGGTGAGAAAGAGACAGAGACAGAGAGAGTACATGCTAATCCTCCCCTCTAAACCGTAGATATTCTTACACTTAAGGAAATCTTCGCTGGCCCCACCCTTGCCTCTCCCTCCTACCCCACCTCCAAGTCGACTTCTTTCTACCTGTGACTTATGCACTTTTTCTTTTAATCATCATGCTTGAGCTCCTTTTCTAGATCACAAGCTGCTTCTATTTTGTTGTTTTCTGTTTTTGTTTGTTTTTTTGAGATGGAGTCTTGCTCTGTTGCCCAGGCTGGAGTGCAGTGGTGTGATTTCAGCTCACTGCAACCTCCACCTCCCGGGTTCAAATGATTCTCATGCCCTAGCCTCCCGAGTAGCTGGGATTACAGCTGTGTGCCACCACACCAGGCTAACTTTTGTATTTTTAGTAGACATGGGGCTTCACCATGTTGGCCAAGTTGGTCTCGAACTTCCAACCTCAGGTGATCCGCCCACTTCAGCCTCCCAAAGTGCTGGGATTACAGGTGTGAGCCACAGCACTGGGCCTCATTTTTGAGTCCCTCACAGTGCCTAGCACAGTACCTTGCAAAGAAAAGGAAACTTACAGGCCAGGCACAGTGGCTTATGCCTGTAATCCCAGCACTTTAGGAGGCTGAGGAGGGAGGATCACTTGAGGCCAGGAGTTCAAGACCAACCTGGGCAACACAGCAAGACCCCATCTCTACAAAGAATAAAAACAAATTTTAAAAAATTAGCCAGGTGTGGTGGCACATGCCTGTAGTCTCAACTACTCTGGAGGCTGAGGCTGGAGGATCGCTTGAGCCCAGGAGTTGGAGGCTGCAGTGAGCTATGATGGTGCCACTGTACTCCAGCCTGGGTGAGAGTGAGACCCTGTCTCAAAAACAACAACAACAACAACAACAAAACAAAGGGAACCCAAAATTATTTGTTGAAGGATGAAGAACGCACAGCTCGAGTCTATCAGTTCTCATTGGTTCCCACCTGCATTTGAAGTCACATGATCCTGCTGCCAGCAAAACGTTGTTGGGATGCCAATCCAAGCTGAGGACTGTGGAGCGAATCGGCTTTTTAATGTGCTTGCTCACCCACCTATGAGAGGGGAAAACTGTTTCAGTTTATCCACTCAACAAGCATCCCCAAATGACCTACAAATTATGTCGGGTGAAAACACCTAAGCATGCCACACTTTTCCTTAATTTAAAAAAAAATGATAAAACAATTCAGAATATTATCTTTTTCGGAATAAACTTTTTCAGATAGGTTTCTATGAAAAAAGATTCTATAGAAAAGTAACAGATCATTCAACGTTTTTCTGTCAGTCACCAGGCCTCCTGCCAGAGACAAGGTTTTTTAAGAACAGGTTATAATTTGAGACTGGCTAATTTTTGTATTTTTTGTAGAGGTGAGATTTCTCCATGTTGCCCAGGCTGGTCTCAAACTCTTGGGCTCAAGCGATCCACCGGCCTCAGCCTCCCAAAGTGCTGGGATTACAAGCATGAGCCACTATGCCCAGCTGACAAGGTGCATTTCTAAAGGACAGAAAGGAAAAGAACCATGAACAAGCACTTCTCCACTCCTGGCCTTGATGATGTCGGCACAACAGCTGGTTTTCAGTGGTCCTCATTAGTAAGCATAGATATTGATTAACTCAGTTACTTTTTTTGTGAGATTTTGGATTACATATGACATTAACCTCTGAGATAAAAACTGAAGTTTGAAAATACTTCAATTTTTATTATGAATATTCAGTGATTTGCTATTCCATTTTTGGTCAATTTGGGGTTGTAAGATAGCTTAATATCCTTCCCAAGTCTCCATGAATCTGCAAATTCTTTTTAATTTCTTTCACTGAAAAATCACAACCAAGAAATTGGAAGAACCTCATATTGGGGATTAGCCTCTAATTCTCTAGCACCATCCAAAAAAGATGATTTATGTCTATGACCAGTCAGTATTTTGGCTTAACTGATTCATTTCTGCCCCCAAACTGCTGTTTAAAAACCAATAGTGTCTGATTGCTCTACAGTTGGGAAACTAAATATTGGGCCAATGCCTTTCCTTGAATGCTAAATTACCTTTCTATAGAATCACTTTTTTTTTTTTTGAGGCGGAGTTTCACTCTTGCTGCTTAGGCTGGAGTGCAGTGGCGCAATTTTGGCTCACCGCAACCTCCGCCTCCCAGCTTCAAGCGAGAATCACTTTCTTTTATTTATTTATTTTTTATTTTTATTTTTTCTGAGACAGAGTCTTACTCTGTCGCCCAGGCTGGAGTGCAGTGGCGCAATCTTAGCTCACTGCAACCTCTGCCCCCTAGGTTCTTGCAATTCTTGTGTCTCAGCCTCCTAATAGCTGGGATTTTAGGCTCACACCACCACACCTGGCTAATTTTTGTATTTTTAGAAGAGATGAGCTTTCACCATGTTGGCCAGGCTGGTCTCAAACCCCTGGTCTCAGGCGATCCACCTGCCTTAGCCTCCCAAAGTGCTAGGATTACAGGCATGAGCCACCACGCCTGGCTATAGAATTGCTTTCTTAGAATCCTATCTGAAAAAGTTTGTTCTGAAAAAGACAGCCAGGTGCAGAGGCTTGCACCTGTAATCCCAGCACTTTGGGAGACCAAAGCAGGAAGATTGCTTGAGTACAGGAATTTGAGATAAGCTTGGGCAACAAAGTGAGAACCTGTCTCCACAAGTAATCAAAAAATTAGCCAGGTGTGGTAGTGCAAACCTGTAGTCCCAACTACTTGGGAGGCTGAAGTGGCAAGATTGCTGGGTCCCAGGAGTTGGAGACTGCAGTGAGCCGTGTTTGTGCCACCGCACTCCAGACTTGGGTGACAGAGAGAAACCCTGTCTCAAAAAATAAACCAAAACCCCCCCACAAAGTCTCTAAAAAAGGAGAAAGAACAATATTTTGAACTGTTTCATAATGTGTGTGTGTGTGTGTGTGTATATATATATATATATATATATATATATATATATTTGAGACAGAGTCTTGCTGTGTTGCTCAGGCTGGAGTGCAGTGGCATGGTCTCGGCTCACTGCAAACTCCACCTCCCTGGTTCAAGCGATTCTCCTGCCTTAGGCTCTCAAGTAGCTGGGATTATAGGCATGCGCCATCACGCCCGGCTAATATTTTGTATTTTTAGTAGAGATGGGGTTTCTCCACGTTGGCCAGGCTGGTCTCCAACTCTTGACCTTGTGATCCGCCTGCCTTGGCCTCGCAAAGTGCTGGGATTACAGGCGTGAGCCACCGTGCCTGGCCTTTATAATGTAATTTTTTTAATTGAGGAAAAGATGGCAAACAAAATAATTATAAGCTTCTGAGAGGTTGTTTTAAAGTACTCCTATGAAATATGAAGTAACTATTCTATAGCTGAAAAACTGCCCTAAACATACAGCTTGCTCAAAGACAATACTTTGTACCATAATAAAATCCAATTTACCTATACTTGACACTAATTCTCAACGAATAAAAATGTAAACAATTACTGAGGTTGAAGCTTAACTTGGAAGAAAACTTTCCTGTAGAAATTTGTAAGACTGCAAGGAGTACCAGCTGACATAAAGTTTAGCCTTGAGGGAATATTAATGAACTTAGTTTCCTATCCCATTACAATGAAACTTCCAAATCGTTTCTAGCAGGTAACATTTTGTTGGCTTTGATTTATACACATTTGAAAGAAAATCATGTTTCAAATTCATAACTCAATTTTTTTTTTTTTTTGAGACGGAGTTTCACTCTTGATGCCCAGGCTAGAGTGCAATGGCACGATCTCGGCTCACCACAACCTCCGCTTCCTGGGTTCAAGAGATTCTCCTGCCTCAGCCTCCCAGGTAGCTGGGATTACAGGCATGCACCACCACACCCCGCTAATTTTTTTGTATTTTTAGTAGAGACGGGATTTCTCCATGTTGGTCAGGCTGGTCTTGAACTCCTGACCTCAGGTGATCCACCCACCTTGGCCTCCCAAAGGGCTGGGGTTACAGGCGTGAGCCACTATGCCCAGCCCATAACTCAATTTTACTGCAAGTTCCCAATCTCTTTTCGAAGAATAAAATTTCTGAAGTTTTACTAAATTACAAAGGTAACATGATAATCCCCTCCTTTCAGTTTCAGCAGAATACAAATAACAAAACGGCTACAAAGAGTCATGTGTACTCTGCTATTTTTAGTAGAAACACAAACACTGCCAGTATAGTACTAAGTGACAACTTTATGTTGAAGGATATTTACCAGTCACGCTGAACACACGCCAGGTAGAATACAATTTTTTTTTTTTTTTTTTTTAGATGGAGTCTCACTGGGTCGCCCAGGCTGGAGTGCCCAATGGCATGATCTTGGCTCGCTGAAACCTCTGCCCCCTGAGTTCAAATGATTCTCCTGCCTCAGCCTCCCGAGTAGTTGGGATTATAGGCGCCTGCCACTGTGCCCAGCTAATTTTTGTATTTTTAGTAGAGATGGGATTTCGCCATCTTGGCCACTAAATATAAATGTAATACTAAAATTACAAAAATTAGCCGGGCGTGATGGCAGGTGACTGTAATCCCAGCTACTCGGGAGGCTGAGGCAGGAGAATTGCCTGGACCACGAGGGGTGGAGGTTGCAGTGAGCCAAGATCGTACCACTGCACTCCATCTGGCCTGGGCAACAGAGTGAGACTCTGTCTCAAAAAAAAAAAAAAAAAAAAAAAAGAACATTGTTATCTGTAGGAATCCTACATAGATACCGTGTGAAAAAAAAAATTCCTCAGGGAACAGAGACTCTTTCAAGGTTATTATTTGTATATGAGAGTAAGAAAACAGCAATATGTGCAGTATAGAGTGAGAACAGTAGTAGCATCTTGCAGAAGAAACAAGTTAGGTGATCAGAACATGGACACAATAGCTCTATGTTAATACAAAAAACATGCGATTTAACTTAACATGCACATCAGAAGGGAAAATGCTCAGACAGAATCAAGAATTTCAGAGAAAAAAACCACACAACTCCAGATGAGAAAAAACCAGAGTTTTTTCTCACACAGCAGTGCAAATGTAAATTCTATAGAGAGGGATAGAAAAAGTTCAGATGTCACTCACCAGTCATTTTCAGACTCAAAGTAACAAACAGAAATGAGTCGTGCTCCACTTCCCACAGCAAATTTGTTCTCTAGGGGGGACCACTTCACAAAAGTAGCTGCGCGATTAATTCTCAGGATCACCAGGGTTGGCTTCCAGACACCATCTTTCTGACTCCAGACATAGGCATTGCGGTCTGCTCCACAAGTGACGATGCGATCGCTCTTGGGAGCCCAGTCAATACCTGCAAGTGAGATGTGGGTCACCTGCTTTGCCCAGTCAATGACAAACAACTGCAGCACAGGCAGGTGGGTGGCACTGGCATGCCAGGATGAGATGTGGTCTTGGGACCTTCCTCCCAGGCACATCCTTCCCCCCATCTATGTCCTGATCACCGCCTCAAGGAAAGGCAAGGATGCTTCTCTGCAAAGCATCTGGGACTCAGGATTATCTATGAGGTCATGTAGAACAGAGCTGTTTTATAATTACAGACTTTACAAAACTAAACAGGGGCATTCTTTCGACCCAGAAAATTCACACATTTCTAAGACTTCTAAAGATCTCAAGATTCATTACTTTTTTCTTTCTTCTTTATTAGATTTTTGTGTGTGAAAATAACTGTATTCATTCATTAACAGACCTCATTCCATGATATTAACCAACAGTCTGCTACATGGCATTCAACTAAAACAGCATACAGAGTAAATAAAAATAATCTTTAGTGTAAAGGAGGAAATATATATTGTGATTCATCATATATTTTTCTGAAAGTTGCTGTCAGTTGAACCATACTGAAAACCTTTTCTACATGATGCAGGTTCTGTAAAATTCTTGATTATCTTTGCATCTAAACCAGGAAGATACCTAAATGTGTACCTGAATTTAAAGTTTACTTTTCTTATTTGATGAGACTTTACTTATCTGGTACCTCTGTGAAGAATCCCAAAGTCAAGGTCAGTTTCTTATATACCAAGAGCAAAATTTACCATGACTCATTTAACATTTACTAATGAGGTATTTTCTTTGCTTTTGTTTTTGTTTTTTGAGATGGAGTTTTGCTCTTGTAGCCTAGGCTGGAGTACAATGGCATGATCTCAGCTCACTGCAACCTCCACCTCCCAGGTTCAAGTGATTCTCCTGCCTCAGCCTCCCGAGTAGCTGGGATTACAGGTGGATGCCACCACGCTCAGCTAATTTTTGTGTTTTTAGTAGAGACGGGGTTTCACCATATTGACCAGGCTGATCTTGAACTCCTGACTTCAGGCAATCTGCCCGCCTTGGCCTCCCAAATTGCTGGGATTACAGGCGTGAGCCACTGCACTTGGCCTTGATGAGTTATTTTCTAGAAATATAATTTCACATTAAAAAGTACAGAAATATTACTAATAAATAGTTATTACAGATCTCTCTCTAAAAATTAATACTTAGCATTCTTGACATGTATATGGAAAAAAGACAAATATAAATCCAAGGCTCAATTACTCATAAGTCATAGTGACTTTAGTATGAAGAGTTTAATTTATTCATTCATTTACCCACATGAAATGTCAGCTCACACTCCAGCCTGGGCGACAGAGCGAGACTCCGTCTCAAAAAAAAAAAAAAAAGAAATGTCAGCTCAACTTTTTGTACTACTGAAGGGAAAAAAATATGAGACTGTACTCTAAGTGATGTGTATTTTATTTATTAATTAGAAGATAATTTTGCTTGCAGTCCTCTTTATTAGACTTTAGATTTTTTTTTTTTTTTTTTGAGACAGGGTCTCACTTTATCACCCAGACTGGAGTGCAGTGGTGCGATCATAGCTCACTGCAGCCTCAATCTCCCAGGTTCATGAAATCCTCCTACCTCAGCCTCCTGAGTAGCTGGGACTACAGGTGCAAGCCACCATGCCTGGCTAACTTTTTGTAGAGATGGGGTCTCACCATGTTGCCCAGGCAGGTCTTGAACTCCTGGGCTCAAGTGATCTGCCCACTTCAGCCTCCCAAAGCACTGGGATTACAGGTGTAAGTCTGATCAATATTTATTATTATTAAAAAGAAAAATCATTACCTTTTAGAGATACAAACTGAAATGTGAAATAATATGTCTGGGATGCGCTTCAAATTAGTATAGGAAAGGAGAAAGTGAATTGAGAACAAGATTGGCCGTTACTTGATAATTGTGGAATCTAGGTGATGGGTATAAAAGGCCCATTATACACTATTGCATTTTTTTTTAAAAATCTGTTTAAAATTTTCCATGGTAACAAAACATGTTTCTTAAAAAGGTGAACAATCAAATATTTAACACAAAAGAATAAAACCTCAGAACTATGATATCCCTGATGTTTGCCACACTTCTTTTCTTTGTAGTATGGACTAGTTTTTTCTTCTAGAATGCTTTAGAAAATATTTTTCCCCCTAAAATCACTATCTTTCTGAGAAAATATGTCTGATCCTTGATCTCTTGCCCCAGAGTTATATTTAGATTTTTCAAACAAGTTTTTTTCAGATCTAAAAAATGCCATGTGAGCAGCTAGACAGAAAACAGGCCCAAGTTCAAAGAACCCCAAAAGAGAAGTAGAGGGAAAAAACCACATAACTAAATATTTCACATTTTTGGCAATTTCTTTCGTCTTTCATCTTTGTCTTTTGTCATTTAAAAGTATTTCCTTTTAAATGCTAAAATTCCAATTGAATTTTTTTTTTTTTGAGACAGAGTTTCGCTCTTATTGCCCAGGCTGGTGTGCAATGGCGCAATCTCAGCTCACCGCAACCTCCGCCTGCTGCATTCAAGCAATTTTCCTGCCTCAGTCTCCCGGGTAGCTGGCATTACAGGCGTGAGCCACCATGCCCGGCTAATTTTGTATATTTTTAGTAGAGACAGGGTTTCTCCATGTTGGTCAGGCTGGTCTCGAACTCTCGACCTCAGGCAATCTGCCCGCCTCAGCCTCCCAAAGTGCTGGGACTACAGGTGTGAGCCACTGCGCCTGGCCTAATTTTTAATTTGTTTTGGAGACAGAGTCTTGCTCTATCCCCTAGGCTAGAGTACAATGGCGCCATCTCGGCTTACCACAACCTCTGCCTCCTGGGTTCAAGCGATTCTCATGCTTCAGTCTCCCAAGTAGCTGAGATTATAGGTGCCTGCTGCCATGTCTGGCTAATTTTTGTATTTTCAGTGGAGACAGGGTTTCACCATGTTGGCCAGGTTGGTCTCGAACTCCTGACCTCAGGTGATCCACCTGCCTCAGCCTCCTACAGTGTTGGGATTATAGGTGTGAGCCACCTGCCTGGCCTAAAATTCCAATTTAAAATATAAGTATTCTTATTCTTAGCCTATGAGGCCACTGGCAAAGGAACTTAAGAAAATAGGCCAAAGCTAATAGAAATAAGGTTGTGGGAAAGGAAGAGCGACAAAAATAGAAACGCTGTCTTTGGCGCTGGTTTGGAAATATACTCAGCTCCTGGTACTCAAGAGCATTATTTACAAATCACTGGTCAAAGCAAGGGTGGTCGTGAGTTATGCTGAAGAATGCAGGACAACTTCTGTAAAGGATGCAGAATAGCAAAACATGCTAAGTTCTCTCATTTGGGTAAGGAGATCTCTAAGCTCATCAGTATTTTAGGTGATTAGAGGTAAAATTACAGAGTCCAACTAAAAGAATAAAAAATCAGCCTGGGCAACATGGTGAAACCTATCTTTACAAAAAAATTAGCGAGGTGTGGTGGCGTACACCTTTAGCACCAGCTCCCTGGGGAGGCTGAGGTGGGAGGATCGCTTGAGCTCTGGGGGTTGAGGCTGTAGTGAGCCATGACACTCTAGCCTGGGTGACTGGGCAACAGAGCAAGAACCTGTCTAAAAAGAAAAAAGTCGGGCACAGTGGTTCACACCTGTAATCCCAGCACTTTGGGAGGCCGAGGCAGGCGCATCACTTGAGGTCAGGAGTTCGAGACCAGCCTGGCCAATGTGGTGAAATCCCAACTCTACTAAAAATACAAAAATTAGCCAGGTATTGTGGCAGGTGCCTGTAATTCCAGCAACGCGGGAGGCTGAGGCGGGAGAATTGCTTGAACCTGGAAGGCAGAGGCTGCAGTGAGCCAAGACTGTACCACTCCATTCCAGCCTGGACGACAGAATAAGACTCCACCTCAAAACAAACAAACAAAAAAACAGAAAAAGAAAAAGATAAACACTCAATGAAAAAATGATCAGGATTTATGAACAGGACAGTCACAACGAAGAAAAACTCTCACGGCTAATACACGTCTGAAAGTATGCTCATCTTTTCCATTAATCAGGAAAATACGACTTACAGAAGCAACGGATGAACCTTTTATGAATTCATCAGTCTTACCACCTCAAGTATGTGGCGGGGTGTGGGAAAACGGGCACTCTCATACAGGACAAGTGGGAATGACGGCAATCTGATGAGGCCTGGCAACACTGTAGATGTGCATATCCTATGGTATTAACACATCTACCATCTACAAACATTCACGCATACGTACAGAAATCAAGGGATGCCTATTCAGCACTTCCATGTAATATGGAAAAATTGAAACCACCTAAATGTCCTTCAATGGAGGAAAGAGTAAGTAAGTGAGGTATAAAATGCTAAAGAGTAGTTAAAAGGAATCAACTTGATCTAGACAGCAGCATAGATGGATCTCAGAAACAATCACGAATGCAAAAGCAGGCTGCCAGAGATGCATAATATCATGCCATTTATGTAGCTTCAAAAAATACTAGCAAATAGTCCTAAAGATTGTTTTCTCTTTTTTCTTTTGAAAACAGGGTCTTGCTCTGTTGCCCAGGCTGGAGTGCAGTGGTGTGATCACAGCTCACTGCAGCCTTGATCTACTTGTCTCAAGTGATCCTCCCACTTCAGCCTCCCAAGTAGCTGGGACCATAGGTGTGTGCCACCACGCTGTGCTAATTTTTTTATTTGTAAAGAGGGGGTCTCATTATGTTGCCCAGGCTTGTCTTGGATTCCTTGGTTCAAGCAATCCTCCCGCCTCGGCCTCCCAAAGTGCTGGGATTACAGGTGTGAGCCACTGTGCTTGGCCTAAGCTTGTTTATGAACATGTATGTATGTAAATATATTAAAATGGACTGGAATGGTGTCATAGCAAATTATAGTCTGCCTTCTAGGGGAGAGGAATAGAACTGCTGGTGAGAGGTGACTTTACCATTACCTAGAATAATATTCCTTATTATTATATCCTTTTTCCTTCAGTTTCCTGATACAGGAAAAGAAATTACTTCCTGGCACAGGGAAAAAGTTGGTAATTCTGGTGGCAATTATCTGATATGGGTGTTTATTATATTACTTTGTTCTTTTCAATATTCTGGAAAGTCTTCCTTATCCTGAAAACACAAAGGAAACTTTTGGAAGACACTTGGAAATACAGTTTGGCTCACGTTTTCATGTTGTCTACATTTTCATGTTATCTAGCTTTCAATTTCACATCTCATCTCCTAATTTTAGCTGTTTAGTCCTCAGGGTAGGTTCAGTGCTTTCCATAGCAACAGTAGAGTGCTAGGTACCAACTGGGGCTACAAGAAGCACTTAACAACTGAGATCATTATTATAGTATTTTCTCTAAAATTTTAAGGAAATTCAGTAAGTGCTGCATGACTTTAAATACTATGGGCTGGGTACAGTGGCTCAATCCTGTAATCTCAGCACATTGGGAGGCCGAGGCAGGTGGATCACGAGGTCAGGGGTTCGAGACCAGCCTGACTAACACGGTGAAACCTGTCTCTACTAAAAATTAAAAAATTAGCCGGGCACAGTGGTGCGCGCCTGTAATCCCAGCTACTCAGGAAGCTGAGGCAGGAATATTACTTGAACCTGGGAGGCAAAGGTTGCAGTGAGCCGAGATTGCGCCATTGCACTCCAGCCTGGGCGA
The DNA here is from genome assembly GCF_008728515.1 of Papio anubis. Taxonomy (NCBI): domain Eukaryota; kingdom Metazoa; phylum Chordata; class Mammalia; order Primates; family Cercopithecidae; genus Papio; species Papio anubis. Next base: position 140,691,516 of record NC_044979.1, read on the forward strand.
CAGAATGATACTCTGTCTCAAAAAAAAAAAAAAAAAAAAAAAAATGGCCAACTGGGTTTATTAGGCTCTTTATCTAAAAGGAAGAGTGCCTGATTTGGAAATACCACACTAAGCTCACGGCTATCTTCCTTTACCTGTGATGTGTCCATTGTGCTCCTTGAGTTCATGAGCTTTCACCCACTGGCTTCCGTTCTTCTTGTAGATGTGCACTTCGTGATTATTGGGACTGAGGGCAATCTCTGGAGACAGAATTCAAACAACAGTTAACACCTGAACTTGAAATTGTCACCAAAAAGGAGACATGTCACAGTTGTTTTAAAAGCAGACTGTAGTTAAGGAAAAGAAAAACTTTTGAAAAAGTAGTTCTCAAATTCACCTCTGAAGAATTCCTTTTATTTATTTATTTTTTAACTTTACTTGGGTCCTATATTTTATAATGCTTTACAGGAAAACTAAGATTAAAAATTCATTTTCCCAGAGACATGTACAACTGTCAATTAATGATTCTAACCAGCAAAAAATAAACAATGTTACTATACCTAGTCAAAATAAATTTAGATCAGGGTAAAAATATTTGACAGTTTCATTCACCTGTGGAATATTATTAGAGCTAAATCTAAATTTCTGTTGGTCTTTTTGAAATGCTGAAAATAGTTTATGGACTTCCATTACTGTTATCATGGACCCACGCTGGAACAACTAGTTTATATAAAAAAATTGATTCTGCTGATAAACTATACTGAACTTCTCCTTTACAATAAAGCCAATATAGATCACAAAACTTGGTTTTCAAGAGTAATTTCCTGAACTAATCCAAAATATAATACACACAACGGACTTTTTAAAAACTCATACAGGTTGCGCATCCATAATCTGAAAAGCTGAAATCTGAAATGCTCCCAAATCCAAAACTTTTTGAGTACCAACATGACACTCAAAAGGTCATGCTAAAACGTAATGCTCTCTGGAACATTTTGGATTTCTGATTTTCTTTTTCTTCCTTTTTGAGATGGAGTTTTGCTCTCATTGCCCAGGCTGGAGTACAATGGCGCGATCTTGGCTCACTGCAACCACCGCCTCCCAGGTTCAAGTGATTCTCCTGCCTCAGCCTCTGAAGTAGCTGGGATTACAGGCATGTGCCACCACGCCCAGATAATTTTGTATTTTTAGTAGAGACAGGGTTTCTCCATGTTGGTCAGCCTGGTCTCGAACTCCTGAACTCAGGTAATCTGCCTGCCTCGGCCTCCCAAAGTGCTGGGATTACAGGCATAAGCCACTGGGCTCGGGTGGATTTCACATTTCTGGTCCCAGGCATTTCAGATAAGGGATACTAGACCTATATTCATATATCATTTTTTACCCTTTCTAGTTCATCTGTTTTTTGTTTTGTTTTTTTAAAATTTAATTTAATTTTTATTTTTAGTAGAGACAGGGTCTCACTATGTTGCCTACGCTGGTCTTGAATTCCTGGCCTCAAGCAATTCTCCTGCCTTGGCCTCCCAAAGCACTAGGATTACAGGCATGAGCCAAGATGCCCTGCCCTTCTTTCTTTTTATTGGTTTCTTAAAATTAAAATTAGGATCTATGGGCTGGGCATGGTGGCTCATGCCTGTAATCCCACCACTTTGGGAGGATGAGGCAGGCAGATCACCTGCGATCAGGAGTTCGCGACCAGCCTGGCCAACATGGGGAAACCCTGTCTCTACTAAAAATACAAAAATTAGCTGGGCCTGGTGGCACGCACCTGTAGTCCCAGCTACTCAGGAGGCTGAGGCAGGAGAATCGCTTGATCCCAGGAGGCAGAGGCTGCAGTGAGCCAAGATTGCATCACTGCACTCCAGCCTGGGTGACAGAGTGAGACCCTGTCTCAAAAAAAAAAAAAAAAAAAAAAAAAAAAAAAAAAAAAAAAATTAAGACCTATGATCCAAGCTTTAGGCCAGTCATGAATAGTCCCCACCTACACTCACTTTCCTACCCTCCTTAGGAAAGTTACATCTATCTGCTTTACAGATAAAACTGTGGAACTAGGTAAATATCTAGCTATAAAATCCTAAGGACTTAAGAGTGCTTTCTGAAAACTAGTTATATATTTCTCTAACTTTCTCACATGTATATAGAGATTTCAAAAGCCAAGTCCAAATTTAAACCTGGAAAATGTTATAAATTTCAAATTCCAATGTCAAAAAAAAAATGTTGACTTAATATGCTGAATTTATCAAGTAGTTTAAATGAGGACAATGATAGCTTGCATCTGTATTAAAAATAATTGGAAATACTCCAAAAGCCTATTTTTAGATGGGAAAGTGGAAACAGAAGATCCAGGAAAGCTGGCTATGAAGCTCTGTGAGATGGTTACAAAGCACATGCTCTAAATTCACTATCCTGCCAGGTTATATATATTCCAGCACCCAATACACAGGCTCTTTTTTTTTTTTTTCTTTTTGTGAGACGGAGTCTTGCTCTGTCACCCAGGCTGGAGTACAGTGGCGCGATCTCAGCTCACTGCAAGTTCCACCTCCAGGGTTCAGGCCATTCTCCTTCCTCAGCCTCCCAAGTAACTGGGACTACAAGCACCCGCCACCACACCTGGCTAATTTTTTGTATTTTTAGTAGAGATGGGGTTTCACCGTGTTAGCCAGGATGGTCTCGATCTCCTGACCTCATGATCCACCTGCCTTGGCCTCCCAAAGTGCTGGGATTACAGGTGTGAGCCACCATGCCCGGCCCTGAAATGCTTTAAAAAGATGGTGAATCTACAGATTCAAAGCAATCTCTGTCAAAATCTCAGTTCACTTCTTAAAAGATATTAACAAGCTGATTCTAAAATTCATATGGAAATGCAAGCGACACAATAACCAAAATAATCTTGAAATGAACAAAGTTGGAACTTATACTTCTTGATTTCAAAACTTACTACCAAGCGGGGCCGGGCACAGTGGCTCACACCTATAATCCCAGCACTTTGGGAGGCCGAGGCGGGAGGATCACGAGGTCAGGAGATCAAGACCATCCTGGGTAACACAGTGAAACCCCATCTCTACTAAAAACACACACAAAAAAATTAGCCGGGCGTGGTGGCAGGTGCCTGTAGTACCAGCTACTCGGGAGGCTGAGGCAGGAGAATGGCATGAACCTGGGAGGCGGAGCTTGCAGTGAGCCAAAATTGCCCCACTGCACTCCAGCCTGGGCGACAGAGCAAGACTCTGTCTCAAAAAAAACAAAAAACAAAAAAAACAAAACTTACTACCAAGCTACAGTAATCAAGACACACTGGTCCTGAAACTAGGATAAACATAAAGAACAATGGAATAGAATTGGGAGTCCAGAAATAAACTCTCATATTTACAGTCAGTTGATTTTCAAAAAGGGTGCCAAGGCAATTAAATGGGGAGAGGATAGTTTTCAACAAAAGGTGCGGGAAAAACTTGATTATCTTGGCCGGCATGGTGGCTCATGCCAACACTTCGGGAGGCTGAGGCAGGTGGATTGCTTGAGACCAGGAGTTCGAGGCCAGCCTAGGCGACATAGTGAAAGCCTGTCTCTTCTGAAAATACAAAAATTAACCGGGTGTGGTGGCACATGCACGTAATCACAGCTTCTTAGGATGCTCAGACACGAGAATCACTTGAACCTGGGAGGCAGAGGTTGCAGTAAGCTGAGGTTGCACCACTGCGCTCCAGCCTGAATGACAGAGCAAGACTCTGTCTCAATAAATAAATACAGAAAAAAGAAGGAAAAAAAAAACCATGAAAACTGGATATCTGCCTACAAAAGGAACCCTATCTTACAGGATACACAAAAATTAACTAAAAATGGATCAAAGTCCTACATAAAAGGACTAAAGCTTTAAGACTCTTAGAAGGAAACATAGGCATAGGCACACATCGTTGTGATCCTGGATTATGCAATGGTTTCTTTGATACAACAGCAGAAATACAAGCAACAAAAGAAAAATAAGCGAAATTGGACTTTTTCTCTCCAATTCTGCTCTTTCTGTACTTTTATTATTTAATTATTATTTTTTTTTTGAGAAAGAGAGTCTTGCTCTGTCACCTAGGCTGGAGTACAGTGGCATGAACATGGCTCACTGCAGCCGTGGACTTCCAGACTCAAGTGATCCTCCCACCTCAGCCTCCCATGTAGCTGGGGCCACAGGCACGTGCTACCACACCCAGCTAATTTTTATTTTTTGTAGAGACGAGGTTTCACTATCTCTCCCAGACTGATCTCGAACTCCTAGACCCAAGCGATCCTCTCGCCTTGGCCTCCCAAAGTGCTGGAATTACAGCACCGTGCCTGGCAACTTGTTCAAAATTAAAAACTTGTGTGTGTCAAAGAATACCTTCAAAGAAGTGAAAGGACAACCCACAGAATGGGAGAAAATATTTGATAAGAGACTTGCAGCCAGAATATATAAAGAACTCTTATGACTCAACAATAAAAAGATAACCCTATTTAAAACTAGGCAGACATGTCGGAATAAACATTTCTCCAGAGACATACAAATAGCCAACAGGCATGTCAAACAATGTTCAACATCAATACTCATGGAGGAAATGCAAATCAAAACCACAATGAGATACTACTTTATACACACTATGATGTCTGTAATAAAGACAGACAAGGCTGAGCATGGAGGCTCATGCCTGTAATCCCAGCATTTTGGGAGGCCGAGGCAGGCAGATCATTTGAGGTCAGGAGTTCAAGACCAGCCTGGCCAACATGGTGAGACCCCATCTCTACTAAAAATAAAAAAATTAACCAGGAGTGATGGCACATGCCTGTAATCCTAGCTACTCAGGAGGCTGCGGTAGGAAAATTGCTTGAACCCGGGAGGCAGAGTTTGCAGTGAGCTGAGGTTGTGCCATTGCGAGACTCTGTCTCAAAAACAAAATAAAACAAAACAAACAAGCAAAATATGTATATATGTACACACACACACATTTTTTGTATTTTTCTTTGCAGAGACAGGGTTTTGCCATGTTGCTCAGGCTGGCCTTGAACTCTTGAGCTCAAGATATTTGCCTGCCTTGGCCTCCCAAAGTGCTGGGATTACAGGCATGAGCCACTGCACGCAGCCTCATCTTGTTATATTATCTGTCACTTTGCTTGCTGGACTGTGCCTACTTCTAAGAGCATTCTCCATCCCTTTCTAGTTTGCTGGAGCTAGAAAATGAGAAACTCAAGCTGCTTATGAATAACACAGTAAATACTAGTTAATAAAGCTCTGAGTAGCTCAGGAGCAAACCGCTTGTCTCTGAAACAGCTTATTCTAGGTCCTAGTGCTGTGACTAAACCTGAACTTGGTATGTAACCTCTGCACAGCCCTTCCTTCACTCTGGGTCTCAGTTTATCTATCTGTAAACCAAAGGACTGACTTAGTTCCCTTCTGAATGTACATAATAGATGTATGTTCCTTGCACATGTGATACTGAGATATGTGAGCCCCAAATGTGTCTAAAGATGAGATGTACCAAAGGTACCAAAATACAAAAGCAAAGTTAATAAAATACTTACGAGTACGATCCCTGTTCCAGGCATGACAGGTGATTGGCTCTAGTAAAAACTGATGCAGTGACATTATTCTTAGTGTTTTCAAAGGAGAGAAAGCTGCAATGAACAACAACAAAAAACATTTTGTACAATAGGGAAAAGGTAAGTAACCAATGTTTAAGTTGTCTGAGGATCTTAAGATGGTCAGAAATAAAACATTGTTCTCCCATTAAAAAATAATCTGGCCAGGCGTGGTGGCTCACACTTGTAATCCCAGCACTTTGGGAGGCCAAGGCTGGTGGATCACGAGGTCAGGAGTTCAAGACCAGCCTGGCCGACCTGGTGAAACCCCGTCTCTACTAAAAATATAAAAATTAGCTGGGCATGGTGGCACACACCTGTAGTTCTAGCTACTAGGGAGGCTGAGACAGGAGAATTGCTTGCACCCAGGAGGCAGAGGTTGCAGTGAGCTGAGATCATACCACTGCACTCCAGCCTGGGCAACAGAGCGAGATTCTGTCTCAAGGAAAAAAAAAAAAAAAAAGAAAAATGCCGGGCGTGGTGGTCAGGAGATTGAGACCATCCTGGCTAACACGGTGAAACCCTGTCTCTACTAAAAATACAAAAAATTAGCCGGGCGTGGTGGCAGGTACCTGTAGTCCCAGCTACTTGGGAGGCCAAGGCAGGAGAATGGCAAACCTGGGAAGTGGAGCTTGCAGTGAGCCGAGATCATGCCACTGCACTCCAGGCTGGGTGACTGAGCAAGACTCCGCCTCAAGAAAAAAAAAAAAAAAATCTGTCTCATTGTCGAAACTTAACCGTCTGAATAAATCTAGCATTGTAACAACTAATGTGGAATTTATTCTGTTAAGGGTCATAGGTACAGGATATTCCTAGTCTCAAATTATTATCCCACAGATTGCTTACTAACTACAAAGAGAAAAAGATGCCTTCACATTGAAGAAATCTGGCAATCACCACGTGATCAAACTCAGTATTATAAAGAGCGGATCAATCTAACTGGATGGGCCTCCTGATGGTAGTCCACATGAAGTGCATCATCACTTATAAATAGTGACTTAATTTACCATCCAAATCAGAACACTTCTGAGAGCAAAAATAAACAATGATTATGCCGACACAACAGGTCACAGGGCTATCCTGGAGAAACCTGGGAATATGGTCAACCTACCAGTGAAGTCTTTATTTCAAACATATTTACTCTAAACCCAATCAAGATTCAGACCTAATTTTCAGTTTACAAGAAATAAAGGGTAAAGGAACTGGTCAAACAATACAAGGAGGAAATAAACAGTTAAAGCCAGGGTGTGTGCCATTCTATAGAATAACTGGCCTGGACTATTCCAAAAATAGCAATATGGAGGCAGGGCGAGAACTGTTCTAGAGAGCTATGAAAACCAAATTTGATAAGTGAAAGTTGATTATAATCTATTTCTTTCTTTCTGAAACAGAGTCTCACTCTGTTGCCCAGACTGGAGTATAGCGGCACCATCTCAGCTCACTGCAACCTCCACTTCCTGGGCTCAGGTGATCCTCCTGCCTCAGCCTCCCGAGTAGCTGGGATCACAGGTGTGCACCACCAGGTCCGGCTAATTTTTCTATTTTTAGTAAAGACGGACTTTCACCATGTTGGCCAGGCTGGTCTTGAACTCCTGGCCTCAAGTGATCCGCCCTCCTCAGCCTCCCAAAGTGCTGAGATTACAGGTGTGAGCCACCGTGCCTGGCCCATAATCTACATTTTAAATTGGGCAGAAAAGATGTATTTTCTACAACAGGGAAAATTACAATTTAAACTAGATATTACATATGGAATTATTTTCATTTTCTTAGGTAAGATAACGGTATTGACATTAGGTAGGAGAATATCCTAGCTCTTAGGAGACAAAGATAATGATGAAGTGTTCAGGGATGAAGTATCATGATGTTTTCTGTAACTTCTCTTCTTTTTGTGGGGGTGGCAGGGGAAACAGGGTCTTGCTCTTTCACCCAGGTTTAGAGGGCAGTGGTGCAATCTACGCTTACTGCAGCCTCCGTCTTCTGGGCTTAAGTGATCCTCCCACCTCAGCCTCCTGAGTAGCTGTGGATACGAGCATGCACCGCCAAGCCCAGGTAATTTTTGTAGAGATGGGGTTATCACCATGTTGCCCAGGCTGCTCTGCCTGTCAAGTGATCCACCTGCCTCAGCCTCCCAAAGGGCCGGGATTACAGGCATGAGCCACCATGCCCAGCCACTGTAACTTATTTTCAACAGTTCAGGACAGAAAATATATAGAATGTGAATGTGGCAAAATGCTAACTGGTGAATCTAGGCAAAGAGTATGTAGGTGTTTGTGATAATACTTTTCAAACTTTTAATTGTAACTAAATGAAAAGCAGGAATCTGCAAAACATTAAATTAAAAATTCTCTATTTTATAGGTACCCAAATCTAGATACACTTGAAGAAGCAACCATTACCTGAAATGGGAACATTTTTCAAAATGCAGCCAGCCTTCCTCTACCCCCAACTTTATCATTTCCAGGAGGCACCCTCACTATAAACTCAAGTTTCAACACACGTAAGTACGTGTCATGTTAACCCAGGGTGGAGGCTGAATGTGAGACATGAATTCTGATGCAAGCAGGAAATGAATGGAAGGGCCACTAGAAGGTTGTAAAGTGAACAATGAAAGTTCAGCTGACAAAGCAGAAATCAATCTCAGTTAGAAAGCAGAAATAGCACCTCTGCTAATTGGAAAGGAACCCAGGCCAGGTGCGGTGGCTCAAGCCTGTAATCCCAGCACTTTGGGAGGCCAAGGCGGGTGGATCACCTGAGGTCAGGAGTTCCAGACCAGCCAGGCGAACATGGAGAAACCGTCTCTACTAAAAATACAAAAATGAGCTGGGCATGGTGGCAGGCACCTGTAATTCCAGCTACTCGGGAGGCTGAGGCACAAGAATCTCTTGAACATGGGAGGCGGAGGTTGCACTGAGGCAAGATGGTGCCACAGCACTATAGCCTGGGTAACAGAGGGCGACTCTGTATCAAAAAAAAAAAAAAAAAAAAAAAAAAAAAGGTAAGTGCAACTTTAAATAAAAAACATCCAATATCTTGAACTGGCAGAGAAATGCTAGTATTTCATATTCTATTCTAAGAGTGAAGATAGTTAAGTCGTTACTTTCTTCTTTTATACAGTCTAGAAAGCAAACTACAACTCACAGAGAAAAAGCTTAGGAATTGGTAATTTAAAAAAGTTCTGGCCGGGCGCGGTGGCTCAAGCCTGTAATCCCAGCACTTTGGGAGGCCGAGACGGGCGGATCACGAGGTCAGGAGATCGAGACCATCCTGGTTAACATGGTGAAACCCCGTCTCTACTAAAAAATACAAAAAACTAGCCGGGCGAGGTGGCGGACGCCTGTAGTCCCAGCTACTCGGGAGGCTGAGGCAGGAGAATGGCGTGAACCCGGGAGGCGGAGCTTGCAGTGAGCTGAGATCCGGCCACTGCACTCCAGCCTGGGTGACAGAGCGAGACTCCGTCTCAAAAAAAAAAAAAAAAGTTTTAAATGAATTCAAATGAGAATGTTTAATTTTTTTTTTTTTAAAGAACTTCCAGATGCTCACTGCATGCTTCTCTCTTTATCTCTGATATCAGATGCTCACTCCAAATTGTTCCATCACAACAGATTTTAGTTACAGCTACTCAAAATAACACGCTGTCATAAAATAACTCCTTAATTAAAAGTGCTTTAGTTCAAAAGCCACATTTGATAAGCTTATTTGTTAACTAAAAATAAAATTGGTCTGCAAATCAGTAATTTGATGCAAATATCTGTGTGCCATAAAGTATATGTTTCACGTCCAGTTGAAAAGCACAGCTGCGGACAAAAGGCTTTCTCATGTTCAACTCAGTTTTATAAGCAATGTAGCAAAGACTTCAAAAGAGGTGGCCATTTACACAACAGTGTAATTGCTTCTAAAATTTCTAATTTTGCCATATCATTCAAGTTCCATATTTGGACATACACTCAAGACCTGTACTTCTTTTATAATCAGGTGGCTATTTTAAGTCTGTAGGCCAAGACAACACTCATGTTTGTCAAATTTAGAATGCACCTAGCAAACACAGCTTGCATTCATGAAACCCAGTGAATGCAGAAGAAATTCCTAATAGCCTGAATTATGTACCAAGAAAGGGTACCTTCTGTCATAGGGTGATAATTATAATTTCTAAACTATGATTAATGTTTAAGTGAAATCTGAAAAGTTTTGTCTTAAGAGAGCTAGAGAGGGAGAAAAGGGAACAAATAAAAATGTCAGGAACTCCTCATCCCTTTTCTTTTTTTTCTTTTCTTTTCTTTTCCCTCCCTCCCTCCCTCCCTCCCTCCCTCCCTTCCTTCCTTCCTTCCTTCCTTCCTTCCTTTCTTTCCTTCCTTTCTTCCTTTTTCTTCCTCTTTCTTCCTCTCTTTCTCTTTCTTTCTTTCTTTCTCTCTCTCTCTTTCTTTCCTTTCTCTCTTTCTCTCTTTCTTTCAGACAGAGTCTCTGTCACCCAGGTTGGAGTGCAGTGGAGCGCGATTTCGGCTCATTGCAAGCTCCACCTCCCGGGTTCACACCATTCTCCTGCCTCAGCCTCCCGAGTAGCTGGGACTACAGGTGCCTGCCACCACGCCTGGCTAATTTTTTTGTATTTTTAGTAGAGACAGGGTTTCACAGTGTTAGCCAGGATGGTCTCGATCTCCTGACCTCGTGATCCGCCCGCCTCGGCCACCCAAAGTGCTGGGATTACAGGCATGACCACCGCACCCAGCCCCCCCATCCCTTTTCTTTATCTATCACACGGAATACAGAGTCATTCTGATGTATGGCTAGCCATGGGCTCTGAAGCCGAGGCTGGGTTTGAACCCTGGCTTTTGACACACACTAGCTATGAGACCCTGGGCAAGTCACTTGATATGTCTAAATATCATTTTTTTTCTTCTGTAAAATAGATATACCACTGATACCACAAGGAGAATTAAATGAGACAACATGTGAAAGCAAGTAGTACAGAGCATAGCCTGAAAATACATGCCAGTAGGTTCCCTTTCTTCCTTTGACCCAAGGCTTTTTTTTTTTTCAGATGGAGTTTTGCTCTTGTTGCACAGGCTGGAGTGAAATGGCGCGATCTCAGCTCACCGCAACCTCTGTCTTCTGGGTTCAAGTGACTCTCCAGCCTCAGCCTCCCAAGTAGCTGGGATTATAGGTGCGTGCCACCATGCCTGGCTAATTTTGTATTTTTAGTAAAGACGGGGTTTCTCCATGTTGGTCAGGCTGGTCTCAAACTCCTGACATCACGTGATCCACCCGCCTCAGCCTCTCAAAGAGTTGGGATTACAGGCGTAAGCCACTGCGCCTGGCCAACCCAAGGCTTTTAAACCAACCATAGAACCCACCAGTTAGTTTCTCTGAGCTTGGAAACGTTGACATATGCTATAAATTCTTGGCCCTACTCCTTTGGAGCTTGAAAGTATTCACACAAGTGGGAATTTCCGTCCCCTATTTAGGGTCAGTTTTTAAGACCGTGATTCACCTAGTTCCTAATCACTCTCATTACCCAATCTAGCAACATCAAGTACTCCAACAAGGTCACCACACCCTCCTCAACGTTCAGACAGGCTCCAGTCCAGGCACCAGCCTCACCAGCAGACCATTTTAAACTTCTTTATGTAGGATTTGTTTCAGCATTGGATGAGACGATTAGATCAAAGTATCACCACTCCCCGTCCAAAATAGGAGTTTTCCAAAATGGTCCCTTCCTTTAACTGTGATTAACAGATGTACTCCAGAAGATCTCCGAATACTTTGTGGGAGCAAATAGCCATATAAGCTGGGTGCGGTGTCTCACACCCCAAATCCCAGCAGTTTGGGAGGTCGAGGTGGGAGGACAGCTTGAGCTCAGGAGCTCCAGACCAGCTTGGGCCACATATGGAGACCCTGTCTTTACAAAAAATACAAAAAGAAAAAAAAAATTAGCCAAGTGCAGTGGCTCATGCCTGTAGTCCCAGCTACTCGGGAGGCTGAGGCAGGAGAATCGCTTGAACTCAGGAGGTGGAAGTTGCAGTGAGCCGAGATCACACCACCACACTCCAGCCTGGGTGACAAAGTGAGACTCTATCTCCAAAAATAAATAAATAAAAATAAATGAAAATTAGCCCAGCATGGTGGCACATGCCAGTAGTCTCAGCTACTCAGGAGGCTGAGGTGGGAGGATCTCTTAAGCCCAGGAGGTCGAGGCTGCAGGACACACACACAAAAAAGGAAGACAACAGCCACACAGTTACCCACTCCCTAACAGGACAAAAACACCTTCCTGACTGATGCCCCTCTTTTGTTTTTAGATACCTGAAAACCCAGGCCCTATGTAAAACCAGAAGACTAGATAAAATTGAGAAGAGAGGGCAGAACTAAGATAATCTCGGCAATTTAAGCTATGAGTTGACATAGACAGAAGGTTCCAAAGCTGCAAAACAGATGGCTTTATAATCAAAGATTCTAAGCTATAATTGATTAAGTGCCTCTCATGTTCCCAGCAGCGTTGTAAATACCGGAATGGGGCCAGAAACTTAAATAAGGCTGACACCATTCTGGTCTTCAAGTCTGGAGGGTTGGTGTTTGGGGAGAGTGGAGGAGGTAGAAAAGGAAAGGAAGACGGATATGCATAGAATGCCCAGAAGCAGTAATAATAGCTAATATTTATTGATCACCTACTCTGGGCCAGGAACTATTCTAAGCAATTTACGCAAATAAGCTCATTTCATCCTTAGCAAAACAGTAAGAATCTTTTTCTTGCAGATGAGGAAACAGGCACAGAGAAGCATCTTCCCAGGATCACCCAGCAAAAGTGGCGGTGCCAGGATTGGCATAAAAGATTCCAACAAGCGAATAAGAGCGCCGAGAAGGGAGAAATTTTGACTTGGGGGAAGGCGGTGCTCATGCAGGGGAATCTTAAAGAACTCGGGAGAAGGTTTTTCTCGAGATCGGGAAGGTTCCCCAATAACTGAAGGATTGAGGGCTGCCCTAGAGAGCAGGCAAACATCCTATGGGCGCCTACTGTATGCAGGGATCGACTGTAGGCGCCAAAGAGATGAAAAGTCCCGCAGGTCGCTCGATTAGGGGAGATCTTTCTGCTTGACACAATTTTAAAGACGGTGACAAATGCCCCCAGCAGAGATGCAAGTAGGACCCTGGGAGCGCAGAAGGGGCCGTTAATTCGGTCATCGGAGGCGGCTAGGAGCTTGAACATCCTGAGAGAAGCTCCAGGGGATCCACGGAGAAAGGGGATCCCCGCCCCCTCAGGAGGCCCCGGCCGGGAGACCCGGCCGCGCCTCAGCCTCGGGGCCCTGCGGCCTAAGACCCCGTCTCACTGCCCCCGCGGGTCCAAGGCCGGCGCGAGGCCTGGACAACAGAGGCCGACAGGTTAAGACGCTCGCCCCTGCTGGCCGTTACCTGGGATCGGGGGAGTCCGGACGAGCTCGGAGCGGAGGATTCGCGGACTCTGGGCAGTCGACGCGAACAGGCTCCGGCGGGCGCGGGCGGAGGACGGAAGCCCAGAGGGAGCGGCTGACAGATCCCGGAAGTGGCCACAGCGCCTGCGCGTTGCGGCCGTGCGGGCCGTCCGCGCATGCGCACAGCTCGGGCGTGCAGTCCAGGGCTAGGCAGGCTGTGGAGCAGGAGGATACGCTGTCCGATCGGCTTGGTACCGGCGGCGGCCCTTCAGAGGAAATGCGGCCCCACGGAACGCCTGGCAAGTGCTGGCGAAGCGGCATGGTCATCTCACTCCGTTCCTCAACTAATTTCCTCACAATCGCGAGCCGAAGTGTGGCGCCTTGGCAGTTTCGCAAGTTCTTTTGTCAGGAGATGAGTGATTGAGGATTGGGGGTCTTTGGAGCTCTTGGACCTGACGAACAATTGTTTTTCTCCCTTCAGAGAGCCAAGGTCAGAGGCAGTCGACCTCAGCGCTGCTCCCTGCAGGGAGCCTCCGCCCCCGCGGTGCTCCCTCTGTGGAAAACCCCTGAAGCCCCCCAGGAACATTCTCGACCCTTCCTGGGGCAGAATCACTTGTTCCCTGCTCCCAAGATGGCGCCTCAGGGAAAAAGGGTTGGGGGAACTTGGCAAGGTCCCCAATTCACAGAGGACAGAGCCTGTCCCGCAGATGCAGCTTCTGAGAAATGCCCTGATCCCCACCTGCAACCAGGCTGCTGCCCTTGAACCCGTAGAAATTCTGGAGCAGCCCCAGCCCCCTCAGATGGGGCTACTCGAGAGCTTTTCTTTTTTCTTTTTTTCTCTTTTTTTAAACAGGTTCTCGATCTGTAGCCCAGGCTGGAGTGCAGTGGCGCGATCATAGCTCACTGCAGCCTGGAACTCCTGGGCTCAAGCGATCCTCCCGCCTCAGCACCCCATGTAGCTGGGACTACAAGTGCACACCACCACGCCTGGCTAATTTTTATTTTTTAGTAGAGACAGGGTCTTGCTGTGTTGCTCAGGCTGGTCTTGAACTCCTGGGCTCAAGCTGTCCTTCCTCTTTGGCCTCTCAAAGCCCTCGGATTACAAGTGTGAGCCACTGTGCCTGGCTAATCTTTATATTTTTTGTAGAGATGAGGTTTCCCTATGTTGTCCAGGCCGGTCTTGAGCCCCTGGGCTCAAGCAGTCCTCCATCCTCTGCTTCCCAAAGCGCTCAGTGTGAGCCCCCACCCCCGTGCCAGGCCAACCAAGGGCTTGTCTCCTTCCCTTTGGTATTTACAAGTTTTATCCCAATGCTTGGTTGTAAGTTGAGGTTTACATAGGTGTACTTGTCAAACTCTCAATTTCAGACCCGCTATGTTCTTTTTGAGACGGAGTGTTGCTCTGTCGCTCAGGCTGGAGTACAGTGGCGCCATCTGGGCTCACTGTAACCTGTGCCTCCCGGGTTCAAGTGATTCTCCTACCTTAACCTCCTGAGTAGCTGGGACTACAGCCGCGCGCCACCATGCCTGGCTAATTTTTGTATTTTTAGTAGAGACGGGGTTTCACAATGTTGGCCATGCTAGTGTTGAACTCCTGACTTCAGGTGATCCCACCTGCCTCAGCCTCCCAAAGTGCTAGGATTACAGGCGTGAGCCACGGTGCCCCACCAGACCCGCTATGTTCTTTGGAGTTAGTGCAGAGGTCCCCAACCTCCTGGCTGCTAACGGGTACTGGTCTGTTGCCTTTTAGGAACCCATTGGCACATGAGGTGAGCAGGACGAGCCAACGAAGTGTCATCTGTATTTACAGCTGCTCCCCATCTCTCGCATTACCGCCTGAGCTCTGCCTCCTGTTGCATCAGTGGGGGCATTAGATTCTCATAGGAAAGTGAACCCTATTGTGAACTGCATATGTGAGGGATCTAGGTTGCATGCTGGTATAAGAATCTAATGCCTGATGATCTAAAACCATCCCACCCCTCTCCCCCTGCCCCTGCCCTCTAGTCCGTGGAAAAATTGTCTTCCATGAAACTGATCCCTGGTGCCAAAAAGATTGGGGACCACTGAGTTAGTGAATCCAGCTGTTAATGGAGCACCTCTGCACTGAAAGTCACTAATTTTAACTCTGCCCCATGGTTACAAAGTCTTTGGTCATAGGGTAATCGAGCAGATGGAGCATGAAGACCATTGTAAATTCCTTACCGCCTCCAAGAGACAGCTTGGGAAAGGGAGGACAGCAGTTGTGGAAAGCAGGGATTCTTGTGTGTCTGCAAGTTACATGAATCAATTCCCAAGTATGTAGAGGAGTTTATGAAGGTCCCACCTCTTTACAAGGAACACTTACTGCTTTGATGGAATTTATAATCTGGATAGACGAGAGTGACAAATGCAAATTAATACCAGACTTTATGATAAGTGGCAAGAAATGTTAGCCCCAGAAAAATAACAGACATTTACTCTTAGTCACTAGTTCTGATTTGAAATAGTATTTTGCAGTTTAGCCTAACCAAATCTTACCATCTGATGCATTTCACTTCTTTTTTTTTTTTTTTTTTTTTTTGAGATGGAGTCTTGCTCTGTCACCCAGGCTGGAGTGCAATGGCGTGATCTCAGCTCACTGCAACCTCTGCCTCCCAGATTCAAGCGATTCTCCTGCCTCTGGCTCCTGGGTAGCTGGGATTATAGGCGCACGCCACCACACCCAGCTAATTTTTGATTTTTAGTAGAGACAGTGTTTCACCATGTTGGTCAGGCTGGTCTTGAACTCCTGACCTCGTGATCCGTCCGCCTCGGCCTCCCAAAGTGCTGGGATTACAGGGGTGAGCCACCACACCCAGCCCACTTGATATTTTATGAGTCATTCCAGATGGTAGAATCTGAGCTCTAAGCGGGGCTCTTAAAGTTAAACCACCTATTCTGTAACTGAAGAAAAAGGACCAGCATATTTTGACACTTGAGGGTTTTTTTTGTTTTGTTTTGTTTTGAGACGGTGTCTTGCTCTGTCGCCCAGGCTGGAGTGCAGTGGCGTGATCTCAGCTCACTGCAACCTCCACTTCCCTGGTTCAAGCGGTTCTCATGCCTCAGCCTCTGTGTGCCACCACACCTAGCTAATTACTGTATTTTTACAGGCGTGTGCCACCACACCTAGCTAATTACTGTATTTTTAGTAAAGATGGGATTTTGCCATGTTGGCCAGGCTGATTTTGAACTCTTGGCCTCAAGTGATCCACACACCTTGGCCTCCCGAAGTGCTGGGGTTACAAGCATGAGCCACCACACCTGGCCTGAAACCTGAGGGTTTTGATACAAGGAAGGGTTGCAGGACTGGCCACCTGCTCTGGCCTTACCTGTTTACCATCATGCCCTGCTATAAAAGCCAACCATCAGGGTTCTAAGGAGGGTGAGTTACTTTTAGTGTTTATTTTTAAGGCATGTGTGATGTAGTATCCAAAATGCAGACTCAACCTTTTAAAAAATTAGTATCATGGGTGAGGGGTGGCTGTCTGGGTGGCTTGTGAGTAAAAGGATTTACCAAGACAGTTGTAGACAAAGGCAGATTTGTTAGAGAAAGCAGGATGATACGAGAAGGCAACAGGCAGAATCAGCAGAAGAGCAGCCAACTGCAAAGAAAGGCTTGCTGGGGATTTTATGGAATAGTGTTTATGCTGTAATCGTTGGGTGCAGGAAGATTGTGAGTTATTTTCAGAGGAGGACTGTGTGTCTGGACCATGAAGAATGGCAGACTTGTAGTTTACTTGCTGCTTATTTGCTTTCCCCTGCTCCCACCATCCTGACTCTTTTTCCCTAATTAGACTTCATAATTAGTGCCAGGGAAGGTGGTACTTAGAAGTGGGCAATGGAAGGGAGGGGAGGGATTGGACACTACTGTGGGTGATTTTGTTGGCTTTGCTGATTGGATTGGAATTGGAATTGAGTTGAATTAAAATTTGGTCAAGATTCAAGTCATCAAATATTTAATAAATACTCACCAAGTGCCAAGTATTGTGTTAATGAGTAGAGTAAGATCCTTCTGTTCTCAAATAATTTAGAGGTTAGGATATGACCAGTTCACAAATTATTTTATCTTATTTTATAGACCAGGGATGGCTGCTAAAATAATTTTAAATATGAGGAAATGCACAATACCTTGAACCTGGAAGGTCCTGGTTAACATTCCTTGAATGGAAGTGAGAATGAATGAAAGCAAACAATCTGGATGTCAAAGGACACAGAGGTTACTGCTAGTTGAGAATGGAAGGTGGGGCTTGTATAGACACATCAGGAACGTAATCCATCATAGTTTAGGAAGGTTACATGTTTGTAAAGGCGTAAGGATTTCCTTTTCAGGAGAGCTTGATTTAATAACTGGAATGTGGAGTTGGAGAGTAAGAAGATTGTTTCTTGCTTGTGCCAACAGCTGAAACGGTGAACAATTACTGCAGATCTGCCAATAATGTCTGCCATCTAGTCACCAAAAAGACTGTTGGGAATACTGAATCAATGCCAATAAAAGCTATAAACAAACAAAAGGACCAAACTATTAATGCGTATTCTGTGTTACTAGTTAACAATCATCCTTATGCTTTAGATACTGTCCTAATTGCTGGGCATGGTCCCGGTGGGGAAAGCTTCCTGTGGGAAGGATTCTGTACAGTTCAATACAGGTGAACTGAAAAATGCATGTGATTTTTTCCACTGTTCTCTCAGCTCATTTCCATAGGACAGAGATGGGACCAGTCACGGGATGTCTAGGGGCATAGGGTAGTCTCAGGTGGTGTGTATGAATAGCATACCATCACAAATACCATACTTGTAAGACAAGCACACAAGCATACTTGGGAATTCCCTGTATTACTTACCTAGTTTGATAAATGAAATCTGTAATCCACGAACCTGTAAATCTCCTCGAGGCCAGAGCCACTTAGACATTTTGTTTCCGACACATTTTTCCATGTTAGGCAAAGCTTAGATTATTTTAATAAAAAGGTAGTTTCATTCTGGAGCCATCTAGCACCCTCATCCACCAGTCATTTCGTTAGCATAGAGAGACACACTTATCACTCCAGAGATTCCAAAGGTCTTAAAAGCTCCTGTGTGAGGAACTGGGAGCTAAGACCAAATATTATAACAAAAGATGTTTCAGTTACTGATGGACAAGTACGAGGTGTGTGGGAAGGGGCACAGAGCTTCCATATCCTCTCTGGGCGCACCACCCTCCCAGCACCACCACGTGTTCTCTAACCCAGATGCTCTCCAGACCTCATCATTTAAGGTTTTTATGGATGTTCTATAACGTAGGCATGATGATTAAATCACTGGCCATTGGTAATTGAAATAAATCTCCAGCTCCTCTCATCCCTGGAGGTTGAGGGGTGGGACTGAAAATTCCTACCCTCTAATCACAGGGCACATGGTTGGTTCCTCAGGCAATTAGTTTCATTCTGGAGCCATCTAGCACCATCATCCACCTGTCATCTCATTAGCATACAAAAAGACACCAGAGATTCCAAGGGGCTTATAATCTCCTATGTGAGGAACTGGGAGCTAAAACCAAATATTTATAACAAAGGTGTTAGGCTGGGCACGGTGGTTCACACCTGTAATCCTGGCAATTTGGGAGGCTGAGGTGGGTGGATCACCTGAGGTCAGGCATTCGAGACTAGCCTGGCTGACATGGCAAAACCCTGTCTCTACTAAAAATACAAACATTAGCCTGGCGTGGTGGCAGGCACCTGTAATCCCAGCTACTCGGCAAGCTGAGGCAGGAAAATCGCTTGAACTCGGGAGGCGGAGGTTGCAGTGAGCCAAGATCGCCCCACTGCACTCCAGCCCAAGGGATACAGCAAGACTGTCTCAAAAAAAAAAAAAAAAAAAGGAAAGATGTTCCTATCACCCCATTATACAGGACAGTATAACAATTTTAAAAGCTCCGTGTCAGAAACCATGTGTATATATATATATATATATATATTTTTTTTTTTTTTTTTTTTTTTTGAGATGGAGTCTCACTCTGTCGCCCAGGCTAGAGTGCAGTGGTGCGATCTCGGCTCACTGCAACCTCTGCCTCCCGGGTTCAAACAATTCTCCTGCCTCAGCCTCCCAAGTAGCTGGGACTATAGGCGTGTGCCATCATGCCTGGCTAATTTTTTGTATTTTTAGAACAGACGGGGTTTCTCCATGTCGGCCAGGATGGTCTTGAACGCCTGACCTCAAGTGATCCACCTTGGCCTCCCAAAGTGCTGGGATTACAGGCGTGAGCCACTGCGCCCAGCCTATATTTCTTAGTATGTCACGCTTGGATCATTTTATGTGTCAACTTGACTAGGCCGCAGGGTGCCCAGATATTTGGTCAAGCATGATTCTGGGTGTTTCTGTGAGGATGCTTTTGGGTGAGGTTGACGTTTAAATCGGTAGACTGAATAAAGCAGATTGGCCTCCCTAATGTGGGTGGGCCTCATCTAATCAGTTGAAGGCTTGAATAGAACAAAAGTCTGACCCTCGCCTGAGTAAGAGAATATTCTCCTTCCTGATGGCGTTTTTTTCCCTCTCAGTCCTGGAGCCAATCCAAGATCAATTGCTGCACTTAATTCTTTCTAGTCTAATCTGGACTAGAAAGTCCTCACCTCAGTCTTTTTTTTTTTTTCAGAGATGGGGTCTTGCTGTGTTGCCCAGGGTGGAGTGCAGTGGCTATTCACAGGTGTGGTCATAGCTACTATAGCCTCAAACCCCTGGGCTCAAGTGAGCCTTTTGAACTAGAACATTGACCTTTTCTGGTTCTGCAGAAGCTTCCAACCTTCAGATTTGAACTGGGACACTGGCTTTGCAGATTTTGGACTTGCCAACCTTCATAATTGCGTGAGTCAATTTTCCATCTCTCTATATCTCTATATGATATCTCCTATTCTGTTTCTCTGGAGAACCCTGACTAGTATAACAGGTATTTCCCAAGACTCCCCATCCTTGGAGGGCCCCAGACCCCTGAAAGGCTATCAAAAGTACTGCTTAGGGCCAGGTGCAGTGGCTCACACCTGTAATCTCAGCACGTTGGGAGGCCGAGGCGGGTGGATTACCTGAGGTCAGGAGTTTGAGACCAGCCTGGCCAACATGGTGAAACCCTGTGTCTACTGAAAATACAAAAATTAGCTGGGCGTCATGGCGCACGCCTGTAATCCCAGCTACTCCAGAGGCTGAGGCAGGAGAATCTCTTGAATCCGGGAAGTAGAGGTTGCAGTGAGCCAAGATGGCGCCACTGCACTCCAGCCTGGGCGACAGAGCGAGACTCCTTCTCAAAAAAAAAAAAAAAAGTACTGCTTAGGCTCTCAGCCACCTGTTCTGGGATCAGCAAGTAGCTGATTGGGGTAAAACAGTCCTACTGATGGGCTCACTCTCTTAGGTACTCTGTTCTCTTGGACATTGACCTGGTAGGTATTTACTGCCTCATTATTGCTCGCTTATGTTTGAGTAGATATTTTGTATATTTTGTCCACTTTTCTAATGATCACTAATGGGAGGGTTGTCTGTTGCCCCATGTTCCATTATCAGAATCATTTGGCAAGTAGCCATTTAAAAGAAAAATCCCATTTGTCCATTTCAGTTTGCTAAATCTTATTGCTTTTAATTATCTATCTTTAACTCATTATTGTGTTGTTGTTTACTTTACTGTACACGTTAGTTGCAGATTGGGGAAAATACCTAATTTTCATTCAATAGAGTGCATATCATTGTGTACTATTGCAAACATAATCACCATGGAGTTCATTAAGTGTTAAATAATTAGATAATTCATGTTTAAATGTCTATATTGTGCAGAAATGTTTGGAGGATTGTTTTATAGATGTTTGAGAGAGTTTTAGTGATATTTGGAGAAAGTGGAGTTTCTGGACAGGCTGGGAATACATTCCTATTTTCTCATTTAAAATAACTTCATATAGGCTTATTTGATCTGAGAATTGTTTTCAGGAATGAATTAACCTGGGAGGATCGTAGTTCTAATTGTAGTATATAGCGTACCTCTGTTTTGCATGCTTATATCACAAATATATTTGTAGGCTTCTTACCATATCACGCTCCCCAGGAAGATGTTGACAAAAGCCTCATAATCCCCTACCTGGAGAGAAGTTAACCAATAGAAGAGTGTCTCTAGGAGGAAATGTAAAGTGGTAGAAAATCGCAAGTCTAATGGTTATTTTTATAGGAACCCTGAATGAAATAGCTGGTTTGCTCATGAGCGTAACCATTCTTGCTTGATTCTTACTTCTGCACCCGAACCTTAAGTGCGAGTGAGCCCAAGAATATTGGCCCATCCACACCTGCCCTCTAAGTGATCTCACAGGCTCTTGGCTTCAGCCACCACCCATAGGCTGCCAACCCGCAGGTCTGTGTCTCAGTTTGTTCCTGACCCCTGTTAATTCTTACTGCTCCTGAGAGCCTCCACCTGGTGTCTCATCACCTCCCACCTCAGTTCAATCCATGTCAAACCCGGTGTTTCCCTCTGCTCCCCACCTCAGATTCTGCTCTCCTCTACCTCTCAGTCCCAGGTATCATCATCCACCGCAGATTGATTAATGGCCCCCAGAAAGTTAGTTACCAAGTCATAGCACCTCCACCTCCTATGTATTTCTTTTTTTCCTTAAAAACTTTCAAACCTACAGAAAAGTTGCAAAATATGTGAGAATAATGAATATCAACATACCTGTTTCCTTAAATTTACCACTTGTGAACATTTTGTCACATTTGCTCTCTCTCTTTCTCTCTCATATATGTATATGTTTTATATATGTATCTGTGTAATAGTAATAGTGATATTATTATTTGTTGAGTCATTTGTAAGTCACAGACATCATGAGACTCTTCACTCCTCATACTTCAGTATATATCTCTGGAGAACACGGAACTTCTCTTTAACAACCGTAATACAATTAAATTTAGGACTTTTAACATTAATTCAATGTTATTTACTATAATAATAAATACGTTAATTACAAATCTTAATGTAACAAATTAATATGTTCGTTAGAAGTTTATATTCAAATTTTACTTGTGCCAATAATGTCTTTTTCTCCTTTTTTGTTTTTTTCTTTTTCATTTTTCAGACAGAGTCTCACCCTGTCGCCTAGGCTGGAGTGCAGTAGTGCGATCTCAGCTCACTGCAACCTCTGCCTCCAGGGTTCAAGCGATTCTTGTGCCTCAACCACCTGAGTAACTGGGATTACAGGTGTGGGCCACTATGCCCGGCTAAGTTTTGTATTTTTAGTAGAGATGGAGTTTCACCATGTTGCCCAGGCTGGTCTCAAACTCCTGGACTGAGTGATCTGCCTGCGTCAGGCACCCAAAGTGCTGGGATCACAGGTATGAGCCACTGTGCCTGGTCAATAATGTCCTTTCTAGCTTTTTGTTTTTCCCCTCAATCCTGGAACTAATCTGAGATCAATCGTTGCACTTAGTTCTTGTTTCTTTAGTCTAATCTGGAACAGTTCTTCACCTCAGTCTTTTTTTTTTTTTTTTTTTGAGATGGGGTCTTGCTGTGTTGCCCAGGGTAGAATGCAGTGGCTATTCACAGGTGCGATCATAGCTACCACAGCCTTGAACTCCTGGGCCCAAGTGACTCTGCCTCAGCCTCCCAAGTATCCCAAGTAGCTGGAACTAGAGACGAGGTCCTCAGCCTTTTTTTGTTTGTTTGTTTTTTGTTTTGACTTTTGTGGAATTGGGAGTCTTTTTTTTTCTTTTGAAACGAAGTCTGCACACCCAGGCTGGAGTGCAGTGGTGCAATCTTGGCTCACTACAACCTCTGCCTCCTGGGTTCAAGCGATACAAGCCTTCTGAGTAGCTGGGATTACAGGCGTGTGCCACCACGCCCAGCTAATTTTTGTATTTTTAGTAGAGATGGGGGTTTCACCATGTTGGTCAGGCTAGTCTCGAACTCCTGACCTCATGATCTGCCAGCCTCAGCCTTCCAAAGTGCTGGGACTATGGGCATGAGCCACTGCACCTGGTGGAGTTGGGAGTCTTAAACAGCCCATACCAGTTGTTTTCTAGAATGTTCCTTGATGGAGGTAGACACCTTAATCAAGTGATCAAAGTTGACATCACGAACAGAGTTTAGGTTGACATCATGTGTCTTCCAGTGTGATGCAGTAGGTGAGATACAACTTCACCTACATTATATAGAGGACCTGAATCGGATCATGAGGAAACCATTGGACACATCTTTTTCACCCTTAGAATAAAGTCTGCACTCCATAACAAGTCACAGAGGTCTCTGTGATCTGTCACCTTTGTCTCTGACCACATCGTCTATGTGGTAGACACTGGCTGCCCACACAACACCTTTCCCTACATAGCTTCCCTACTTTTGTTCTGGTGGCTCTCAGGGAAGCTAGGCCCTCCCCAAGTCCGGGAAATGAACCACGATTGGTCCACGTCTAATGCAGCAAGCCCATTCCCACTTGCCGCTAATTGGTTTAGGGATGGCCCTGTGCCCCATTTCTGCTAATCAACACTCACGAGTTCATTTCATGGGGAGCTTCTGGAAAAAAATGTACTCCTTGATAAAAGGATGGCAAGTTCAGGCCGGGCACGGTGGCTCACGCCTGTAATCCCAGCACTTTGGGAGGCCGAGGCGGACGGATCATGAGGTCAGGAGATCGAGACCATCCTGGCTAACACGGTGAAACCCCATCTCTACTAAAAATACAAAAAAATTAGCTGGCTGTGGTGGCGGGCGCCTGTAGTCCCAGCTACTCTGGGGGTTGAGGCAGGAGAATGGCGTGAACCCGGGAGGCGGAGCTTTCAGTGATCCGAGATCGCACCACTGTACTCCAGCCTGGGCACAGAGCGAGACTCCGTCTCAAAAAAAAAAAAAAGAGGCCGGGCACGGTGGCTCAGGCCTGTAATCCCAGCACTTTGGGAGGCCGAGGCGGGCGTATCACGAGGTCAGGAGATGGAGACCATCCTGACCAACACGGTGAAAAATAACAGACATTTACGCTTAGTCACTGGTTCTGATTTGAAATAGTATTTTGCAGTTTAGCCTGGGGTGGTGGTGGGCACCTATAGTCCCAGCTTCTTAGGAGGCTGAGGCAGGAGAATGGCGTGAACCCGGGAGGCAGAGCTTGCAGTGAGCCAAGATCGCGCCACTGCACTCCTGCCTGGGCGATGAGCAAGACTCCATCTCCAAAAAAAAAAAAAAATGGAGGATGGCACGTTCTGGACTCACTGCAAGCTCCGCCTCCCAGGTTCATGCCATTCTCCTGCCTTGGCCTCCCGAGTAGCTGGGACTACAGGTACCTGCCATCACACCTGGCTAGTTTTTTGTATTTTTAGTAGAGACAGGGTTTCATTGTGTTAGCCAGGATGGTCTCGATCTCCTGACTTCATGATCCCCCGCCTCGGCCTCCCAAAGTGCTGGGATTACAGGTGTGAGCCACCGCGCCCAGCCTATATCTTTTTACTGGCTTAAACATGGCAGAGGAAGATATGATGCCTAACGCTGTGGCAATCGCCTTGACAGGCCCAAGGATGCTGCAGGATGAAAAGGTGGAGACCTGGTGCTTTCACACTGCACTCATTCTGAAACCCTCTGCCAGGGCGGGGTGGGGTGTGTGCGTGTGTGAGATCGTTAAATGTCTCTGCCACGTATGCCATTGTTGGCTCAGTGTGCTGCCACCTGCAGCCAAGCACACTCTTAGCTGACACACCCTGCCTACCTCCTCCTGCTCTCCCACTCTCCCTTCCCACAAGCCCTCTCTCCCCTGGATGCCTAACTCCTACTCATCCTTAAGCTTCAGCAGAGACATGACTTCTTCCAGACACAGTCCTTTATCCTCCAAGACTGGGCCGAGTGCCTCTCCTGTAGCACCCTGTACCTACTCCTACAGGAGCCTTTCTGATCACCAGACCTAATTCCCATAATGCATTTCTCCCTTCGGTCTGGTTACTTTATTGCTGCCTTATTTAAAGTTGCTTTTTAAAAATATCTGTAGGCTGGGCGCAGTGGCTCACACCTGTAATCCCACCACTTTGGGAGGCCGAGGCAGGTGCATCACCTGAGATCAGGAGTTCGAGGCCAGCCTGGGCAACATGGTGAAACTAAATCTCTCTAAAAATCTCTACTAAAAATACGAAAATTAGCCAGGTGTGGTGGTGGGCGCCTGTAATCCCAACTACTTGGGAGGCTGAGGCATGAGAATCACTTGAACCTGGGAGGTGGAGGTTCTAGTGAGCTGAGATTGTGCTATTGTACTCCAGCCTGGGCAACGAGCAAAACTCCATCTCAAAAAACAAACAAACAAACAAAAAACATCTGTAGAGGGAAGTTTTATGGAAGTATTACTGCAAAGCTACAGAATACATTTTTTTATTAGCCTAAGCCAGGGCTCAGGAAGAAGTGGGAAGAAGAGTCCCTTATAATAGCTGATAGGTTCCCTTTTAGCCTTTGATTCAACCATAACTCAGGGTTGACCTTTTCATGACAAATCCCTAGCCGGAGGACAAGTGTTGAAGTCCTACGGAATGCTGGAAGAAACTGGGCAAGTGTCTAATTGCAAAGTCACACTGCTGGGAAAGTGGAACCTGTATCTGTCTGGCTTCAGAGTGTACAGATTTGACTTATGTAATTATAGAGGTGAAGGCTGGAGCAAAGTAAGGGCAAAATGCAGGGACATATATTCTCATTCAATATTAAGTGGGACTTTTTGACCATGATCATTAGTCAAAACTGGAATGGGGCCAGGCACAGTGGCTCACACCTGTAGTCCCAGCACTTTGGGAGGCCAAGGCGGGAGAATCACTTGAGCCCAGGAGCTCAAAGCTAGTCTGGGCAACGTAGGGAGACCCCATCTCTGCCAAAAAAAAAAAAAAAAACAAAACAAAACCCAAAAAAAATCAGCTGGATGTAGTGGCATGCACCTGTAGTTCAGGTTACTTAGGAGGCTGAGATGGGAGGATCGCTTGAACCTGGGAGATTGAGGCTGCAGTGAGCTATCATCACACCACTGCACTCCAGTCTGGGCAACAGTAAGACCCTGGTTTTGGTTTTGTTTTGTCTCAAAACAAAACTAAAAACTGGAATGGGCTGCCTATTTTCACTGGGAAGGTTCATGTAGAAGTTGGATTATCATTTTTTTTTCAGGGATATTATGGAGGGGAATCCCCAGCTGCCTCAGAGTTGGTCTAGATGCCCTTTAAATGCCCCTTCCAGTCCTAGAATTTTGTAATATACAATTCTAAGATTCTGTGATTTGATGTCTCCTGGGAAATCCACACGCAGCAGTCAGAGACCCTGCCACCTGAGGGCAGTGTTATCACATTTGGTTCAATTGCATAGAAGGAACCAAAGCTCCCCCCAGGGCTCCGACTAGAGAACACCCAGTTTATTTTTTTTGAGATAGGGTCTCGCTTTGTCATCCAGGTAGGAGTGCAGTGATGCAATCAGAGCTCACTGCAGCTTCGACCTCCTGGGCTCAAGTGATCCTCCCTCTTCAGGCTCCCAAGTAACCGAGACTACAGGCGTGCACCACCATCGTTGGCTAATTTTTACATGTTTTGTAGAGACAGGATCTCGATATGTTGCCCAGGTTGGTCTTCAATTCCTGGCCTCAAGTGATCCTCCTGCCTCGGCCTCCCAAAGTTCTGGAATCACAGGCATGAACCACCTTGCCCAGCCAAGAGTGCCAAGTTCAAAACCATCACAGGGGTGATGTGCCCTTGTGTGAAGGTAGAGAGGGACCCACCGAAGAAGTAGTGTTCTTCTCTCCACCACCCCACACAGTGATTTCTGCCTGCCAACAGATTGGAGAGAGGTCAGAATGCTGGAAGACACACCATTCCCAGAGAGCCTGTGTGTTCTGAGGGCTGGGAACTGGCAGGGAGCCCTCCCTCATGGCGCTGCCCCCACAGCAGCTCTCCAAAGACTAGGAGGGCAAGGAAAGGAAAGGGTCGAGGAGTATTCGATCACAATAGAAACCTTGCCACATGAGGGAAAGTTGACGGACCCAGGAATGTTCAGCCTAGAGAAGAGAAAACTTGTTGGGACCTATCTTGAGAACTGACTTCCATGAAGGTTGTTCTGTAGGGCTTTGGGTAGAAACAGCAGGCCAGCGGCTGGGGCCAGCGGCTCATGGCTATAATCCCAGCACTTTGGGCAGCTGAGGTGGGGGGATCACCTGAGATCGGGAGTTTGAGTCCAGCCTGGCCAACATGGTGAAACTCCGTTTTTACTAAAAATACAAAAATTAGCTAGGTGTGGCGGCACGTGCCTGTAGTCCCAGCTACTTGGGAGGCTGAGACAGGAGAATTGCTTGAACCCAGGAGGCGGAGGTTGCAGTGAGCCGAGATTGTGCCATTGCACTCCAGCCTGGGTGACAGAGTGAGGCTCTGTCTCAAAAAAATTAAAAAAAGAAAGAAATAGCAGGTCAGCATGCAGATGCCACCGGGGCATAGGTCTCATCTGGATTGAAGGAAGAACTTTCTGGCAGTGTCAGGAAGGACACTACCCTGGAAGCAGCTCATTCTTTCATTTCCTCTCTATGTGTTTACTGTGTGCACACTTCAGCCCTGGCAGTCTCTAGTTGCTGAGGATACAGTAGTGAACAAAATGGCTAACTGCCTGCCCTTACAGAGCTGACCCACTGGTGTCTGGACATCCTGGGAGATGAGATGGAACGTGCAGGGGCGATGTGGAGCATTAGCCTGGATGGACTTGACCTGCTCCGGAGATTCCGTAACTTTCTTGGCTTTAAGAAACCTAGTTTGTTTTCATTTCTCTGATACAGACTTTCAAAATTTGGAAAGAACTTCACCAAGACTGTATTGTTTTCATGGTTTCCAGTAGAAACAAGCCTGTGAATTAGTATATAGGGATGCAACAAAACTTTTTTATGTGGCGGTGGTAAAAATTGCCTTTGGATAAGTCTTAGGAAAATAAAATTTCTCCATTTAAAAAGAAGCTCCAAGTCTAGTGTAGTGGCTCACACCTGTAATCCTAACATTTTAGGAGGCTGAGGTGGGAGGATTGCTTGAGCCTAAGAATTCAAGACCTGCCAGGGCAACATAGTGAGAACCCATCTCTAGAAAAATAAAAATTAGCCTGGCAGAGTGACACGTCGGTACTGCTACTGTACTGGACTGGAGGCAGAGGCAGGAAGATTGCCTGTACCCAGGAGTTCAAGGCTGCAGTGAGCCATGATTGTGCCACTGCACGCCAGCCCAGGCCACAGAGCAAGACTCTTTGTCTAAAAAAGCAAAGAAGCCCCAGTTGGTCTATTTTTTTTAATGTTTCTTTTATTTAAGCTATATTGGGACATTAACATTGTCAACATGAGGAATTCTTTGTAGAGAACAGCTGGGTCACAGACATTACATATTCCGTCCTTGACATGAACATGTAGGAACTCAACTGAAACAGACCCATCGTTACTGTCATCCAAATGCTTACTGCCGTCCCAGAGAAGCCCCGCTCATTTTCATTTTTCTAATGCCTGGTATTTACGTTCCCAAGTTCATTCTCCACCATAGCACTCTTTATTCTTCACCACCTGTCTCTTCCTGGCTTGCACTTTCTTTTGCATAGTAAACATTCTCAGGACAGATCCAGTTTTCCATTTTCGTATTTTCTCCCTCTCAATGAACCGCAGTTGAGATCTGTATTACCCTGGAAAAAGAGAGAAAGACAGATAGTGAGCAAGGTGAGCAAGTCCATGTGGGTCAGAGCTGGGAACTCTGACATCTTTGCTCCTCTGACATCAGCTCCCTGAGATGCCTAGGAAGCTTCTGCAAAGGCTTCCTTCCTAGTAATGGATACTGTTGAGTCATACCTAGCTTGTTCTGCATGAAGTTCTGAGAGTTAAGAGACACATTCTTTGGGCTTAATGTACCCCTACAAGTCATTGGGTGGGCCCAGAGTGCAGTGCCCTGGGATACAGAGCTCTCCCTGAGAGCCTGCCTGTGATGTGTCACAAGGGGTTTTGCTATTGTGATGTGACCATCTTCCAAAGAAAGAAAAGCTACTGCACATCACACTCCCACAAATGGATTTTTAAAATTAGTAAGGTTTCCTTATGGAGTTCATGGAATATTTGCACCCAGTAGAGCCATTCACAGTCTCACCCCTGCCTACCCTACCCTGCTAGCTTCATCCCCCACCGCGCTGCAGGTCTCTGGCCTCATCCTGAGCCCATCTGCTCCAGCCAGCCTGTGCCCTTATGTACCTCCCACCTTTGCACTTTTGTGTGTGTTGGGCCTTCTATCTGGAATTCCCTTCTCTCCTCTGCCTGGTGAAGGATCGGTTTTATTTATTCTCTTACATTTCTGTTAAAATATTTTATTTTTATGTTTTTAATTTTTTTCCTTTTCAGTTTTAATTTTTTTTTTTTTTAATTTTTCTGGAGACAGAGTCTCACTGCAACCTCTGCCTCCCAGGTTCAAGCAATTCTCCTGCCTCAACCTCCTGAGTAGCTGGGATTACAGGGACCTGCCTTCATGCCTGGCTGATTAAATAAAAACAAAATGGACAGATCAGGACATGGAGAGTAGACCCCAGAGGCACAGCCTCATCACCTCTGGTGGCAGGATGGCAGCCTGATGGCATGGAAGTAGATCCTTGCTGTGACAGAGCAATTGTACCAGGTCCAGCCAAGCCAGGGCAGGGGACCTGCTTTAAAGGATGTCTAATCCTGGAGCCTAAGACTCCTAGGGGAAGGAGCTGAACTGCTTCCTGACTCTTGGTGTGCAGGAAGCCTCATAGAGTAGTCCCCACCTAGGTCAGAGCTCACTGGGAAGGATCCCTTTCAGGTGTTTGCCCTGAAAGGAGATGGTTACACATTAATGCAGAGACAAGCTTCTGATTTCCTTAACTTCCTGAGCTAACCATTATTTCAGGGTTAGAGAATTCAGAAAAAGATTCTGTGCCCCATATTTTATCTCCTCCCTAAGCAAATGGTCAGATAAAGCTCAGCTTCACATCAAAGGTCAATGGGGTTATCGCTTTTGGCCAAAACCCAAACTGACCACCATTACTGAAAGATAGCGAATTGTAACTGAGCAGGGAACCTTACCCTCCTCACTAGGGCTGATTCAACAAGATGTTGGTTCAGGGAGGCCAGATATAATTCCCAGAAGCCATGGAGGGTGGTGCTTAGGGTTCAGCCCACCCCACCTCCCAAAGTGAACCAAGTCTTTGATTTTTTGCTGCCCTGGTTAATCCCACACAGATGGCAACCATATCAATCTCCACAGTAACTTCAAATAAAAGATAACTTGCCTTTTCATAGCACAGGGTGTGTGTGACCATGAGGAAGTCACCGAACTTCTCCAAGCTCATTTTCCTCACCTGACAAACTGGGGTAGTTATACCTACCTTGTAGGGTAGAAAAGAGAGTGAAAAGCATTTTCCATGCACTTAGCCACCACCACGTTCATTTTTTACATTTTTTTTTTTTTTTTGTAGAGATAGGGCCTTGCTCTGTTGCCCAGGCTGATCTCAAACTTCTGGCCTCAAGTGATCCTCCCACCTTGGCCTCCCAAACTGTTGGGATTAGAGGCGTGAGACACTGCGCCCAGCCCTTTGAGTTTCCTTTACTTTCCTAGTACTTGGCTCTTGTTCAAGGAGAAACCTCCACACCCTGGCTGCGTGTATCTGGGTGGTTCTCAAACTCAGTCACACATCTGAGTCACCTGGAGGGCTTGCTAAATCACAGATGCTGGGCGCACCCCCGGAGCTCCTGATGCAGTAGGTCTGGAGCCAGGCCTAAGAATAGGCGTTTCTAAGAATGTCCTAGGTGACACTGATGCTGCTGGTCCCGGGACCACGTTTTGGGATCCACTCTTCCAGAATCACATTCTGTGCCTTACTCCTCACTTTCTTTTTGCTTCTGTCCATGGGAAAAGGAGTGATTGATCTTGTTTTTGGAATAAGGAAGGAACCAGGAAGGCAGAGCTGAGCCCCACCTAATCTCTCCTTTTAGATCTACTGCCAGGGATGCTGGGTTCTGATCATTCCTCTCCTGGGAATAGTGGCTGCTCCCCAGGGATTAAGCCTGCATTTGTTCAGTTCTGCAGTTATCTTTTTTTTTTTTTTTTTGAGACAGAGTCTTGCTGTGTCGCACCCAGGCTGGAGTGCAGTGGCGCGATGTCGGCTCACTGCAACCTGTGCCTCCTAGGTTCAAGCAATTCTAGTTCCTCAGCCTCCCGAGCAGCTGGGATTACAGGCGTGCGCCACCACGCCTGGCAAATTTTGTATTTTTAGTAGAGTTGGGGTTTCAGGTATCTTTAATTTTGAGGCAAAGTACGAGGATGCCTATGGTGGACGCACATTAAAGCCACATCCTCAATCTAGAATTATAGCATAGTAAAACTGGTATTTGGGCCAGGCGTGGTGGCTCATGCCTGTAATCCCAGCACTTTGGGAGGCCAAGGTGGGTGGATCATGAGGTCAAGAGATTGAGACCATCCTGGCCAACATGGTGAAACCTTGTCTCTACTAAAAATACAAAAATTCGCTGGGCATTGTGATGTTCCCCTGTAGTCCTAGCTACTCGGGACGCTGAGGCAGGAGAATCGCTTGAACCTGGGAGGTGGAGGTTGCAGTGAGCCGAAATCGCACCACTGCACTCCAGCCTGGTGACAGAGCGAGACTCCCTCTCAAATAAATAAACAAATAAATAAAACTGGTATTTTGACTTTTTTTTTTGTTTGAGATGGGACCTCGCTCTGTTGCCCAGGCTGGAATGCAGTGGTATGATCATAGATCATTGTAACCTCAGACTCTTGGGCTCAAGGGATCCTCCTGTCTCAGCCTCCCGAGTAACTGGGACTACAGGTGTGTACCACCATGCCTGGCTAATTTTTTTTACTTTTGTAGAGGCAGGGTTTCACTGTGTTACCCAGGCCGGTCTTGAACTCCCAGGTTTAAACCATCTTCCCACCTCAGCCTCCGAAAGTACTAGGATTTACAGGCACGAGCCACTGTGCCCAGCCTATTTTAACTTTTATATATTTATCTCCAATATTTTTCATCCTTGATTAGTTCTGAATTAAGAGGAATAAAGACTACTTTCCATTGTTTCCTCAAAATCCTACCTGCACTCGGTGTTCGAGAAATGGCAGCTGTGATGATAATTATCATTTTCTTAGCATTAGAGACCTGAACTCAACCAGGATTGATGAAATATCCAGTGAAGAATGATATTGTGGGGAACATGAAAGATGAACACACATTGCCATAAGCTTGTGGATGTCCCAGTGACTGTGTACTAAGCACTAGGTACCAAGGCTAGCGTCAAGTGGCATCACACTTGGGAACCGCCCTTCCATGCAGATGGGGGAACATCAGGTCGGCCAGCACCTGTGATACAGGTGAACAACGCCCCACCCGAGGGCTGTGAGCATCTAAAGGGGTTTTGCAGCTAAAGAGGGAGGGGAAGAGCTTTGTGCTTCCTGTTGCATGAGACTGGGTGTGACAAAGACTAGAGCTGGGGAGCAGGGGGAATATGGCTGGGTCACATAGTACCACTGCTAGGAGCAAAGCCAGTGCAGGGAAGGAGCGCTCTGAGCGAGGTCGTCCAGAGCAGAGTCCACACCTACCGGCTGTGGCCTAGGACACGGAGGGCTTCACTCCTCAGAAAGGGTTTTCGAGGTGCCTGTCTTAGACACCTGGATGATCTCCACAGAGGTGATGCCCTTGCCGGCCACGCGGTGTCTGGTGCGCAGCTTGTTTAGGGCGGTCTCTGCCATGCCCGCTCGCTCCTCAGCGTCGTCCAGCTCGTGCACTGTCTTCCTGTATCGAGCCAGGGTCTGGTTGGCCTGGTCCTCCTGTGACAAAGGCACGGCAGGAAACGGGGCATAAACATGGCTGGTTCTGGTTAAATGTGCATTTTTTTTTTTTTTTTTGAGAGACAGTCTCACTCTGTCGCCCAGGCTGGAGTGCAGGGGCACGATCTTGGCTCACTGCAACCTCCACCTCCAGGGTTCAAGCGATTCTCCTGCCTCAGCCTCCCAAGTAGCTGGGGTTAAGGTGCCCCCCACCATGCCTGACTAATTTTTGTATTTTTAGTAGAGATGGGTTTCACCATTTTGGCCAGGCTGGTCTCGTACTCCTGATCTCAGGGGATCCACCCACCTCAACCTTCCAAAGTGCTGGGATTACAGGCATGAGCCACCACCATGCCTGGCCTCTTTACAAGTTCTTATCTCTGGTGTGTAGTGTCTGGTTGCCCCTCCCACTGGATTCCAAGGAGGAGACGCCATGGACATGAGCCTCACAGAATCATCTTAGGGCCTATGCTTGCTTCTTTCCCTGTGGTTAATTCCCAGAAAGGCTGGGGACCCGCACTGAGAAAACAAGCGTCAGGGAAGGAGGAGCAGGGAGGCGCATAGGCACCCACCGCCTCCTCGATCTGCCTCTTGTAGATCTTCAGCTTGTTCTGTAGCTTCTCCACCAGCTCCTGCATGCGCTGGTTGGTCTTGTTGTCCTCCTCTGTCTGGAAGATCAGCTCTTTGAGGCGACGCTCGTTCTTACGCAGCGTCTTGACCGTCTCCGCGTGCTGTTTCTGTTCCCCGTCCAGCTCGGTCTCTAGTTCCTTGATCTGTGGGAGGAAGAGAGGAATGCAGCTGAGCGAACACGTGTGTTTTGTTTTTTGTTTTTTTGATGGGGTCCCGCTCTGTTGCCCAGGCTGGAGGGCAGTGGCGTGATCATGGCTTACTGCAGCCTTGACCTCCTGCGCTCAAGCGATCCTCCTGCCTCAGCCTCCTGGAACGCATGGTTTTGAGCTTCAGAGCTCAGTGGCCTCAGACAGGGGCCTTGTGGCTGCAGTATCCGCCTTCTGCCCAGAGGTGAGGGGATGGACCCTGGACAGGAGGGTCGGGTGGGCTCTGCCTTTTACAGGCCATGCTGCGGTTGTCAAACACTTTCTCTTGAGCCTCAAATTCCCTCCTCTGGAAAATGGGGGTGTCAGGGAGTCAGACAAAATGATAGAACTTTCCGGGCCCTTCCAGCTCTGACATTTCATGGGGCAAAGACTAAGCCTTGTTTTCTTTCAGTGAGTAAAAAAAGGCAAGGAGAATATTGGGGATTACTCTGCTCGAGGCTAAGGACATTCCGGGGAGGAAGGTGACAGGCAGGGAAGGAGGAGAACTTGAGAGAAA
This sequence comes from Papio anubis, assembly GCF_008728515.1. Lineage (NCBI taxonomy): Eukaryota > Metazoa > Chordata > Mammalia > Primates > Cercopithecidae > Papio > Papio anubis. Next base: position 140,725,625 of record NC_044979.1, read on the forward strand.
TTAGAGCTCTTTTCTCAATTTCCTTTTCTCTTTCTTACCCTCCCTCCCTTCTTTCTTTCTTTCCTTCTTTTCTCTTTTTTTCTGAGACAGGGTCTGGCTCTGTCACCCAGGCTGAAGTGCAGTAGTGCTGTCATAGCTCACTGTAGCCTCAATCTCCTGGGCTCAAGCTAGCCTCCCAACTCAGCCTCCTGAGTAGCTGGGACTACAGGCATGTGCCACTACACCCAGCTAATTTAACTTTTTTTTTTTTTTTTTTTTTTGTAGAGATGGAGGGCTCATTATGTTGCCTCAGCTGGTCTCAAACTCCTGGCCTCAAGCGATCCTCCCGCCTCAGCCTCCTAAAATATTAGGATTACAGGCGTGAGCCGCTGCACCTGGTCCTTTCAATTTCCTCTTCTTTCCTAGCACTTGCATAACCCGATTCTTCATCAAACCCAGGACATGTTTTTTGGCAAAAGACAGGCGTCTCACACACACCCCCCCCACCCCACCAGATCCCCATTCCTCCCTTAGCTGAGCCCTGCATCGCCCTCACCCTGGCCTCCAGCTTCATGATTGTGCGCTTCCCGCCTTTCAGAGCCAGCTGCTCGGCCTCCTCCATCTTGGCCTGCAGGTCTTTGATGGTGACCTCATAGTTCTTCTTGATCTTCTCCAGGTGCATGCAGTGGTCCTGCTCTTGCCGGAGTTCTTCTGCCATGCGGGTGGCCTGCAAGTGGGGAGAAGAGCAGGAGTTGGAGCTGGGTGCTACCCAGGCTCGTAGCTCCTTTGAGAGATGTGAGAACTTGTCTCCCGGTCTCTAGGAAACCAACTGGTTGACAGGGGGAGCCCCGCTGACATGCCGCTGGGGTTTGGTGGAAGGGGTGCCCTGTGCTCCCCTTTGCCCCCGAGAGGGGAGGGGGAGCCAAACTCATGCCCCCCATCTTCACAGACTCCCACCAGCCGGGCACACTCAAGCCAAACCCTACTGACTGCCCTCTCCATGAGGGGCATAGCATGGAGGGTGGGAAAAGCACAGCCTCTGGAGTTGGAAGACCCAGGACTGTGTCCAGCCCTGAGTGACCTTCAGCATGTTGCTTGTCCCCTCTCAGTCCCTTTCTCCTTACATTCATTCCACAGATGTTCATGAGGGTCTATGGTGGGCCAGGCATGGGCCTGTGCTCTTGGGAGGTAGCAACAAGTAAGACCAGCAATGTTCCTGAACTCCTGGGATTTCCATCAAGTGAGAGGAGCCTGATGATGAGAATCTGTATTCCTTCATCTTCCAAGTAGGGAGTAAACAGAACCCACCACTCGAGGCTGGTGTGAACACCCGAAGGGATACTGGGCTGAGAGCACTTGGGGGCACATCCTGCCAACGTCCTCCTCTGCGTCCCTGGGCTCATCTCTCTTCCTTTTACTAGCCCTTCCCTCAAGGCTGTTTCATTTTATTGTTTTTGTTATTATTTCATGTTTTGAGACAAGGTCTTGTTCTGTCACCCAGGCTGCAGTGCAGTGGCGGGATCATGACTCACGGCAACCTCAAACTCCTGGGTTTAGGTGATCCTCCCATCTCAGCCTTGTGAGTAGTTGAGACTACAGGCACATGCCACGATGCCAGGCTAATTTTTAACATTTTTAGTAGTTGCTATATTGCCCAGGCTGGTCTTGAACTCCTGGCCTCAAGCAATCCTGCTGCCTTGGCCTCCCAAAGTGCTGGGATTACAAGTGTGAGCCACCATGCCTAGCCCAAGGCTGTTTTAATGCATCCCATTGCCAAAAAGCCTGCCCAGATGAACCCACTTTGATGGCTTCTTTGATGCAAGACCCAGGGCGTTGTGCTATAATCTTTCACATGATCACCTAGAGCTTGTAAATCTTTCTTACTTTCATGTGTGTGGCTTTTTAGAAAAGCCTTGGGCTCCTCCAGAGCAGGGCCACATTCTCCCTGGCAGGGAACCACGCTTGGGTCCACAGTGGCCCACGATGGCAGGAGTGGCCTTCCCGCCCAGACAGCCTGGTCCTCAGCAGGCACCGAAACCCTGCCTGCCAGCAGCAAGGGGCACACGCACTTACGTCCGTCATGGCCTTCTTGGCCCTCTCGTCGGCCGAGCGGAACTCACTGATGAGCTCCTCGTGCTCGTTGGAGATGCGTTGGACATCTGACTCCAGCTTGCGTTTGACCACGAGGAGGCTCTGGTTCTGGAGGAAGAAATGGAGATCTCACCATGAGCCAGGAGTCTGCATGGGCCTTCCTGTGTCCAGGAAAGAACACAACCTCTGCCAGACATGCTTGCCCAACCCCAACAGGAAATGGCCCTGGGCCCTCTGCGTGGGGTATGGGTCCCTCTCCTGCATTCTTATTTTATTTTATTTTAGGCAGGATCTTGCTGTGTCACTCAGGCTGGATTGTGCAGTCATGCAATCACAGCTCACTGCAGCCTCAACCTCTTAGGCTCAAGCAATCCTCCCACCTCAGCCTTCCAAGTACCTGGGACTACAGATGAGCACCACTACGCCCAACTAATTTTTCATGTTTTTAGAGACAGGGTCTGGCTATGTTGCCTAGGTTGGTCTTGAATTCTTGGCCTCAAGCAATCCTCCCACCTCTGCCTCCCATAGTGCTGGGATTACAGACGTGAGCCACTGTGCCTGGCCAAGGTTATATATTTTATTTTATTTTTATTTTTGAGTCAGAGTCTTACTGTGTCGCCCAGGCTGGAGTGCAGTAGCATGATCTTGGCTCACTGCAACCTCGACCTCCAGGGTTCAAGTGATTCTTGTGCCTCAGCTTCCCAAGTAGCAGCTAAGATTATGGCATGCATGACTACGCCTGGCTAATTATTGTATTTTTAGTAGAGATAGGGTTTCATCATGTTGGTCAGGCTGGGATAGATATCTATTTAAGTAAATATATATATAAATATATATTTAAATAAATATATATAAAATATATAAATATTTATATATATAAAAATAAATATATATATACACACACACACACACATTTTTTTTTAGATGGTCACTCTGTCACCCAGGCTGGAATGCAGTGGCATGATCTTGGCTCAGCGCAATTTCTGCCTCCTGGGTTCAAGCAATTCTCCTGCCTCAGCCTCCTGAGTACCTGGGATTACAGGTGCCTGCCACCACACCTGGCTAATTTTTGTATTTTTAGTAGAGATGGGGTTTCATCATGTTGACCAGGCTGGTCTCAAACTCCTGACCTTAGGTGATCCGCCTGCCTCGGCCTCCCAAAGTGCTGGGATTACAGGTGTGAGCCACCGTGCCCGGCCCAGGCTGGGATATCTTTTATATCCTGGACTTTAAAGTCACAATTTTACAAAAAGCTCTGCAGATGAGTTTTGAGGATTTGCTGAGTGGGGTGCACTGCCTTCCTCTGAGTTTTGATGGGGGCTCACATGGTTTGGGCACCATCCTGGCCTCACCCCAGCACCCCCTAACCCCCAGAGTGTGGGTGCAAGTGGCACTGACCCAGGAGCCCTGTCCTACCTGGATGTTGATCTCATTGTGCCGTTCGGTGATCTCCACCATTTCCTGCTCCAGCAGCTTGCGTGAACGCTCGCTGCCCTCCAGGGCAGAACGCACCTCCTCCAGCTCCGTCTGCAGCAGGCTCAGGCGCCGCTCCTGCAGGTTGTACTGCTCCCGCAGCTCCTCGTGCTGCCTGGCATCCTCGTCCATCTGGACCTGCAAGTCCTGGGGGGCACAGGGACCCAGCCTGAGCCCATACACTGGGCCATGGTATGACTTTAGGGGTGGCCAGACCTGAGGGCGCCGTGACCTTTATCGACTGGGTTCAGCAGGAAACTGGGCAGGCGGGGAGGTCACAGAAGAAGAGTGAGGAACAGACCTGGGCTTGGGGAGCTTATGGTGTGGTGGAGCTCCAGCAGGGCCAGGACCCAGGAAGTTATCTAACATGAGGTCAACGTGAAGTCAAACCTTTCCCGATGATAGAGCACCTGGTGTTCCCAGCACAGCCTTCTCCAGGAGGCCTCCCCAGTGACCTCAGCCAATCATATTCTAATCCTGCCTAGGCTGATCCCCAGCTTTCTTCTGTCCTCTTATTTCTTTTTTTTTTTTTTTTTTTGAGATGGAGTCTTGCTCTGTCCCCTAGGCTGGAGTGCAATGGCATGATCTCGGCTCACTGCAATCTCCGCCTCCCAGGTTCAAGTGAGTCTCCTGCCTCACCTTCCCAAGTAGCTGGGATTACAGGTGCCTGCCACCACACCTGGCTAATTTTTTTATTTTTAGTAGAGATGGGTTTTTGCCATGTTGCTCAGGCTGGTCTCAAACTCCTGACCTCAAGCAATCTGCCCACCTCAGCCTCCCAAAGTGCTGGGATTACAGGCGTGAGCCACTGCGCCCAGGCTGTCCTCTTATTTCTCCATAGGACTTATCACCAGTTTTAACAATACAGTTTTATTTTTGTTGCTGTCTGCATGGGGATGTTTGTCTGTTTTGTCCACTCTTTGTTTTGTTTTCGAGACAGAGTCTCACTCTGTCACCCAGGCTGGAATGCAGTGGTGTAGTCATAGCTCACAGCAGCCTCCAACTTCTGGGCTCAAGTGATCCTCCCACCTCAGCCTCCTGAGTAGCTGGAACTACAGGCACACACCACCATGCCTGGCTCATTTTATTTTTTGTGGAGATGGGGTATTGCTATGATGCCCAGACTGGTCACAAACTCAAGCCTGGCCTCGGGCAATCCTTTCTCTTCAGCCTCCTGAGTAGCTGGGACTACATGTGAACACCAACTGTGTCCAGCATTGTCTTGTCCACTCTTGGACACCCAAAACAGTACCTGGTTAGGGCACGTCTCCAGTTAGCAAGTGTGGTTCCAGCTCTGTATGCTGTAAAGAACAGTCTCATAATAGAATGATTGTAAAGGGATCTTCAGCTCTGTTTGTGTTTATTTTTTAAGGCAAGTAGTGGGTATATGAGTTTTGTTGTGTTCTTCATTTCTCTATGTCTGAAATGGTTTATAATAAGTAAAAAATGATTTTACAAATCAAGACAGGACTGGGTGTGGTGGCTCACGCCTGTAATCCCAGTACTTTGGGAGGCTGAGGTGGGCAGATCACCTGAGGTCAGGCGTTGGAGATCAGCCTGGCCAGCATGGTGAAACCCCGTCTCTATTAAAAATACAAAAATTAGCTGGGCGTGGTGGTGGTCACCTGTAATCCCAGCTGCTCAGGAGGCTGAGGCAGGAGAATTGTTTGAACCCGGGAGGTGGAGGTTGCAGTGAGCCGAGATTGCACCACTGCACTCCAGCCTGAGTGACAAGAGCAAAACTCCATCTCAGGAAGGAAGGAAGGAAGGAAGGGAGGAAGGGAGGGAGGGAGGGAGGGAGGGAGGGATCAAGATGAGCTTAACTTCCTGTTTCCCTCCTTTGGTCCATCTTTCCAGTTGTCCATAATTGGGACTTTTGGTGGTTGAGGGCCTCTTCTTTATATAGTCCCCAAGCCTCCTGCTCCCTGGACTGACAGCCACCCCACATTCTCACTCTTATGCCTTTATGCTGGCTGAAGACATGCATTAAGTTAGCCCCCTTTAGGCCTTCAGACTCAACCGATGATAGTGTGCCTTGTACCTCGTTTCTCCTCCTCCCAGATCGCTACCTTGATTTGCTGTTGCAGCCTTTTCAGTGTCTTTACAAGTTCGCTGTTGTTCTTGTTGGCATGGTCCAGCTGGATTTCCATCTCATTGAGGTCCGTCTCCATCTTCTTCTTGAGCCGAAGTGCCTCTGCCCGGCCCTTGGCCTCTGCCTCCAGGCTGGCCTGCAAGGACTCGATTGCTCGCTGGTGGTTCTTCCTGTAAGTCCAAGCAGAGAAGACCTTGGCATACTGGGCTAGCTGTTCAGTCTGTGCTAGGCCTCCCTAGAGAAGAGGTCTCAGCATCAGCATGAGTCCAGGCACCATGTTGTGAAATTAAACCCTTAAAAAGGTACAAGACAGGGATGAGGGTTTCATGCTTTGGGGAAATTAAAGGAAGTTCATTTTGTTGATTTAGAGTCACTCTCTGGCTCAGGCTGTAATGGAAAAACCATCACATTCTGTGATGGTGTAGTAGTGTGATGATAGCTCACTGCAGCCTTGAACTCTGCGGCTCGAGTGATCTTCCCATCTCAGCCTCCCCAGTAACTGGGACTACAGGCCATGCCACCACACCCAGCGTTTTTTTTTTTTTTTTTTGGTAGAGTGGGGGTTTTGCTGTGTTGCCCAGGCTGGTCTCAAACTCCTGAGCTCAAGGGATCCTCCCATCTCAGCCTTCCAGAGTGCTAGGATTACAGGCGTGAGCCACTGCGCCCAGCCAAAATGAAATAACCTTTATGTTTGAATGGATACCTTTAAGAAAGTGACAAGACAACCCATAGAATGGGAAAAAAATATTTGCAAATCATTACTGATAAGTCTAGTGTTCAGAATATATAAAGAACTCTTACAACTCAACAATAAAAAGAAGCAATCCAATTTTTGAAAGGGGCAAAGAACAGACATTTCTCCGAAGAAGATATACAAACAGCCAGTAAGCACATAATAGATTCTCTGCTTCATTAACCATCATGGCTAAAATACTACATCTAAAGTGTTCATAGGCCGGGCACGGTGGCTCACGCCTGTAATCCCAGCACTTTGGGAGGCCAAGGTGGGCAGATCACTTGAGGTCAGGAGTTCAAGACCAGCCTGGCCAACATGGCGAAACCCTGTCTCTAGTAAAAATACAAAAATTAGCTTGGCACGGTGGCACATGCCTGTGATCCTAGCTACTTGGGAGGCTAAGGCAGGAGAATTGCTTGAACCCAGGAGGTAGAGGTTGCAGTGAGCTTGGATTGCACTACTACACTGTGGCCTAGGCTACAGAGCAAGACTATGACTCCGAAAAAAAACACCAAAAAACCAAAACCCCCAAAAACAAAGTGTTCATAAACTAGACACAGTAGTGTGAGGTACCGTCTTTATTTCCATTTCATAGATGAGGAAACAGGTTCAGCGAGGTTCACCTGAATTGCCCAACATCATGCAACTAGTAGGTGAAAGAGACCCGGGTTTCTGGACTCTGCTCCATCACGCTGCCCAAGAGTCAGCCTCCCATCCCACCAGCTCTGTACCTGGTAGCCTCAAATTCTTCTTCTTTCTCATGGATTCTCCGGTCGATGTCAGCTTTAACCTGAGCCAGTTCCAATTGAATTCGAATCACTTTGCTCTCTTCAACCTACCAGGAATATAAACATGAGTCTTTCTGGCCAAGAAGGTGTGCAGTGCCTGGCCAAGGGTCCACAGTCCCCAAGGTGATGGCCCTGTGGTTACCTCCAGGGAAGACTCAGCTTCTTCCAGGGCCACCTGGAGTTCTTCCTTTTCCATCTCCAGTTTTTTCTTCAACTTCTGCAGCTCATGCACACTCCTTCCTCCCTCACCCAGCTGATCAATGAGATCCTTTATCTCCTCTGAGATAGAAATATTCATGTTAATAAGACTCAGCATTCCAGGGTCATGGCAGGTGGCACCATCATTCCTCCATTGGGGTAAGAAGCAGGTCTCCCAAAGTGCCAGGATTGCAGACATGAACCATCACGCCTGGCTATAATCTTATTTCATTGTCATGACAACCTTTTAAGGAGGGTAGAATTATTTCCTCATTTTATTTTATTTATTTATTTATTTTTGGGACATAGTGTTGCTCTATTGCCCAAGCTGGAGTACAGTGGCATGATCTTGGCTCACTGCAACCTCCACATCCTGGGTCCAAGCGATTCTTCTGCCTCAGCCTCCCAAGTAGCTGGGACTACAGGCACCTGCCACCATGCCCAGCTAATTTTTTGTATTTTCAGTAGAGACAGGGTTTTACCATGTTGGTCAGGCTGGTCTCGAACTCCTGACCTCAAGTGATCCTCCTGCCTCGGCCTCCCGAAGTGCTGGGATTACAGGCATGAGCCACCATGCCCAGCTATTTCCTCATTTTATAGATGAGGAAAGTGAGGCACAGAAAGATTGAGCAACTCGCCTAAAGTTATACTGCTGAATGCTGAAGTGCTTCTGCAAAGCACTTGCTAGTCAGTCAACAAACATTTATTGAGCACCTACTATGTGCCAGGTACTCAACTGATGATGTGGTCAGGACGAAGGGGACTCTGGCTGTGTCCCCATCCCTACAGGCCCATCCCGTCCACCTGCCCTCAGACTCACCCTGCAGGGTCTTATTCTCCTTCTTCACGGACTCTAGATGCTCCAGAGACTCCTCGTAGGCAGTCTTGATCTTGAAGCTCTCCGTCATGTACATGCGGCACTCCTTCTGTGAGTTATCCAGTTCCACCTGCAGCTCCTCACACTTCTGCTGCCACTCAGCCAGCATCTTGTCAAAGAGCCTCTGCTTCTTGTCCAGGGCAGCGGCTGCCGCATTGGCCTAAGGAAAGTTGGAAATGGCCTCTAGGGGTCCGAACTCCCTGCCTCTGTCCCCTCCTCCCACCCCCCACCAACCTCTCTTCCTTCCTTCCCTTTCTCCAGTAACTCCTGAGACTACGGACTCCTTGGGAATTGGAATGTAATTCAACACCTATGGCAGAAGCACAGAACAGAGAGTCTGCAAAGAGCTGCATGCCAGTTCTAAAACTTCCCCCACCCCGAGAGGTGTGTGGCCTGGGGCGTTCCACCTTATTTTCCCAGGTTAGAATTCTCTCAGGTGTCAAATGAGGAGTTTGGGCCACAGCGGCCTTCCCAGATTTATGACATTTGGCCTAACTCCTCTTGATATATTTCACTGTAATGTAGTAATATACATTACACAGAAACTCAAAACAGACTATTCTTAGACTTTATTTTTCTATAGAGTTCATCTTTCTCATAACTCCCTGGCAACTATTTGCTGTTGTGCTATATTAGCTTTTGTAAAGTTTTGCTTTGTTTCTTTTGTGGGGTAGCAAAACCTTTTTGAGTTTCAGGACTTTTTTTTTTTTTTTTTTTAATTGAGACGGAGTCTCACTCTGTCACCCAGGCTGGAGTGCAGTGGCGTGATCTCGGCTCACCGCAACCTCTGTCTTCTGGGTTCAAGCGATTCTCCTGCCTCAGCCTCCTGAGTAGTTGGGATTACACAGGCATGTGCCACCACACCCGGCTACTTTTTGTATTTTTAGTAGAGATGGGGTTTCACCATGTTGGCCAGGCTGGTCTCAAACTCCTGACCTCAGGTGATCTGCCCGCCTCAGCTTCCCAAAGTGCTGAGATTACAGGCATGGGTCACAGTGCCCAACCTTTTTTTTTGTTTCAAGAGATGAGGTCTCACTCTGTCACCCAGGCTGGAGTACAGTGGCATAATCATAGCTAACTGTAGCCTCAGCCTCTTGGACTTAAGCAATCTTCCTACCTCAGCCTCCCAAAGTCCTGGGATGACAAGCGTGAACCACCTTGCCAGAACTTTTTTTCTGAAACCTCTCATATGGATGTGACCTTCTACCTATGAGGCCACTTCATGCGGCACATTCTTGTACTGGGCTGCATATGGCCCCTCACAGCCAGCATGAATCATGGTTCCATCTAGACCAAGACCAGGGAGCTGTAGGCCAGTGGAAATCTTATTTAATTCTCATAGACACTGGCAACTCAGTTTGAACCAGGGATGCAAGTAGGAATAGTTAGCCACGCAAAGTATATGGGATACAGTTTGTGGAAGAGAGAGGGGAACAGGGAAGGTGCATCATGTAACTTGCTTTTTTTTTTTGGAGCCAGAATCTTGCTCTGTCGCCCAGGCTAGAGGGCAGTGGCACGATCTGGCTCACTGCAACTTCCGCCTCCTGGGTTCAAGCGATTCTCCTGCCTCAGCCTCCCAAGTAGCTGGGACTACAGGTGCCTGCTGCCACGCCTGGCTAATTTTTTGTATTTTAGTACAGACAGGGTTTCACCGTGTTGCCCAGGCTGGTGTCGAACTCCTGAACTCAGGCAATCCGCCTGCCTCGGCCTCCCAAAGTGCTAGGATTACAGGCATGAGCCACTGTGCCCGGCTGCATCGTGTAACTTTCAGGGCAAATTTTACCCTGCTTATGGCCCTATTTATTTGAGACAGTGTCTTACTCTGTCTGCCAGGCTGGAGTGCAGCGGTGCAAGCATAGCTCACTGCAGCCTTGAACACCTGGTTCAAATGATCCTCATGCCTTAGCCTGCCAAGTAGCTGGGACCACAGGCATATGCCACCACACCTGGCTAAATTTTTATTTTAAAAATTTTGGGGGACTGGGCACAGTGGCTCATACCTGTAATCCTGGCACTTTGGGAGACCGAGGCGGGTGGATCACCTGAGGTCAGGAGTTCGAGACCAGCCTGGTCCACATGATGAAACCCCGCCTCTACTAAAAATACAAAAAATTAGCTGGGAGCGTTGATGGGTACCTGTAATCCCAGCTTCTCAGGAGGCTGAGGAATGAGAATTGCTTGAACCCAGGAGGCGGAGGTTGCAGTGAGCCAATATTGCGCCACTATACTCTAGCCTGGGCAACAAGAACCAAACTCCATCTCTTTTTTTTTTTCTTTTGAGATAGGGTCTCCCTGTGTTGTTCGGCTGGTCTTGAACTCCTTGGCTCAAGTGATCCTCCTGCCTTGGCCGCCCAGTGTGTTGGGATTAGAGGCATGGGCCACTGTGCTCTTAGATCTCGGAAGAGTTCATGAACGCGTGCTCAAGCAGCAGCCGTGTCCAGCAAGCTCCTGAAGGCACCCCTGCGCTGCAACTTCTTGAACCATGTGTTTCTTCCTGATGACCCCAGACGTGTGACAGCCTTGCCCTCGCCCTGCTGTGGGCTCTCTGCCCCGGTAAATAGGCAGCTTTAAGCATTTGACCCTCTGACCTTCTCCAAGTCGATGGTGAGGTCCTCAACTTCTGCCTGGAGTCTCTGTTTATTTTTCTCGAGGGAGGCGGCCCGGGCCTGGGCGGTTTCAGCTGCTTCTTCTGCCTCCTGAAGCCTGGCGGCCAGCTTCCTCCTGCAAATGAGGGCCAGAGGGGCTGTCAAGGAAACACAGGCGCTCACAGGCACCACCTCCACATTGCCAGGGTCAGAGTGTGGTGGGCATGGTACTAAGCTCTGGTGTCAACATTGGAAACGATGCAGAGTGTTTACAGGACAGCCACAGCTGCCCATTCACTCTCTCATTTATTCATTCAACAAACACTTTCTCTACTCTGTGCCAAGGATTGTTGCAGGTGTTAGGGATGCAGCACTGAATAAAACAGGCGAGGATACCTGCCCTAACAAATGAAATGTTTGTTCTGGAGCTGGGACGGGGCACGCAATACATGCCCTATAGAACATAAGCACTGCAGTGACAAATAGAGCCAGGAAGAGGACAGGCAGTCCAGGTGGGAGGGGGTGATAGTGTCAAATACAGACTCAGGGGAGACTCTCTGAGAAGGGGACACAGGAGCAAAGGTCTAAGCCAGGGGATGGAGGGGCCCTGAGGGTGTCTGGGACAGAGACAAGCTTAGGGGTTGAGATTTAGGTTTAGCCCAGGAGTGGGAGCCTTGGGGGAACACTAGGCAGTACCCAGCAGCCTCTATAGCAAAGACCTGGAGGACAGAGGTGGAAGTCACAGGAAGGCAAATTTAGGCTCAAGGTAAAAAAGAGCTTAGAGCTTTAGATGAAAGTATTGCATCAGCTGGAAGTCACTATGCCTTATTTGCTATCATATTAGCAGAAATTTCAGTGGATGGACGGGACCAGCCAGCAGGCTGGGATCCCGGAAACACTTAGAGCACATGTGCCATTTTCTGTCTAATTTGGCTTTATACAAGAAAAAATCTGACTATTTTTTCAGAGAATCCAGAAAAGTCTATAGAGGAGTTTGTTAAGTTGACCATGTTCTTTGATTTAACTTGTCATGGATCCCCTCTGCTTCCTGACCCAGGGTGGCTCACTCACAGGGCTTCCCTGCGTGCATGGGCCCAGGGGCATCCAGGCCAGCCTCCTTTTACACCAGAGAGAGGCCCACTTCCATGTCCCCCCTTATTTCCTCAGGTGTCCACTTCTGTAGTTTTTTTTTTTTTTTTTTTTAGAGACAGGATCCTTCTCTGTTATCCAGGCTGAAGTGCAGTGGCTCGATCATTGCTCACTGCAGCCTCCAATTCCTGGGCTCAAGCAATCCTCCCACTTTAGTCTCCCAAGTAGCTGAGACTACAGGCACGTGCCACCATGCCTGGCTAATTTTGTAATTTTTTGTAGAGATGAGGATCTCACCATGTTGCCCTGGCTGGCCTCGAACTTCTGGGCTCAAGCAATCCTCCCACCTTGGCCTCCCACAGTGCTGGGATTACAGGCCTGAGCCACCATTTCTGGCCCACAGAGCAGGCTCCTTTGTCCACACACATTGTCCTCCTCTTAAAGGAGCCTGTGAACGTCCTTCTCCTGGGCTTGGCCCTGGCTGTAGCAGTGATTGACATGGTGGTGAGGCCCCCAGCACCACCTGCCCAGCCCACCTGGCTCTCCCAGCAGGAGGACCACACTCACTTGGTCTCCTCCAGCTCCTCTGTCCTCTGGATGGCGTCGGTCTCGTATTTGGTCCTCCAGGTGGTGACCTCGGTGTTGAGTTTGGATACAAGGCGCTGCAGCTCCGACTTGCCTCCCTGCTCCTCCTCCAGCTGCTCCTTTACTAGGTCCAGGTCGTGTTTGGTGTTGGCCAGGCTCACCACGGCGGTGCTGCGAGACTGTGGGGACCCGCGTGTCAGGGGCCGTGGGGGCTTTCCGCAGCCCACAGGGCCACCACTTAGATACACATAACACTGGAGCAGCAGTGATGGCAGGTGAAAGGGGGAAAAGATACACAATCCCACAATCCAAACCACTGGGGTTTTAATTTTCATCCTGTGACTTCTTCTCATTCTATTATTGTCCACAAGGATATGTAATTTCATTTAGTTGTACACATCACATCCTACAGTTTTGTAGTTAGCTTTTTTACTTGCTACGATATCAAATGCTTTTTGTGCTCCTTTGACATCTTCATAATCTGTAACTTTCTTTAGCTGGGACTATAGGTGTACACCACCATACCTGGAAACTTTTTTTTTTTTTCTGAGACTGAGTTTCACTCTTGTCACCCAGGCTGGAGTGCAATGGTGCGATCTCAGCTCCCTGCAACCTCCGCCTCCGCCTGTCTCAGCCTCCCGAGTAGCTGGGATTACAGACACTCACCACCACACCCAGCTAATTTTTATGTTTTTAGTAGAGACCAGGTTTTGCCATGTTGGCCAGACTGGTCTCAAACTCCTGACCTCAGCTGATCCACCCACCCTCGCCTCTCAAAGTGCTGGGATTACAGGCGTGAGCCACCACGCCCAGCCAACATTTTTATTTTTTATTTTGGTAGAGATGGGGTTAGCGGGGGTTGGGGGGGGTCTTGCTGTGTTGTTCAGGCTGGTCTTGAACTCCTGGCCTTAAGCGAACCTCCCACCTAGGCCTCCCAAAGTGCTGGGATTACAGCCATGCGCCACCAAACCCAGCTGTAACCTGTAACTTTAAGGAGGCAGCTGTCTCCACCACAACCCCACCCCCAAACAAACCTTTGACTCTTCATCCAGCTGCCTCTTGTAATCATCCACTTGTGACGTCAGAGATGTCTTTATCCGTAGGATTTGATTGAGCCGGCTCTGGGACTCCTCATATTCCCTGCTCAGTTCACTATTTTCAGCTGGGTGAGAAGGGAATGGAAGAAATATTGGATGAAGAACTGGTTCCCCAGCCAGATCCTAAGTTCCCCAGGGCATTGCTCCTAAAGTACCCAATAAATATGGTGACTTGGCCAATGGAACTGGAATGGAGAGCATGGTGGATCACCACTCTAGCCTCCAAATTAAGTGAGCCCAGGAGAAAGACAAGTGCTCAAGGGTTACCGAGATCCAGGTAACCTGCATGGACTTAGGGGCCTCACATAATGAAACCCCCATCTCCTACATGTCAGGAGATGCAGTGGAGGAGTTTGGAGAAACAGTGGGACAGAGACTATTTCCTTTGTAAAACGTATTTGTCCATTCCAGAACCTACACTCCTGTCAATTGTGGGATGATCACTGGAGCCAGAGGCCAGGAAGAAGTTCATGAGCCCGCGAGAAAAAGAAAGGATTTCCAGTTCTACCCTGTAAGTCACTGAGCTTACTGAGCTTCACTTTTCTTATCCACCAAGTGGGGATATTGATTTTTTTTTTTTTTTTTTGAGATGGAGTCTCGTTCTGTCACCCATGCTGGAGCGCAGTGGCGTGATCTCGGCTCACTGCAAGCTCTGCCTCCTGGGTTCACACTGTTCTCCTGCCTCAGCCTCCTGAGTCACTGGGACTACAGACGCCTACCACCACACCCGGCTAATTTTTTGTATTTTTTTTTTTTTTAGTAGAGACGGGGTTTCACTGTGTTAGCTAGGATGGTTTCGATCTCCTGACCTCGTGATCTGCCCACCTCGGCCTCCCAAAGTGCTGGGATTACAGGTGTGAGCCACCGCGCCCAGCCTTTTTTTTTTTTTTTTTTTTTTTTTTGAGACTGAGTTTCACTCTTGTCACCCAGGCTGGAGTGCAGTGGCGTGCTCTCGGCTCACTGCCACCTCTGCCTTCCGAGTTCAAGTGATTCTCCTACCTCAGCATCCCAAGTAACTGGGATTACAAGCATGTACCACCATGCCCAGCTAATTTTTTTTTGTATTTTTAGTAGAGACCTGGTTTCACCACATTGGCCAGGCTGATCTCGAACTCCTGACCTCAAGTGATCTGCCCACCTTGGCCTCCAAAAGCGCTGGGATTACAGGCACGAGCCACTGCGCACAGCCTGATATTGATTTTTTTTTTTTTTTTGAAGTAGAGTCCTGCTCTGTTGCCCAGGCTGGAGTGCAGTGGCACAATCATAGCTCATCACAACCTTGAACTCCTGGGCTCAAGCGATCCTCCTGCCTCAGCCTCCCAAGTAGCTGGGACCACCAGTGTGCGCCACCACACCCAGCTATTTAAAAAATTTGTTTTGTAGAGATAGGGTTCTTGCTATGTTGTCCAGGCTGTTCTCAAACTCCTGGCCTCAAGTAATCCTCCCGCTTTGGCCTCCCAAAGTGCTGGAATTACAAGTGTGAGCCACCGCACCCAGCCAGGATATTGTCAAAGAATTCCAAACGTGAGAAATAAGGCGAAAGGGTGCCTGCAAGTTCTCTTGATGTTACACTGGAGCACTAACAGGCCCACCTGCAGACTATTTAGTTCTCTACGGAAATGTGCCTTTGTTTGACTTACTGTTTACCCCTGTGTTATTAGAGCACAGCTTCTGCAAAGTTAGAAATCGACTTATACATTGATAAATTGCCAATTATTTTTGTTACAGAGATGCAAAGATGCATTTCTATGACAAAGGTGTGTTTCTTCCGGCAGGGGGGAAAACAAACCCTAAACTAAACCTGAGGTTACAGTATTATTGTCCTATAGGATATTAACTAGTTCTGCATCTAACTCAGCAAAGTTATTTTAGCATTTCTTTTCCCAGCTGAAATCTCTGCCTTTCAAATGCTCTTTGAAGGCAGTTTTACCATTTTTTCTGGTTCCCTCATTAAGGAGTTAAATAAACCCTTGACACATGTTCGCTTTCTATTGGTATGTGGGTCATGTTTAAAAATGTTTGAAAATTGTATTTTGTCAGCATGAATGCCTCTCCTGCTGATCTCACCGGGAAGGTGAGAGAACGGATATGAAAATGCATTGAATTGTGTTCCCTGTTTTGCATTGTAAAGATGTTACTTGGAATATTCAGCAGGTGGAATAAAATCTCCTCGTCTCATCACGAGGGGTTTGGATGGGAATCTTCCAAGGCCAAGAAAGCTCTGTTTCCTTGAGCATCCCAGTTCCTTTCCATGCACTGCTCCTTAGCAAGCTTCAGGGCGGAGAGGGCTCACCTTGGAGGCGGGTCCTGATGGCATTGATTTCTGCCTGGTTTCGCTCTAGCTCTGCCACCTTCGCGTTGGCTTCTGATAAGCTGTCTTCCAGCTTTCTGACGTGGGCCTCGGCATTCATCTGCTCAGGAAGGATGAACTCAGTGGGGAAGTTGCGGGTGGGGGAGGCCAAGCCCTCCCTACTTCCCCATTGATTTTTGCCCTGTTCCTCCTGTGTGCCTCCCAGGCTACCTGCCTAGTCCTTCTAGAATGCCCCTGTCTCAGAAACCCCAAATGGCTCACCATTGCCTTTTCTTTTCTTTTCTTTTCTTTTTTTTTTTTTGAGACAGGGTATCACTCTATCACCCAGGCTGGAGTGCGTAGATGCAATCATAGCTCACTGTAGCCTCGACATCCTGGGCTCAAGCCATCCTCTCACCACAGCCTCCTGAGTAACTGGGACCACAGGTGCATGCCACCATACCTGGCTAATTATTTTTATTTTTTGTGGAGACAAGGTTTCACTGCGTTGCCCAGGCTGGTCTTGAACTGGGCTCAAGTGATCTGCCTGCCTTAGCCTCTCAAAGTGCTGGGATTACAGGCATTAGCCACTGTGCCTGGCCTACTGAGTATTTCTTATGTGCCAGAAACTATTGCAGCCCTCACAATAGCACTCTAAGGTGGGGATTATGACAATTGTCTTCATGTTATAGATGAAGAAATTGAAGCACAGGTTATTTTTATTTTTTATTTTTATTTTTTGAGACAGAGTCTCGCACTGTCGCTCGGGCTGGAGTGCAGTGGCACAATCTCGGCTCACTGCAACCTCTGCCTCCCAGGTTTAAGCAATTTTTGTATTTTTAGTAGAGACAGGGTTTCAGCATGTTGGCCAGGCTGGTCTCGAACTCCTGACCTCAGGAAATCCGCTTGCCTCAGTCTCCCAAAGTGCTGGGAGTGCAGCTCCATTGTGACCGGCAGGTTATTTTATTTTATTTTATTTTAGAGACAGGGTCTCGTTCTGTTGCCTAGGCTGGAGTGCAGTGGCGCAATGATATTCATTTCACTGCAGTCTCAACCTCCTGGGCTCAAGCAATCCTCCTGCCTCAGCCTCCTGAGTAGCTAGGACTATAGGCGCATGCTCCCATCCCTGGGTAATTTTGTTTTTTGAAGAGATAAGGTCTGGCTATGTTGTCCAGGTTGGTCCCCAACTCCTGGCCTCTCAAAAGCGATCCTCCTGCCTCAGCCTCCCAAAGTGCTGGGATTACAGGAGTGAGCCACTGTGCCCGGCCCACAGTTAGGTTATTCACCTTGGACTTCTGTATCGTCTCCACACTGGCACTGAGGTCGTCAATCTCGGCCTTCATGACCTGTTTATCCTTCTCCAACTTGGACTTGACCCTCTGCAGGCTCTCCACATGCTCTGTCAGCTCGGCCATGGAGTCCATGTGCTTCTTGCGCAGTGTGGAGGCCGTCGCCTCACTCTGCAGGGCGGCCTCTTCCAGCTCCCGCCGCAGCTTCAGCAGCTCAGCCTCCCGCTTGCGGTTCTGCTCGATCTGGGGTAGAAGAGGAGTGGCTTAGCAGAAATGGCCAGTGCCAGCCTTTTTGGGGTGGACACCGCCCAGCTGCTTGGTGGTTCCCTGATTTTCCCGCACCTCGCTAAAAGAAGTCCTGCTTGAAATGCCAATGCTTAGCCTTTGGGGGGCGGGGGTTGCCCACAGGAATTGTTTAAGGAGTGTTGTGTGTTAAATTGTACCCTCCAAAAAGATATACTCAAGTCCTAACCGTGGGTACCTGTGAATGGGACCTGATTTGGAAATAGCGTCTTTGCAGAGGGAGCTAGTTAAGATGTCATACTGGATTAGGGTGGGCCCTAAGCTAACGACTGATGTCCTTTTTTTTTTTTTTTTTTTTTTTTTTTTTTGAGAAGCAGTTTCACTCTTGTTGCCCAGGCTGTAGTGCAGTGGCATGATC
The DNA here is from genome assembly GCF_008728515.1 of Papio anubis. NCBI lineage: Eukaryota > Metazoa > Chordata > Mammalia > Primates > Cercopithecidae > Papio > Papio anubis. The sequence continues at coordinate 140,743,455 of NC_044979.1, forward strand.
TCGGCTTGCTGCAACCTCTGCCTCCTGAGTTCAAGTGATTCTCCTGCCTCAGCCTCCCAAGTAGCTGGGATTACAGGTGCCTGTCACCATGCCCAGCTAATTTTTTGTGTTTTTAGTAGAGATGGGGTTTCACCATGTTGACCAGGCTGGTCTCGAACTCCTGACCTCAGGTGATCCACCTGGCTCAGCCTCCCAAAGTGTTGGGAGTACAGGCGTGAGCCACCGCACCTGGCTGGGCTCTCAGATTTCTACTCACTATATTCCTGCCCTAATCACTCCAGGTCCAGGTACCGACAACTAGGATCAGCTCCACAGTCCACTGAGACTGTCCAGAGTGGCCAGTCAGGAGCCTGTTCACCCTGTTTCACCTGTTCCTTCCCATGGGAGCCAGAGTAAAGGCCTGTGCCTACATTTCTCCCCGGCCATCTGCCTCCTAACCAGCCTCAGTGCCTCTCTCTGGCCCTGCGTGGCCTGCTATGCCCTGGCTTCTTGGGAACTGTGAGTAGCAAACTCTTTCTGTTTGTTTTCAAGAGACAGGGTCTTGCTCTGTCACCCAGGCTGGAATGCAGTGGTGCCATCATGGCTCACCACAGCCTCAACCTCCCTGGGCTCAAGTGATCCTCCTTCTTTAGCCTCTTGAGTATCTGGAACTACAGGAATGTGCCACCATGCCCAGCTACCTTTTTTTTTCTTTTTGAGAGATGGGCTTTTGCTGTGTTGCCCAGGCTGGTCAGAAACCCCTGGGCTCAAGTGAGCCTTCTGCCTTTGCCTCCCCAGGTGTTGGGATTACAGGCGTGAGCCACTGCTCCAGGCCTCATTTTTAAATTATTAATTGGTTTCTCCTCAAGTCTGTCTCAGGAACCTAGTAAGAATGAACTGGTCTTGATCCCACTGCTTACAGTCCGGCATTTTTTCTCCCTACATGCGGGCAGGGCTGGGGGTTTCTGGGCCCCCTGGGATGGGTACCTGAGCCGATGTGGCTCCACCCGCTTCCTCCAGCCTGTCACTGAGGTCTTCGAGATCCCGGGACAGGTCACTGCGTTGTTTCTCCACCTGGGATGAAAATTTTTGTTTTGAGATAGAGCCTTCCTCTGTGGCCCAGGCTGGAGTGCAGCAGACCATCTTGACTCACTGCAACCTTCACCTGCCTTGCTCAAACAGTCCTCTAACCTCGCCCCCCGAGTATCTGCGACTACAGACACATGTCATCACACCCAGCTAATTTTTAAAGTTTTTGTTGAGATGGGTTTTCACCATGTTGCCCAGGCTGGTCTCCTGGTCTCAACTGATCCTCCTGCCTTGATCTCCCAAGGTATCTGGGTTACAGGCATGAGCCACTGTGCCTGGCCATGGGATGAGATTTAATGATACCAATGATAATCACCCAGAGCTCCTTTTTCTCCAGTAAAGAGCATGATGACTGCTTCACCTTTGAGAAGCCAGGATTCTGTGCCTGGGGGCCTTGTGCCCTGCCTGTCATCAGTGAAGGACACTGTCTTCCCCACACTGGGTGGGCATTAGTGCCCGTCCTACCCACCACCTGTCCAATTTGGCTGAATTTGGGATTAGGTACACTGTGATTTGTCTCCCACCAGCTTTCTGGGCTCATGCCGTGTAGGATCCCTACCCTCAAGCCTCCCTCCATGCTCTGCTCTTGCGAACACGTGCTTTCTCTGTTTACACTTTCATCCCAATGAAGGTAGGTGCTATTTTACTCCCTTTGCCCAGCCCTTCCTCCCTGCGTCTACCTGTTGAATTCCATCTTTGAGGTCAAGTGTTCCCTCCCCCATCTCTCCCGGGTAGAACCAGCCTCTTCTCTGGACTCAAGCCACACAAAGCATCTGCCTTTCACGTAATGATTAATGTGAATGTGCAGTTTAGTCCCTGGCACACAGCAGGTGCTCAAGAAGCAACTAGACTTTTTAACTGAACACCTGCCTTCTCTACTGGTTTTCTTAGAGGAGGTTTCTATCCATGGTTGGATGTATGGCTGCCATTACGTCTTTTGACCCAAGAAGGGGAAACATATTTCATTTACCTTGGCTCTCATGGCCCTCTCAGCTTCTAATTCTTCCTCCAGCTCTTCAATTCGGGCCTAGCAGACAGAGAAGGGAGGGGATTCATCTCTCCCAGGCAAAGTTAGTAAGTTAGCCCCTTAGCCTTTTAGGACGGAAAATAGGGATGTGAGAATATGAGAGCCACTGTCAAAAGCAGAGAGAGGCAGATCCCAGAGAGCACGCGCAAAGGCCCCGGGGCAGGCAGGAGGGGGCCTGGCATGCGTGACACCCAGCCAGGAGCCAGCATGGCTGGATAGAGTGGAGGGAAACACTCGGTAATGAGGTCAGGCGGGGAGCAGTTGGAGGGCCTCATAACCATGGTAGGGACTTTGGATTTCACCCCTAGTGAGGGGAACATGGGTCGATCTCCAAGGACTCTATGGCACTCTCGCTCCTCAGGAAACCTCAGCCACCAAGTAGCTGATGCGAACAAAGGGTTCAGAGAAGTGCATTTCTGACAGAGAGCTCATGCTTCTTGGTCCTAGACATACCTGGTGCTCCTTCAGTTTCCTCTGCAGCGTGGAATTCAGAGACTGCTCATCCTCATATTTCGAGTTGACAGAGTTTATTTCCAAATCCCTCCTGCAAGGGAAGGGTTGGTCTCCTGAGGAAAGGCTCTGAGGGCAGACCAGCGAGCTGGTGAGGGAATGGCGCCTGGGCTGCCAGAGGAGGCCTTGAACCTGCCGAAACGCACGCACTTCCCAGCCCCTTCTGGCCTTCTGTGGTGACAGCCCAGAAGGTCCCACGCTACAGAACAGTTAGACTCCTGAATGAGCTCCTCAAGCATTTCATCATTCATTCATTCATTCACACATTTACTAATGTGACACTTTTTTTTTGAGACAGGGTGTTGCTCTGTCACCCAGAATGCAGTGCAGTGGTATGATCATGGCTCACTGCAGCCTTGACCTCCTGGGCTTATGTGATCCTCCCACCTCAGCCTCTCTAGTAGCTGGGGCCACAATCGTGCCCAGTTAATTTTTGTATTTTTTTGTAGAGACGAGGTCTTGCTACATTGCCCAGGCTGGTCTTGAGCTCCTCCCGCCTTGGCCTCCCAAAGTGCTGCGATTACAGGCATGAGCCACCGTACCCGACCTGGTCACAGGCTTTTATGATGCCTCCCTGCCTTGCTGAGTCCTCAGTGTTCCCTCAGTGTTCCCTGGGATAGTGGTGCTCGCCTCCTCTCCAGTGCCCACCAGGTATTGTGTGACGTTGAGTGTTGCCTGTGGACAGGGCAGCCCCTACCTCTCTGCATATCTTCCATGCCTGGCAGGTGCTTGGGACATGCATGAATGTATGTGAGGCCCTCCGTACAGTGACTGGCTCCCGCCAGGCAACTCCAGCTATTGCTACAATTGTGACGGACAGAACAAATGAATGACAAGACATACTTTTTCACCACCTCCTCGAGATCCAGCTTGGAACGCTCCATCTCATTGAGGTTGTCGATGGTCATCTTCAGGTCACTCTCAGCTTTGCGACGAGCCTTTTCCACCTCCGCCCGGATTTTCTTTTCCTGCTCCCAGTTATCCTCCAGCTACGGAGACAAGAACAGCAAGAGAAGGTAGACGAGGAGAGACTGAGGTCAGAAGGCAAGAAGGAACCAGACTGGGTCCGATCCTTTAGCTGTGGCATCAGAAGGGCCCTCACGCCCTGGGGGATGTGTTGGTCCAGTTCTCAAAACTTATCTTCGGACCCCGTGGCCCCAGAGGGATCTGGCCTTGGAGTTGTAAAGGCGGCCATGGCAACGGGTATTACCTCGTGGATCTGCGTGCTCAGCTTGCTGTTATTCTTGGTCAGGTGGTTCACCTTGTCCTCCTCAGCCTGTAGGTCATCCAGGGTTTTCTAGAAGGACAGATACACACGTGAGTGCCATGAGGCCCAGTGGGAGCAGCTGAACAGTCCTGATCCTCAGTCATCACTTCTGAGCCGTGCAGCTCCCAGGCTTTGGGGAGTTCAGTTGACTTTAGCGAGTAGGTACTGAGCACCTGCTCCTGGGTGTGGGTGAGGCCCGAGCAGATGGACCAGAGCCACCCATCAGGGAGGTCAATTGCTTGAACCAGGAAAGTTGAGGCTGCAGTGAACTATGATCATACTACTGCACTCCAGCCTGGGTGACAGAGTCAGACCCTGTCTCTACAAAAAATGCAAAAATTAGCCAGGTGTGGTGGCACACGTCTGTAGTGCCAGCTACTCAGGAGACTGAGGCAGGACGATCACGAGCACAGCAGGTTGGGGCTGCAGTGAGCTATGATGGCACCACTGCATTTCAGCCTGAGCAACAGTGGGACCCTATCTCTGGTTCCCCAGGGGGCATATGGGAAATAGGTGGGGTGCTTTTGGTTGTCACAGTGATTGGAGGCCCCTCTGACATTTAGTGGATGACTCCAGCGATGCTGGACATCCCATTTTGCTCTGGACCATCTGGTACCATGAAGAAGAATTCTCTAGAACACATTCCTGATGTCCCACCCAGGCACTCACGTCAGTAAAACAACCATTTCTACTCTTCTAAACCTAGAGCCTAGCACCCTTTTACATGTAACTCAATGTTCTTTTTCATTTCATATGCACTACAATTTTTGTTTTTTTGAGATAGGATCTCACTCCATCACTCAGGCTGGAGTACGGTGGTATGATCATAGCTAACTGCAGCCTCCACCTCTTGGGCTCAAGCAACCCTCTTGCCTCAGCCTCCTGGCTAATTTTTTTTTTCTAGTTTTTGTAGAAACAGGGTCTTGCTGTGTTGCCCAGGCTGGTCTTGAACTCCTGGGCTCAAGCAATCCTTCTGCCTCAGCCTCCCAAGTAGCTGGGACTAGAGGCGCACGCCAGCACACCTGGCTAATTTTTTAATTTTTTGTAGAGACAACGTCTTGCTATGTTTCCCAGGCTGGTCTCAAACTCCTAGGCTCAAGTGATCCTCCTGGCTCAGTGATCCTCCTGTAATCCTCATGCTAAGATTACAGGGATGATCCACGGCCTGCACTGGCCTGTACTACATTTTATTTTATTTTTATTTATTTATTTATTTTGAGACAGGGTCTCGCTCTGTTGCCAAGGCTGGAGTGCAGTGGCGTGGCCCACTGCAACCTCTACCTCCTGGGTTCAAGCAATTCTCATACCTCAGCCTCCTGAGTAGCTGGGACTACAGCTGTGTGCCACCACACCTGGCTAATTTTTGTATTTTTAGTAGAGACAGGGTTTCACCATGTTGGCCAGGCTGGTCTCAAACTCCTGACCTCAGGTGATCTGCCCGCCTCAGCTTCCCAAAGTGCTGAGATTACAGGCATGGGCCACAGTGCCCGGCCTATTTGTAGATTCTCTATTTGTCCATTTACCCACTCCCCAAAACATATTTGCAATCCAAAATCACTACTCGCAACACTTTCTCATGGTTATTTGCAAACACGCATGTGGGGTGGGGAGAAACTTTGATGCGCACATTCTCTGCTGAGGTTGAACAAAGTGACACTCTGCCTTTTTGTTTCAGCCTCATACTGTAAACAAATGTCATTTTTATGCTGTATTTAATGCCATGGCTTTTTTTACTTTTTTTTTTTTATGGGGGGTTTTGCTGCTTAAAATGACCCCCAAGCACAGTGCTGAAGGGCTGTTGAGTGTCCCTAAGTGCAAGAGGGCTGTGATGTGTGTGAGAGAAGCTTCATTCAGATGCAAGGTATAGTGCTGCTGGCCCTAAGTTCAGTGTGAACGAATCAACAATTTAAATAAGACATACATAACAAAGTAATGTATTGACCATAGTTGCATGCATTATGTATTGATAGATTGATGAAAATGTTGGTGGGGCATGCGGTGGCTCATGCCTGCAATCCCAGCACTTTGGGAGGCCGAGGCGGGAAGATGACTTGAGCCCAGGAATTCAAGACCAGCCTGGGCAACATGATGAAACCCTACACGAAATACAAAAATTGGCTGGGCGTGGTGGCTCACACCTATAATCCCAGCACTTTGGGAGACTGAGGCAGGTGGATCACAAGGTCAGGAGTTTGAGACCAGTTTGGCCAACATAGTGAAAGCCCGTCTCTACTAAAAACACAAAAAAATTAGCCAGGCATTGTGGCATGCACCTGTAATCCCAGCTACTCGGGAGGCTGAGGCAGGAGAATCGCTTGAACCTGCGAGGCCGAGGTTGCAATGAGCCAAAATAGCGCCACTGCACTCCAGCTCGGGTGACAGTGTGAGGCTCTGTCTCAAAAACGAAGAAACAAAAATTTGCGGGGTGCGGTGGTACGTGCCTATAATCCCAGTTACTCAGGAGGCTGAGGTGGGAGGATTGCCTGAGCCTGGGAAGTCAAGGCTACAGTGAGCTGTGATTGTACCACTGCACTCCAGCCTTGGTGACAGAGTGAGACCGTGTCTCAAAAAAAAAAAGTATTATGACCAGAGGCTTGTAAGAGTCTAACCCTGTATTTTCCCCAGGAGCAGTGGTTCATATTTGCTAATTCAGTATTGAATTATTATTGGTTAATTCAGTGTTTATGGCAACTTTACAGAACATAACCGCTGTGAGGCCGGGCGCGGTAGCTCACGCCTGTAATCCCAGCACTTTGGGAGGCTCAGGTGGGAGGATCATTTGAGGTCAGGAGTTCGAGACCAGCCTGGCCGATATGGTGAAACCCCCATCTCTACTAAAAATACAAAAAATTAGCTGGGCATGGTGGTGCGTGCCTGTAATCCCAGCTACTCGGGAGGCTGAGGCAGGGGAATCACTTGAACCTGGGAGGCAGAGGTTGCAGTGAGCCGAGACCACACCACTGAACTCCAGCCTGGGTGGCAGAGCGAACCTCAGTCTCAGAACAACAAAAACATAACCAGTGTGAATAACACTCATCGACTGTGTTTGTTATGAAAGGAGGCTCTGGGTCTGATATGCTTGAAAATCACAGGGCAAGGGCGGCAGTTCCTGAGGCGGCAGGGAGAGGCACTCAGGGGACATGTGGATTCACAGTGTCAGCAAACACAGGGACGAGGGGTCCACTGTCCGGCTCTTTGCTCCTGTTTCTCTGGAGGTCAGCACTGGTGGCCGGTCAGAGCCAGCTCTGCATTCAGGAGCCTGAGCCTGTGACAGTGGCCCTGGGAAAGTCGGTGGGTCTCCCCATGGCCTCAAGAGCTCATGACCTGTTATTGCCACAGTGTCTTAGGCTTTGCTGGGGCTTTTGAGCTCACGGGGCACTTCCATACACCCCACTCCATCCCTACCACTCCAGTGAGCATACTTTCTCCGGTGTGCATGGGCCCAACCTAACTCATAATTGTTTTGTTGTTTGTTTGTTTTGAGACAGAGTCTCGCTGTCACCCAGGCTGGAGAGAAATGGCGCAATCTTGGCTCACTGCAACCTGCAACTCCTGGGCTCAAGTTATCCTCCTGCCTCAGCCTCCTGAATAGCTGGGACTACAGGTGCGTGCCACCAGACCTGGCTAATTTTTGTAATTTTTTGTAGAGATGGAAGTTTTGCCATGTTGCCCGGGCTGGTCTCAAACTCCTAAACTGAGGGGATCCTCCTGCCTCAGCCTCCCAAAGTGCTGGGATTAAAGATGTGAGCTGCCATGCCTAGTTGATTCATAATTGTTAATAGCTCCCCCTCTTGCTCTCAAAACTGTCCTAGTTTGGAAGACAAATTATATTGTCACCCCACTTATAACAAACTTGGAAGGAAGGCAGTAAAAGGGGGCCACACCCATGTCACTCTTGAAACCGAGATATACGAAGAATTCCTTAACTTTCCTAAGGCTCCAAGCTGAGGGGGCAGCAGGGCCAGGATTTGAACTCGGGGCTCCAATGTCCAATGGAAAGCACACTGTGCCAAGCTCCAGCTGCTGGGCCGAGGAAGAGGCAAGGGAAACCTACCTGGTACAGCTCCTCCAGGGCCCTCTTCTCCTTCTGGAGCTTGGCGATGGAGTCTTCACGGAGCGAGAGGTCCCCGGTCAGGGTACGGACCTTGTGATCCAGGGCCTAGAAACCAGGGCAGGGAGAGAGGTAGAGCCTTAAAGCTGGAGGGAATCCTCAGCTTGGGTGTACTCTTGAGTCTCCTGGGAGCTTCAGAAATGCCAGTGCCCAGGGCATGTCTCAGACCAACCAAGTCAGAACCGTGGGGGTGAAGGGGAGCAGCAAGAACCTTGGCTTCTCAAAGCATGGTCCCCGGATGTCAGCAGTGGCATCCCCTAGGAGCATGCTAGAAATACAGACTCTCGGACTCCGCTGGGCCCGCCAGAGTCTGCACCTGACAGTATCCCTGGTGGTTTGTGTGTGCAGCAGAGCAGGAGAAGCTCAAGTTTAGGCAGAGCCCCCGCTTACCCTGCTGGAGAACCCCACCTACCTGCAATAGCAGGTAGGGCCCTTGGGCCCAGGGGCCGGCCAGATGGCATCAGGAGCCAGGGCTTCCCCCAGGGAGCTGCTCAGAGGGGCAGCAACTGCTTGTTTGGGCAGAAATTCAACAGCTGAAGGTAGACACTTCAAAGTGATGGGAACACCTCTCAGTCCCCTTAGTCAGCTGCCCTGCCCAGCAGACCTGTCTGTAGTAACGGTCATGTTCTCTGCCTTTGCTGTCCCATGCAGTGACACTTAACCGCACATGGCTGCTGAGCACCTGTAATGTGGCTTGTGCAACCGAGGAATTGCATTTTAAGTTGTAAATTAATGGATGTGACAATAGCCCCATGTGGGCTGGGTACGGTGGCTCATGCCTGTAATCCCAGCACTTTGGGAGGCCAAGGCGGGCAGATCACCTGAGGTCAGGTGTTCAAGATGAGTCTGGCCAACATGGCAAAACCCTGTCTCCACTAAAAATACAAAAATTAGCTGGGCATGGTGGCGCCACACCTGTAGTTCCAGCTACTTAGGAGGCGGAGGTATGAGAATCACTGGAACCCGGGAGGGGGAGGTTGCAGTGAGCCGAGATCGCACCATTGCACTCCAGCCTGGGTGACAGAGTGAGAGCGAGACTCTGTCTCAAAACAAACAAAAAAGCTCAAAGAAACAAAAAAACCCAAAAAAACGCCGCATATGGTCAGTGGTCAGGGCACTGGGCGTAGCCACCATAGGGGCTTCAGGTATGGCCCCTGACGGTGGCCTGAGAAAAGCGTGGCAGGGCTCTGGCCTCTCCTCACCTGCTTCTCCTTCTCTGTCTTGGCCAGTGTGGTTTCCAGGCCCTCCAGGTCCCGCTTCAGGTCACTCAGCTCCCCCTCCAGCTTGCGCTTGGCAGCACTCAGCGAGGCCGCTGTGCCCTCTTCCTCCTCCAGCCGCTCCTGCATGTCTGAGATCTGGCTCTCCAGATCCATCTTGGTCTTCATCATCTGTGTCAGGCGCTCCTCTGCATCCATCAGGTTCTCTTGCTCCTGTTGGGAGAAAGAGCCCCAGTGGCAGGCAGGGTCCAGGCAAAGACCACACAGCCTTGAGCTGAACAAATGTGTCCTGGGGGTTGGACAAGGGGCCGGGCTATCTCTGAGCTCCTTTTTTTTGTTTTTTTTTTGTTTTTTTTGAGTCAGGGTTTTGCTTTGTTGTTCAGGCTGGAGTGCAGTGGTGTGATCACAGCTCACTGCAGTCTTGACCTCCTGGGCTCAAGCAATCCTCCCACCTCATCTTTCCAAGTAGCTGAGGCTACGGGTACACACTGCAATGCCCAGCTAAGTTTTTTATTTTTATTTTTGAAACAGGGTCTCGCTCTGTCACCCAGGCTGGGGTGCAGTGGCACAATCATGGCTCACTGCAGTCTCGACCTTCTAGGCTTAAGCAGTCCTGCCACTTAAGCCTCCTGAGTAGCTGGGACTACAGATGTGCCACCACACTCAGCTAATTTTTAAACTTTTTTGTAGAGATGGGGTTTCACTATGTTGCCCAGGCTGGTCTGGAATTCCTGGGCTCAAGCATTCCTCCTGCCTTGGCCTCCCAGAGTGTTGGGTTTACGAGCATGAACCATTGCACCTGGCCCAGGAGGATTCTTCCATCACTTTAGTCTTGCCCAGCCTCAGCCTCCACAAACAAAATGGGGATATCAGTTCAAGCAACTTCTCAGGGGTCTGAAGAGGATACTGAGAAATGATGTTGGAGGCCTTTGGGGACGGTGAAAAGAAAATGCAAGTGCCACACATACTCATGGCTGCAGAGACAGCCATGGCAGAGCAGGGAGGACTGAAGATGGAACTGGGCCCCTTCCAGGCCTGGGTTTTCTACTAAGGGGCCTGGGACTTTGATCAAATCTCTAAATGTCTGCCAAACTGAGTTTTTCTACCCTGTATGACGCACGTGAAAATCGGGTGTCTTAACAGGGGGGTGGTGAGAATCAAATCAGGGAAGGAATAGGAAAAACTTTGCAAACCAGAAGGACCCCAGCAGTGAATTCACCACGGGACATTTAGTCAGGCATCCTTCAGAAATGACATCGTTTATTCTTCCCTGGACAGGTGAGGAAAAGGAGGCTTGGAGAGGGTAAATTGCCAAGTTCGTAGGGCAAAGCCCAGCCCTGACTCCAGGGGACGCTGTTCTCACCCCATCTCGTGGCCACCATCCCTGGACTTTCCCTGCAGGCAGGTCCTGTAGCTGTGTATGCCCAGCCTGCTGCTGTATGCAAATAAGAGTTTGATGGAGACCAGGCACAAGGGCTCACACCTGTAATCCCAGCTCTTTGGGAGGCCGAAATGGGAGGATCACTTGAGGCTGGGAGTTTGAGACCAGCCTGGGCAACAGTGAGACCCTGTCTCTACAAAAAATACAAAAAATTGGCTGGGCATGGTGGTATAGTCCCAGCTACTTGGGAGGCTGAGGTGGGAGGATCACTTGTGTCCAGGAGATGGAGGCTGCTGTGAGCTGTGATCAAGCCACCTCACTCCAACCTGGGCAACAGAGCAAGACCCTGTCCCTGTCTGTCTGTCTGTCTATCTGTCTGTCTGTCTCTCTCTCTCTCTCTCTGACACACACACACACAAAAATTGGATGGAGACCTTTTGGTAGTTGGGTCGAGGGTGACCTTGTATCCTGGAGAATTTCCCGTGGTCTGGAGGGACACGGATTTTCAAAAGAGCTCGCCCTTCCTCCCTCCCAGGGTCAAGGCTGTACTGGGTTCCCCACCCTTCTCCCCAGCGACCCCACGTACAGCCTGCAGCTGAATGGTGAGGTCATTCTTCTCCTGGCTGAGCGTGGCTGTCTTCTCCTCCAGTTCCTTGACCTTGTTTACCAGCTCCTGGGTCTTGGCCATGGCTTGCCTGAGCTCCTCCTCCTTGGCCTTCATCTCCTCCTCTTGCCGAGCCACATTCAGGAGCGGCTTGACCTGGGCAATGAGCAACACCAAAGAGCGTTAGGAGAATGGGCTTTGCCGGGGGGTAGACGGAGGGCGGTGGAGTCTCTGCCTCAGGTGTGACCTCACGGCACCACTGTGGTGGGAAGCAGCTTTGCTGTAACTCTGGGGTGGGGTCCCTCTCCACAGACGCCACCAGGCTGAACTTGTGTAAAGCATCCCTGGCCTCAACAGAGAAGGCCCATCCTCACCTAGGACAATTCTTAGGATGCTCTTTAATCCTGAGTGACATGGAGTCAGGTATCCTCAGCATCTGGGTGCCCCATGGCTTACATCTGTTCTGCATGTTGTGTAGACACCAGGAGCCCCGGTGAAATCACAGCCTTGGGATCCCCTCCCTCCTTCCTTCCCTACTGAATCCTCCCACTCTCTGGCGCTCTCAGTTTCTGTCTCTGTCTGTCTCAGTTTGCTGTCTCTCTCTCACCCACTGTTTCTCTCTCTCTCTGTGTCTCTGTCTTTCTCATGCCATTCCTATCTCTGCCTCTCTTCTCAGTCTCTCTCTGTTGCTCTGCTCCCTCTCTGTTTTTCTCTCTCCCTGTCTCTCTTTCTCTGTGTCTCTTTCTCTGTCTCATGCTGTCTCTATCTTTGTCTCTCTCTCTGCCTGTCTCTCTGTTGTGCCGTCTCTCTCTTTGTTTCTCTCTCTCTCATTTTCTGTGTAGTTCTCTTTGTTTTTCTCTACGTGTGTATCTCTCTCTCTGTCTCTTACTCTTTCTCTCTCTCTCTCTCTGTCTCTCACTTATTTCATCTTCTCTCTAACATGAAGTCCTACCTCTCGACTTGGCCTTGCAGGCCTTCCACAATGTAGCCCCTGCCCTCCTCCTGCACTGTGTGGAGGAGGAGGGCTGACACTTCCCACCCTGGCCGGTGACCCTGCCCCTGTGTCTATAGGGCTAGACCTTCTTTGCCATTTAGCCAGGAGCATCTGCTCCTACTCTGCACCCGCAACACCCACCGGGACCTCTCTGTGCACTTGACCCTTCTCACCTGCACTGGAGCACCAGGCTCCATCCAGTCCCACCACCCGTATTCTGCCCTGCATCTGCAAGCCCCTCAAAGACCTCCCTCCCATCCCTTGAGGGTTCCTAAAACACCTAGCAGAGCTGGTGGGGCAGATCCCCTGGGAACCACAGAAACATTATACCATAGATACAATAGATACATAGTCAATAGATACATTTCCCAGGAGGGAAAATGACCTAAACACGGATTTGGGAGGAGGGACAGCCTGCGCCCCTTTTGAAAGATAACAGATAAACCTCGTTCATTGCCAGCCTGGCTGTTGAGAATCTGAAATGTCACAGTGGCAAAGCTGGCATGAAAAGGTTGCAGTAACCACTATACCTTGCCGCTGTGTAGCACTTTTTATTCAATGGAAACCTACTACAAGTGTTTTTTCTTTTTTTTTTTTTTTTTTTGAGACGGAGTCTCGCTGTGCTCCCAGGCTGGAGTGCAGTGGCGCGATCTCGGCTCACTGCAAGCTCCACCTCCCGGGCTCACACCATTCTCCCGCCTCAGCCTCCGAGTAGCTGGGACCACAGGCGCCCGCCACCACGCCCGGCTAGTTTTTTGTATTTTTAGTAGAGACGGGGTTTCACCATGTTAGCCAGGATGGTCTCGATCTCCTGACCTCGTGATCCACCCGCCTCGGCCTCCCAAAGTGCTGGGATTACAGGCTTGAGCCACCGCGCCCGGCCGACAAGTGTTTTTTCATTGACCCAGCCTATCCGGCTTTGTTAAATAAGATTAGAACTTAGTTAGAATACTAAGAGGAGAGGATTAAAAAAATAATAAAAAATAAATAAAAATAAAAAGGCCAGGCGCGATGGTTCATGCCTGTAATCCCAGCACTTTGGGAGGCTGAGGCGGGCGGATCTCCTGAGGTCAGGAGTTCAAGACCAGCCAGGCCAACATGGTGAAATCCCGTGTCTACTAAATATACAAAAAAATTAGTCAGGTGTGGTGGTGAGTGCCTGTAGTCCCAGCTACTCAGGAGGCTGAGGCAGGAGAATCGCTTGAACCCGGGAGGCAGAGGTTGCAGTGAGCCAGATCGTGCCACTGCACTCCAGCCTGAGCAACAGAGCAAGATTTTGTCTCAACGACAACAACTAATTAGAACAGGACCTTGCTCTGTCAGGTCTAATTAGTAACGAGCAGGGGAGTTCACAGCTGTTGCTACCATGTCTTGCTCAGAAGGAACCTTAAAGGCCATTGGCCTGGGTCTTCCCAGAGTCTAATTGTATACCAAGGGATCTGGTGAGATGCATTCAAGCATAGACACCCTTTGATTTGAGTTGTGAAATAGTTACTTTAATAGGTAATTTAAAAAATGAAAAAGAACTCCTCAAATCCACAATTTTGTGGATAATCTTTGCTTAGGATGAGGTTAAAGCAGGTAAGACTGCAAAGTTTCCTTTTAAAGTAAAATTTGTGGCTGGGAACAGTGGCTTACACCTGTAATTCCAGGAGGCTGGGGAGTATCACTTGAGGTCAGGAGTTCAAAACTGGCTGGGGTAATGTAGCAAGACCCTCTCTCTACAAAAAGTTTAAAAATGAGCTGGGTAGGCGCTGTGCACCTGTAATCTCAGCCATTTGGGAGGGCGAGGTGGGAGGACTGCTTGAGGCCAGGAGTTTGAGACCAGCCTGGGCAACATAGCAAGACCCTGTCTCTTCAACAACAAAAATTAAAAATTAGCTGGGCATGGTGGCACACACCTATAGTCCCAGCTATTTGGGAGGCTGAGGTGGAAGGATTGCTTGAGCCCAGGAGTTTGAGGCTGCAGTGAGCTATGATTGCATCACTGTACTCCAGCCTGGGCAACAGAGTCAGACCCTGTCTGAATTTTTTTTTTTTTTTCCAAAATAGAAAAGCGAGGCCAGGTGCAGTGACTCACATCTGTAATCCCAGCAGCACTTTGGGAGGCCAAAGCAGGCGGATCACCTGAGGTCAGGAGTTTGAGACCGGCCTGGCCAACATGGTAAAACCCTGTCTCTACTAAAAATACAAAAATTAGCCAGGTATGGTGGCAGATGCTTGTAATCCCAGATAGGAGGCTGAGGCAGGAAAATAACTTGAACCCTGGAGGCGGAGTTTGCAGTGAGCCGAGATTGTGCCACTGCACTCCAGCCTAGGTGACAGAGTGAGACTCCGTCTCAAAAAAAAAAAAAAAAAAGTGAATGAATGTAAAGAAAGGTGAGTCATGGAACAGGCGGAGAAAGCCAGGCAGCACCTGCAACACCTGGCCTTTGAGACATGCTCTTCTAGATTCCTCTCCAATCCCAGGTCCTCCAGGGCCGGCTTGTGTGTGGATACATTTGGGAAAGCAGAACTTACTATTCCTCCCTTTCCGTTTGTGGTGGGTGCTGATTGTTAGCCGGTTCTTTGACAGGAGTGTAAAGAAACTTCCTTGTGAGCTTTGGAGGACTCAGGGCCACCCGAGATGACTCAGAGCCTGTCCCCACCCTCTGTGGGTCCTCCTTTCTCCTGAACACAGCTGCCTGGTGCCTGACTCCCTCCTCTGGTGCCCAGGGACATGTTCCCTCTTAATGGTGGCCCCAGCACAGGTGTGATTGGGCCCACGTGCAGTGCCATGGCTGGTGGCCTCCTGCCTTGGTTGAGGGTGGCCTGGCTGCTTGGGACTTCTGTGGGTCCTACCGGCTGGCTGACTCACTTACCACACTCACTGCTGTTTCGGAAGAATAGGAGATGAGAGGTCAGACCTTATTTCCCGAGGCTGGTCCTCCAGCTCCTAAACTCAAGCAATCCTCACTGGAGCTGAAGATACCTCAACATGCCCAGGGGCAAGGAGTCAATAATCAAGCTCACTTTTTTTGGTGGGGGTGGTATGGCACTCTCTATCTGGACAGAGGCTAGATTTTGTCTCTAAGGCGCCCTCATTTTCAAACTGTTCTTGCAGCCTCTCCTGAGGGGCACCTCCGTCCAGGATTGGGCCCTCCCCCAGCCCACAGGCAGTAGCAGTCCCCAATGGCCTGGCCCCTTGGCCCTCACCTTGTTATACAGCTTCCACCAGCCCCAGAAACGGAGCTGCAGGAACTTGCGCACATTCCGCTGAATGACTTTCAGGCCCATTCTGTGAAAAGAATCCAGGGTTGAATGGGTTACAATGAAGGTGTTAGGACCTGGCTTCCCTGGGGAAGGAGCAGGGCCTGGAAATAGAAGCCAGCAGATCTTGTACAGACACCAAAGTGCTTTCTCAAGACCCAGCATTGCCCATGTGGTCTGGGGCGGGGAGATTCACGTTGGGGTCAGAGCTTAGCAGCACGATAAAGGAACTGAAGTGAAATCTGATGGAACCAGGTCCCTCCCAGATGGCACAAGGCTGAGACAGACCAGTCATTGACTCCTGCATTTTCCCTCCTCCACCAGAAATCACCCATTAGTCTCTGAATACCACGGATCTGCAAAGATGCTGGAATCCACCCATGTCTTGTTCCCTGCAGCTTCATTCAACTGCCATTTATTGAGGACCTCCTGTGCACCAAGGCCCTGGGCTGAATCAGGCCAAGATCCCTCACATCAGCCCCTAACTGATGTCCCTGCCTTCAGTCCAGGGCTGCAGGTGGCCTGCTGATGGGAACAGGAATTCATTACTAATTCTATGGCCACAAAGAAATAGAGTGAATCACAGGTCATCTGGGATGGACCTAACTTTTTGTTTTTGTTTTTGAGACAGGGTCTCACTCTGTTGCCCAGGCTAGAGGGCAATGGTGCAATTATGGCTTACTGGAACTTTGTACTCCCTGGTTCAAGCGATCCTCCTGCCTCAGCCTCCAAAGTAGCTGGGACTACAGGCATGCACCACCACCCGCTATCTTTTTTTTTTTTTTTGTAGAGATGGGGTCTCCCTATCTACTGTTGCCCAGGCTGGTCTCAAACTCCTGAGCTCAAGTGATCTCCCACCTTGGCTTCTCAAAGTGCTGGGATTACAGGTATGAGCTACCAGACCTGGCCGGACCCGGTCATTTTTAAATTACCAGGTTAGGGAGATGGCTGAAAAACATGATTCGAAGAGCAGGTATGTGGAGTGAGAATTGCTAAGTTCTAATCCTGGCTCTGCATGAACCTGTCCCAGTTCCTTAACCTCTCAGACCTCAGTTTCCACATCTGTAAAGTGGGGGTGCTGGCCCTACCATGCCCCTCTCACAGCATCATTACGTGAATCAAGTAAGAGGAAGGCTGTGAAAGTGACTTGAAACTGTAAAGAGAGGGTTTATATTAGTTGTTTCCTGTTAGGGGTTAAGCTGTGTCCTCTGAAAGGATATGTTGAAATCCTAACCGCCAATACCTAGGAAGGGAACCTTGTTTGGGAATAGGGTCTCAGCAAATGTAACTAGTTAAGATGAGGTGGTCATACTGGAGTAAGGTGGACCCTAATTCAATGACTGGTGTCCATATAAAAAGAGGGAAGACGGGCTGGGTGCAGTGGTTCACACCTATAATCGCAACATTTTGAGAAGCTGAGGCAGGTGGATTGCTTGAGCCCAGGAGTTTGAGATGAGCCTGGGCAACATAGGGAGACCTTGTCTCTACCAAAAAAAAAAAAAAAATTAGCCAGGTGTGGTACTGTGCACCTGTAGTCCTAGCTACTCAGGAGGCTGAGGTGGGAAGATCAAGCCCAAGAGGTTAAGGCTGCCGTGAGCTATGATCACACCACTGTATTCCAGCCTGGGCCACAGAGCAAGACCCCATCCCCCCTCAAAAATAAAATTTAAGGCGATGGATATCCCAGTTATCCTGATTTTGTTATATGAATGTATCAAGTTATCACATACAACCCAAAATATGCATATCTATTAGGTATCAGTAAAAAATGTTTACAAAATTCCTGTCATTCGAAACCACCTAGTGTGTGAACTTGGTTGCAGCAGCTCTGAGAGACAGGGATCTGAAAGACAGGGCTCCTTTTTTTTTTTTTTTTTTTTTTGAGACAGAGTTTTGTTTCTGTCGCCCAGGCTAGAGTGCAATGGCACGATCTTGGCTCACTGCAACCTCCGCCTCCCGGGTTCAAGCGATTCTCCTGCCTCAACCTCCCAAGTAGCTGGAATTGTAGGCACCCACCACCATGCCCAGCTAATTTTTGTATTTTTTGTAGAGACGGGGGTTTCACCATGTTGGCCAGGCTGGTCTCGAACTCCTGACCTCAGGTTATCCTCCCACCTTGGCCTCCCAATGTGCTGGGATTACAGGCATGAACCACCACACCTGGCCAGCCACACGGGGTTCTTTGTGCCATCAAAGATGTTGGCATCCACTCCTTGCCTACCACGCGGTGTGGCTAGTGGAGCTGGCCCTGAGTACGTGTGGCTCCTCTGGGCCTTTGTGTCGGTGTTTGTGAGTGCTACCTTCGTTCCAGCATCTTCTTGAACTCCACCCTCATGAGGAAGCCCCGGAGGCGACACTGCAGCATCGTCATGATCTTGGCCAGACGCTCGTCCCTCATGTCCTCAAGCTTGGCCAGGATGCCCGCACGGAAGAACACCTGGGGGAAAGACGGCATGTCTTTGAAAAAGCCCGGCTGTCACCAATGGCAGCCACTTGGGGGAGCTTTAAATCAAAGAAGGGTTTTTGGTTTTTGTTGTTTGTTTTCTTTTTGTTTTTGAGAAAGGATCTCTGTCTCTCATCCAGGCTGGAGTGCAGTGGCGTCACTATGGATCACTGCAGCCTCGACCTGCCGAGCTTAAGCAATCCTCCCATCTCAGTCTCCCGAGTAGCTGAAACTACAGGCACATGCCACCATGCCTGGCTAAATTTATTATTATTATTGTAGAGATACGGTATCCAGACTGGGCCTCCCAAAGTACTGGGATTACAGGCATGTGCCACCATGTCCAGCTAATTAAAAAAATTTTTTTCTGAGATGAAGTCTGGCTACGTTGCCCAGGCTGGCCTTGAACTCCTGGACTCAAGTGACCTTCCTACCTCAGCCTCCCAAAAGGCAGGAATTATAGACATAAGCCACCATGCCCCGCCTATTGATGTTTTAAAAATCCCCCCAGGCCAGACACGATGACTCACACCTGTAATCCCAGTGCCTTGGGAGGCCAAGGAGGGCAGATCAAGAGATCAGGAGTTCGAGACCAGCCTGGCCAACATGGTGAAACCCCATCTCTATTAAAAATACAAAAAATTAGCCAGGCGTGCTGGCAGGTGCCTGTAATCCCAGCTACTTGGGAGGCTGAGGCAGGAGAATCACTTGAACCCGGGAGGCAGAGGTTGCAGTGAGCCAAGACAGTGCCACTGCACTCTAGCCTGGGAAACAGAGTGAGATTCCGTCTCAAAAAAATAAACAAACAAACAAACAAACAAAACTCCCCAGATGAGTCTAATGTATAGCCAAGGTTGAGAACTTTGTTCTAGAGAAACTCCTGCACAGGACCATGAGCAAGGATGTTCACAGCAGCACTGCAGTACCGTGTGGCAGTGACAATGTCACCTACCAGTGAGGATGAAGCTTAGAAACATGGCGAAGCGATAAAAGCACGTCATGGAGGAATGTCACAGAGGGTGTGTCAAGTATGATACTTCCATGAAGCTCAAAACCAAGCACGACCTGCAGGCATATGTGCTCAAGCTATTTTTGAAAGGTAACGAAATGAGCCAGGTGGTGTGGCTTCTGCCTGTAATCCCAACGCTTTGGGAGGCCAAGGTGGGAGGATCGCTTGAACCCAGGAGTTGGAGAATAGCCTTGGCAACATACTGAGACCGCATCTCTATAAAAAATACAAAAATTAGCCAGGTGTGGAGGTGTGCACCCGTAGTCCCAGCTACTCGGGAGGCTGAGGTGGGAGAATCGCTTGAGCCCAGCAGTTTGAAGCTGCAGTGAGCTGTGATCATGTCACTGCACTCCAGCCTGGGCGACAGAGCAAGGCCATGTCTCTTAAGAAAACAAAAAAAAGAATGGTTCATGTCAGAATTCAAGACAGGGTTACTCCTGGGGGTGGGAAGCGGGTGGGGGAGGAAAGACATGTAAGGTTGACATTCTGGGCTTTTCAGTGGGTTCACAGGGTGCTGGTTTTATTATTATGTTTCATAATGTAACACCTTTTTACAGGCTTCAAATAGGACATAATAGAAACTTTTAGAAGGAGAGAAGGTGCCAGGAGACCTGCATTCTGGCCTTAGCCTGCCTTGGATGTGCTGTGTGTCTGACTGTGGTTAAGTCACTATCCCTTTGGGGGACCTAGGCCTCCTCTCCTATCTGGGGAGAATGCCGCCTGCAGGGCCCCTGGGACCTCTGAGCTGCAGGAGCCCAAGATGCCACACAGGGCCAGGGAGGACAGCACCCAGCTGAGCCACTGTGGGCAAAAGATGAGGAAGAATGCTCTCTGCCCCCTAAAAGGCCCCCAAGGAGCTGGACATCGCAAGGTAGAGAAATCGGGCTTGATGTCATAAAACGTTTCCTGATATTTCAAAATTAATTGGCGTTGAGGTTTGGTCTTTGAAACAAGCATGTGGCTGGGGGTGGGGCCCACCTGAGCCACCTCCAAACATAGGAACACCATTTGCAGTCAGAACCATCCTGTTCTTTGTTCTGCTCCTGCTGCCGGTCTGCCTAGTCCTCAGGGAGCAAAGCTGTCCCCAGCAGCCCTGGGCCTTCCCCTGGAACTGACGTGCCTCATGCAACCCTTGTACAACAGCAGGATGCTGTCTGTTTGGCCAGGTGGTAAATGGGCCAGATTCTGAGCTGTGCCAGATTCTGAGATACCAGCTCCGGCTTCCCTGGCCACACGACCGGCGCCAGTGGGCCCGATGCCGACTAGCTGTGTCCCGCCTCGTTCTGTGAAGTTGGGCATGCCATCTCCACCCCCTCTCCAGGCTTTCTTAAGTTCCCCATCTGTCAAGGGTGGGTGGGGAAAGGAGGGGCCTGCTGGTTTCTAAGATTCTTTCCAGCTCAAGTATTCAACGATCCTGTCTCCAAACCTCGAGTGTCCCCCGCAAGTCAATCGAGCTATTTACAGCACATCTTAATTGTGAAGGAGGCCAAAACAAACAGTTCCGGCAGGTTCTAGGGCAGTGTTACAATTCCACACACACAGTGTTATAAAGCAAGCTCCAGGGAGTGAGGGACTCGTTCTGTTCTCTTCACTGTGTGTCCCTAGAGCCTGGAACCGTGCCTGGCACACAGTAGGCGCACCATAAGTGTTTGCTGAGTGACCAGATGCATTAAAGGCACAGGCATGCTGGAAGCTCTCATGCCAAGCCTGCGTCATGCTTGAGAACTTGGAAGGAGAAATGATCTGCTCCAGGCAGCTCAGAGGTAGGCTTTGAGGCCGGCTCTCCTGACTACAAAGCCAGTGAATCTCCTGTGTCACAGGGCGATCATGTTGGGGTACAGTCTGTTGGTGGGGGGCAGGTGGGGCGGCTATGGAAGGACATCTGGCACCACTGGCCTGGCCAGCCTTTACAACCCCACCAGGATGCTGCAGGGCCAGGAAATGGGATAGACCCAGGCAACTCAGGCCCCATGAGTCAGGAGCAGGAGGCTGCTCTGTCTGAGTCAGTCCCGACTCAGCCGCTGGCTCAGAGCTGGGCTTACAGTGCTTCATTGTCCAGGTTCCGCCCAAGCAAACTTCCCCATGGGTCAGATCCGGGACCTTGATTCTGATTGGCCCTTTTTATTCTTGGAAACTCAGGGCTCAGGCCAGGTGCAGTGGCTTATGCCTGTAATCCCAGCGCTTTGGGAGGCTGAGGCAGGAGGATTGCTTGAGCCCAGGAGTTTGAGACCAGCCTGGGCAACAGAGTGAGACCCCATCTCTACAAATAATTTAAAACATGAACTGGGTGTGATGGTGTATGCCTTAAGTCCCAGCTACTTGGGAGGCTGAGGCAGGAGGATCACTTGAGCCTGGGAGTTTCAGGTTGTAGTGAGCTATGATTGTGCCACTGCACTCCAGGAAGACCCTGTCTCAAACAAAACAAAGCATAGGGTTCTAAGAAATATTCTACCATGATTGACTTCCCCTCTGAGCTGAACTGGGTTCTATGCATGTTGTCTCTAATCTCCCCAAATTCTATGAGACTTGCATGATCAACCCTGATTTTTCAGGAAACTGATGCTCTCAGCAACTGGCAGACTTGCCCAAAGCAGGCCATTGGTCAGTGACCAGGTGGAATCCATACCCCAAAGCCCACCTTCTTGGGAAAAGGCTGAGGGAGGTGTGTAGGGGGAGACCGCCCACCAGACCCTACCTTGGTGTGTCCAATTTTGTATTCGTTTGCATCCAGGTCAATGGCTGCAAGAAGCAGCTCTGAGGCCTTTTTGTTGTCCACGAACCCCTGGGGAATCACGTTGGGGTTCAGCACTTGGTACCTGGCAGGACAGAGATGATTGACAGTCATCACTATGCCCAAGCCGACAGCACATAAAACATATTCATGCGGTTATCTGCTGGTCTTTGGGATGGACTTTGGACAGGCACTAGACTTGTTTGACAGATGCCCCAGGGAGGCAGAGAGATGAGATCAATAGGAGGCTCTGGAATAAGGGCTCTAGCTTGGGAGTGGACATTGGTGTGGGTTGGGGGTATAGGGAGAAGCTGTTTCTAGAAATGAAGACACCAAAATCCCTTCCTGATAGAGGCAGAAGTTGAGAAAAGGGCATTGACTCAGATATCAGAAAACAGCTTTTATAAAAAATTTATTTTTTATTTATTTATTTTTTATCCTGACCTGTGAGCAGCCCCCTTTGTGATCTTGGACACAAAAGTCCCCAACTGGGGACTTCAGAGGGGCTTGGATAAGGTGACCTCTAGTGACTTTTTCTGATCCATCAATCTGTGGTCTTATGTTCTAGGAAGTTAGAGAAGGTAGAAGAAGATCATTTCTAAGGTGGAGGTATTAGTTACCCAGTGTTCCTCCAGAAGCCCTGAGGTAAGAATTCAAGTGCAAGTAGTTTACCTGGAAAGTGGCAGAGTGGGGAATGGGCAGAAAGCCAATGAAAAGCACGTTATGGAGGCAGTTAGCACAACGAGCAACCAAAGCTTAATGGTGCTTGGGATCACTGGGAGCCACAGCGCGAGTATTTACACCAAGGAAATGGGCAGACACTAGCAATCAGGGCTTCTTTTTTTGGACCTGGGAGCCCTTGTTAAACATTTACCAACACACTGCTATCTGAGCACATGTGTGGAAAATGTCTCAGACTTAGCTACCTGAAGGGTGAGGGAGCTGAGGTATTTATACACCAGCTCTCCTCAGTCACTGATTGAGGGCTCCTTCCAGGGAGGCATTAATTCCCAGGACAGCTTGCCAAGGAGGGGTAAAGAAGCATCCAGCAGCCAAGAAATGCAAGGGCTGGTAGTTGAAATTTGGGCCAGCATCTATGGCCATACCTCCCTGAACATACCCAATCTCATCTGAAATTTGGGCCAGTGTGTACTAAGGTAGTGACTGACAGTGAGGTGGTATTGACAGAGCACCATTGTGTCTGCTGCAGTGGGATGTGACTTATCAGTTGGTCAACTCCTGGGCATCTAAGCCTTGCACTGAGGGAGACATCACTCACCTCTGTTTGAACTCCGGGTACTGCAGCCTGTTTGGGAAGCCCTTCCTGCAGATTCGGATGCCTTCCAGGACACCATTGCAAGCTAGCTGGTGCATGATCAGGTGGGCATCCACCACACCTGCCAAGGGGGAGGGTGCAAGATGGAGAATCCCTCCTCTGGGGTGGGACAGGCCAGTCCTGGCCACTCAAGGAAGCTGAACTGAGCATCTATGCCATCATCCCCAGGCTTCTCCTGTCACTGTCCTGGAGGCCCCAGGTCCCCCACCATTTGACCAATGCCCAAAAGCTCCCCTGAGTTTGATTTCTAGCTGGTTGGGCACTATTCTGCTTTATAAAGCAGCTAGAATATGATTCTTGGATGACCCATTGTTGAGATTTCTCTCTGAGCCTTGTTTTGCCCCCATCAGCCTTGGTGATGAAAGGTGGACTTAATTTGGAATGAAAACTAACTTCATAGAACCTCAGGACTTCCAGCAGGGAGCCGTGACCCCACAACATACCCGATTGCTTAAACTCATTGGGGACAATACAGCGGACAAAATGGGGTGCGGTGCTATGGAGGGTGGTCATCAGCTTGTTCAGCTGCTCCTGGGGTTGGAGGACAGAGAACGAGTGAGTGAAACTTTGCATTGATGTTGCAGGACATCTGCACCCAGGAGAGGTATTTTATTTAGAATTTATTCACTTAAAACTGAATTAAAACTCAGCCACATGTGGTTAGTGGCTACCATATTGGGCAGTGCAGAAGAGAACGGTTCATCATTGCAGAAAGTGCCGTTGGGCAGCACCGCTCTCAAGGTCCAATGACTTGCTCAAGGGGCCGTGGTTTGTAAGAAGTGGGGCCCCTCCAGATTAAGAGCTGGTTCATTGTAGAATCTCAGTACCAGGAGGAACTGTAGGGTCTATGTGGGCAAAGCCCTGTCCACTGTTAACTTCCCTAATGGATGCTCCCTCCTCCTCTGCTTGGATATCTCCAATGAGGTGGCCTACTCTGCCTTGGGACAGCCTCTCCTTGTAGACTGCACTTTGGAAGGTAATGCCCAAACTTCATGGAAGTTGTAGCCAGCCCAAGACCTGCCAGCCATCTCTAGGACACAAGATCTTGGGCATTGCTATCTCGCGTGGTCACACTGCACAAATCCCTTTACTCTCCAGGTTTAAATCCAAAAATGATATAGTTGGACTGGGCCTTCTGTAAAACTCTCTTCTGCCCAATGGTCCTTTGATTCTGTGGCCTCTTCAGAAGGAAACAGACCCCTCCAGGTAAAGAGGTGATCATAGACAGAGAAATGAAATCAGGCTGCCCCGGGTCATGAAGCAGCAGCCAGACCACCCAAGATTGAAAGGGAGGGTTGGGGGCACCCCTGCTTACCCTGTAGAAGTTGGAGACTGTCATGAAGGAGGAGCCTCTCTTCTGCTTCTTGCTTCCAGCTGAGGAAGGGACAAGCACGTTTCACGTCAGTACCCAGTGTGGAGAAAGGCAGCCTCATTAAGCACGCTGCACCAAAGCACACCCATTCTTTGGATTCAAAACGGCTTATCTTGGGGCTGGATAAGGGGGACCCTCACATGAGGAAAATGAGATCTACCAGGGAGTGGTCAAATGGGCTGGCTACAGCGTAATTGTCAAAAGAGCTGCTGTGCTCCTTGGGAAGGTGCAGCCTTTTGTGATTTCTGGTGCAAGGTGACAAACAGCTCCCATTGCCTGGGGAGGAAGAAGCACCCATAGACCACAGGAGAAGGTGCACTTTGGTAGTGAGACCAGGGAGACTGGTGTTTCTGGCCCCACTAATTGGCAACCCTATGGGGTGGGGCAGCATCCACCAGGGCATTACTCTGTGAGCTCCATGACCTCTATTGATTGGGAGGCAGGGCTGAGTTTGGCATTTGCTTCTGACAAGGGAGAGGGAAACAGGAAAGAAACCCAGAACATCTGGGTGTCAACTTTTCCAAAGCAGTATCCATCCACCTAGAGGCGAGGTGTGCCCAGCAATCAGGTCAGTCATTGGAAGCTCCCAGGTTGCCTCTACATGCCTCTTTTGCAGTATCATCCATGGCCTATCTCAGCCACTTTTCATTCATTCATTCATTGGTTCACTCTCTCACTCATTCCACAAGAGTTGAATCAAAGAGTTTTGGTTCCTTCTTTCCATTTTGGCCACAAAATGGCATCAGCACAGGGAGACTGGACACAACAAGGGGTCAGCCCTACCTGCAGCCTCCTCTTCTTTGAAGAGAAGGGCCAGGATTGCCACAGTCGATTTCTGGAACAAGCCCACCACTGTTTCATTCAGGGGGTCTTTGTTCTTCTCCAGCCAGCCTGTGATGTTATATCCCACCTGGAGAGGGCAAACACGAGTGCATAACTTTGAGATCCAGCCTCCCCCTTTCAGGTGCCACAGCTAGAGCCCCTCTTACAGCTCTCTCCCGTTCTCAACTCCCAGGACCAAATTTCACTCCCATGTCCTGGGGCTCCAGTTCTTGTCCTGATAATTTGCCTTGTGTCCTGGGATGCCCCTGAAGCCCCATCTGAGTTGGAGGCTCCATCATCTACCTTCTTGGGCGTTTGCAGTTTGCCCATCTAGGATACCCCAACTCTGAGCTTTGCACATAAACCCAGACTCCCCTGCTACTCTCTCCTGGACTGTGTGACCTTCTCTTGCACAGCTTACTTTGCTGGCCACACTGACCCTCCCTGACCCTTGGGTCTTTTTCTGCCTAGTGGTTTGCTGTCAGTGACTGACCGTGGCTGTAGAATCGTGAGCTACATGAAGAAATCTCTTCGCTTGGAAGCATGCAGCCCCTCCTGAAACACTGTAGGGTCTCTTCTTGCTAGGGGAGCATGCACATTCTCTTATACCACTGTAGGGTCATTGGCTGGTGGAAAGGGGGCTCCATCCATCCAGCACTGGGGACTGCATATATCCAGGTAATTGGACATCCACTAATTTCTGCTTCCCATCTTGCCACATGGTCCCCATTGCAAGGGTAAGGAGGAAGGAGTCTTTCAGGTCCTTCCATTGAGCACAGAGAAGTGAGGTAAGTAGAGGAGATGCCAGAACTTCTGGGCTTGCCATCTCCTGTGCAGCACAAAGACATTTGTCATCTCTGTGCCTTATTTTAGGGCCTTCTTGGAAATGCACAGGTCCCACTTGACTTTGAATGTTCCATTGCTATAAATAAGGAACTCTTCTCAGTTCAGTGTGGGAAGAGGGGATGGAGAGCTGCAATTTGGTCCCAAGCCTGCTGTTTGCTCCAAGTATCGGCCAAATCCATTTTACAAGCAATTGGCATTAAGGTTATGGTTGATGGTATCATAAAACCTTGGCCCTGATGCCCAATGCCATCATGACTTTCCCGACAGCTCCGTCTTAAGGCTGCTGTTTTGTGGCAGTCAAGCCCATGGAGGCTCAGCAACCTCTGTGGGTAACAGGAACATTGGCACTTACAGCGATAATAAAATCCCGAGGAAACCAAATGCATTCTCATAAGCTGGCAGGACGAATGTCACCTCCCCTATTAATTATGCAAATGCAACCTGAGTCCTGGCTGCACTTAATTTCCCCACTTCCCAAGGACTAAGTTTGTCACGAGTGAAAAAACCACTCTATAAATGTCACCTTGTTGGTTTGGTGGCTACAAGCTGTCAGATAGCCAAGTTATCAGTTGGGAGTAATTAATGGGCTTGTGGAATTTTTTTGTTGTTTATTCTTTTTTGTTCTTTTTGCAAGTATTGTCATTTCTGGCCAAGACTGAACTTCAGCTGTCAAACCAAGGGCCCGGACAAGTCTGATGGGCCTGGGCAGGGTGTGGCCTGGACAGGTCTGACAGCTGCTCCCCAGTGGATATCTCCTTTAGAGAAGTGATGAGGAGGTGTGAGCAGCACTCATTTCAATTGGCTGATCACCCTGTTATACCATGGTTGTGCTAGTGGAAGCGGGACGTGTCTGGAGAGGTATGTCAGCATGTACCTACAATAGTGGCAGTGATGGCAGCCAGCTGGGACCCGAAACACAGAGGGACCCTGAGGCCAGTACTCACGGTGCCTGCGTAGTGAACAAGCTCGAAGTGGGCCTCGGGCCCCTTGCCCTTGCCCCCCTTGGGCTTCAGGAAGTTGCTGGACTTGCCCAGGTGATTGTCATACAGGGCTGCCTTGAACGTGGCATCGGTGGCTTTGGGGAAGACACACTGTTCCTCCAAGATGGAGAAGATGCCCATGGGCTGGGAGGGAAGGGAACAGGGTGATGTTAGAGGAGGTTGCAGGTCCCAAAAGAGGTCAAACTGGCACTGAGCCCAGGGCCAGTGTAGAGATGCATCAGACACCCACGTGGCCATCCAGGAAGCAGGACTCTGTGCAGTGACATCTGGAAACAGTGCCTGGTGACATCTGGGAACAGTGCCTGGTGCTCTGTGGCCTTGTCATTAAACACCATGGCCATTAAGACTTGAAAGAGGCTGAATTCATCGAGTCCAACAGAAGGGAAGACTGAGATCTGAAGGGACCAGATAGCTTCCCAAATGCTAATCCCACTAAACAGTGGCCCCTGGCAAGCTTGGCCTTCTAAAAAATGGGGACGTCAATGCCACCTGTGCTCTTTGCTTTTGTTTTTTTATTTAATTTATTTGTTTTGAGACAGAGTCTCGCTCTGTCACCCAGGCTGGAGTGCAGTGGCGCGAGCTCGGCTCACTGCAACCTCCGCCTCCAGGTTCAAGTGATTCTCCTGCCTCAGCCTCCCAAGTAGCTGGGATTACAGGTACCCACCACCACACCCAGCTAATTTTTGTATTAGAGATGAGGTTTTACCATGTTGGCCAGGCTGGTCTCAAAACTCCTGACCTCAGGTGATCCACCTGCCTTGGCCTCCCAAAGTGCTGGGATTACAGGCATGAGCCACCATGCCTGGCCACAATAAACATTCTTTTTTTTTTTTTTCTTTTTTGAGACAGAGTCTCGCTCTGTGGCCCAGGCTGGAGTGCAGTGGCCGGATCTCAGCTCACTGCAAGCTCCGCCTCCCGGGTTTACGCCATTCTCCTGCCTCAGCCTCCCGAGTAGCTGGGACTACAGGCGCCCGCCACCTCACCCGGCTAGTTTTTTGTATTTTTTAGTAAAGACGGGGTTTCACCGTGTTAGCCAGGATGGTCTCGATCTCCTGACCTCGTGATCTGCCCGTCTCGGCCTCCCAAAGTGCTGGGATTACAGGCTTGAGCCACCGCGCCCGGCCCACAATACACATTCTTGAAGGGGACTATTTGCTGAGACCTTCCATGTGGATGTGGTTATAGGCAAAACTATTGTATTGCCTGGGTCAGAGCCTGACTCTGCCACTCACAGGTTGTGGGACCTTGGACAAGCGAGTTCCCTTCTCTGTGCCTCAATGTTCCCATCTGTGAAATGGGTGTAATGAAAGTATCCCCTCCCCCACATACAATAGGTTGTGATGATCCAGTGAATGGTGGCATACAATAGCCCAATGAACAGTAGTCATTGCAGTCACTTCAGTACCCATTTTGCAGATAGGGAGCTAGAGGTCATACCAAGGAAGGTCATCAGTGGTGTCACTGACTTCCCTGAAGCCAAGTGCCACCTCCCTGCATGTGCCAGTGACATCCCTTGGCCCTGGCCTCTCTCCAAGCCCCTCCTTTGAGAAGCAAGTCACCTTTTCCAGGAGGTCGATGCAGGCCTGCAGGTCGAGGCCAAAGTCGATGAAGACCCACTCGATGCCTTCCCTCTTGTACTCCTCCTGCTCCAGCACGAACATGTGGTGGTTGAAGAACTGCTGCAGCTTCTCGTTGGTGAAGTTGATGCACAGCTGCTCAAAGCTGTTGAACTGTGGTGGCAGGAGGGCAGAAAGAGGGCTGTCAGCACAGGCACAGAGAGAGCCTCTCCTAGGATTGAATGAAGTGACCAAAAGCAACACAAAACTTTGCAGAGGGCCCACTAGTGTCAGGCACTGCCCTAAGTGCCTAACAATGGCCATTTAGCACCCTATGAGAAGCAGCTCTCTGTTCCCTCCTCTACAGAGGCACAAAGTGGTTTAACATATGCCTCCGGCCACACAGTATGATGTTCAGACCCAAAATCCAGGCAACCAGACTTCAGCCCTGGATGGTAGACAGGTAGATGGTAAAACCCTGTCTCTACTAAAAATACAAAATCAGCTGAGCATGGTTGCACATGCCTTTAATCCCAGCTACTCGGAAGGCTGAGGCGGGAGAATCACTTGCACCCAGGAGGCGGAGGTTGCAGTGGGCTGAGATGGCTCCACTGTACTCTAGCCTGGGCAAAAAGTGTGAAGCTCTGTCTCAAAAACAAAACAAAACAAAACAAAAAACACAAATAAAAATAAAAAAAAGAGATGAGGTCTCACCCTGTTGCCCAGGCTGGTCTCAAACTCCTGGGCTCAAGTGATCCTCCCACCTCTGCCTCCCAAAGTGCTGGGATTACAGACATGAGCCACTGCATGCGGCCCCAGTCTGAATAGAAATCATTGAAGAAAGAACCATTTTCTTTCCAGGGATGGAAATCACTCGAAATGCCCTATGGATCTGAACCCCGTATGCCTGAGGGCAGTTTGTCTTTTTCTCTGTAGTTTTTCTCCTCCTCATCTGTAAGATGAAGGAGTTTAAGGGGTGATATGGTTTGGCTCTATGTCCCCACCCAAATCTCATCTCGAATTGTAATCCCCACATTGTATCATAGGGTCAGATTTCCCTCATGCTGTTCTTGTGATAGTAAGGGAGTTCTCATGAGATCTGATGGTTTAAAAGTATTTGGCACCTCCTGCCTTGCTCTCTCTCTCCTGCCACCATGTAAGACGTGTCTGCTTCCGCTTTGCCTTTCACCGTGATTGTAAGTTTCCTGAGGCCTCCGCAGCCATGCAGAACTGTGAGTCAATTAAGCCTCTCTTCTTTATAAATTACCCAGTCTCAGGTAGTTCTTTATAGCAGTTTGAAAATGGACTAATAAAAGGGGTTTACAAGCTTTTTTTTTTTTTATGTGGTGAGCTGATAAATCAGCTCTTCTTAAAAACCAAACTCCTGATTTATAGTGTTTGCCAATTTCCATGGTGTAAATATTCAAGCCATGGCTAATTTCAAGCTATCAACATGATGTCAACTGGCTCACAGAATTCCTGAAAATAACACAATCTTGTTAGCCAGTACAGGCTCGCTTCAGCACACCACTCATCCCATCCTTAAAGTTCACACCATTCTTTATGACTTGGCACCACACAAATGAAGCTGGAAATTTCTGGAGTCCAAAAGTCAGAGATCCAGTGGCAAACCGAGATTAGTCTGCCCCAGGTCCAAGGTGAGAAACGAGAACTTTATAACTTATATAAGCAAAAAAGTAGCTTACATAAGGAGGACTGCCACCCCAAAGCAAAAACCAAATGCAAGGCCAAGCCCACCTCAAAGATCTCAAAGCCAGCGATGTCCAGAACTCCAATGAAGAACTGCCTCTGCATCTTGGTGTCCAGGGTCTTGTTAATCCTGGCCACCAGCCACTTGAACATCTTGTCGTAGACAGCCTTGCCCAGAGCCCCAATGGAGTTTTGGCACTGTTCCATGTTCTGACCTTTTTGCACAAACTCATTGCCGACTTTGACCCGGGGCCTGGTGATGCCCTTCTGCAGTTCACCAGAGTTGAGACCCATGAGATGGGCGACTTTGTCAGCCACTGAGTAGAGATGGAAAAATCAGGTGAGTGCAAGGAAGATGTTGCCATGTCCAGGAGAAACCTGGCAACATCTCTTGTGGTTCAGGGATGGGGTGAAAGGCAGGGTGGAGGAGATCCCATTTTGCCAATGAGAAAACAAAGACGTGGTAGTTTCTACACTTGCTCAAGGTCAGGTGGCAGCTGGGCAAGGTGGCTTATGCCTGTGATTCCAGCACTTTGGGTGGTTAAGGTAGGAGTTTGAGACCAGCCTGGGCAATATAGCAAGACCCCTTTCTACAAACAGAAAAAAAATCAGCCAGGTGTGGTGGCGTGCACCTGTAGTCCCAGCTACTGAGGAGGTTGAAGCAGGAGGATCATTTGAGCCTAAAAGGTTGAGACTGCAGTGAGCCACAATTGCGTGACTGCACCTCTGCACTCCCACCTAGGCAACAAACCGAGACCTTGTCTCAAAAAATAAATACAAATTAAAACAACAACGACAACACAAAACCAAAATCACGTCTTGACTCTCAATTGTGCCTTTCTGAAAATATCAATGTCTGAACATGCATGGTTTGCAGCCACATAGAGCTGGCGTATCCCTGAAATGGTCACAAAGCCCTGGAAAGCAGGGAACTCCCCACACTGGCCACCTTGTCTCTGAGCAGCCCCAGCCCCAGCACCCACCCTCAGTGGTGTCCACTTCAGCTTGCTCCTCTCTGGGCTTCTGCTTGAACTTCATGTTCCCAAAGTGCATGATACCTCCCGTCAGCTTATACACGGCCATCTTCTCCTCGGCGCTGAAGCCCAGCACATCAAAGGCTTCCTGCAAAGCAACAGAGAGATGAAGTCACGTGACCCCTGGCCTCTCATTCTACATAGTGGAGGCCATAGGACTGCCACAGTGGGGCCACGCCAAAGGGCCACTGTGGCAAGGCATAGACGCTGGAATTGGACATCCCCTGAACAGGGAGAGTTCTGTTTTCCTCCAAGGGGCCCAGATCAGATGTTCTGCAATATAGTCATTTTATTTATTTACAATAACCTCTCTGGCTTCTGTTTCATCATCTGCAAGATGGTGATGATAAGGATAGATCAGAATGATGTGACAACGTTTAGTCCAGTGCTTGGTACATAGTAAGTGCTCAAGAAAGGGAGGTATTATTATTGTTATTTTATTTTATTTTTTGAGATTGGGTCTTACCTTTTTGCCCAGAGTAGGGTACAGTGGCACGATCATGGTTCACTGCAGCCTAGAACTCCTGGGCTCAAGTGATCCTCCCACTTTAGCTTCCCGAGTACCTGGGATAACAGGTGCGTGCCACCACACCTGGCTAATTTTATTTATTTATTTATTTATTTATTTATTTATAGATGGAGTCCTCCCTCTGTTGCCCAGGCTGGAGTGCAGTGGCACAATCTCTGCTCCCTGCAACTTCCACCTCCTGGGTTCAAGTGATTCTCCTTCCTCAGCCTCCCAAGTGGCTGAGATTACAGGCATGCACCACCACGCCTGGCTAATTTTTTGAACTTTTAGTACAGACGGGGTTTCACCATGTTGGTCAGGCTGGTCTTGAACTCCTGACCTCAAGTGATACCCCTGTCTTGGCCTCCCAAAGTGCTGGGATTACAGCTGTGAGTCACTGTGCCCGGCCAGTTATTTTATTTTATTTTTTTGAGATAGAGTCTTACTTTGTTGCCCAGGCTAGAGTGTGGTGGCATGATCATGGCTTATTGCAGCCTAGAACTCCTGGGCTCAAGTGATCCTCCCACTTTAGCCTCCTGAGTAGCTGGTTATCATAACAGGTGCGTGCCACCACACCCAGCTAATTTTAAAATTTTTTTTGCAGAGACGGGGTCTTACTATGTTGCCCAGGCTGGTCTCAAACTCCTGGACTCAAGCAATCCTCCTGCCTCAGCCTTCCAAAGCACTGGGATTAAAGGTGTAAACCACCGTGCCTGGCACTATTATTATTGTTAAGGCTTCATGCCAGGTACTAGGTGAGGGGAAGGCAAAGATAAATCAGGAATTGATTCTGTTGTCCAAGAGGAGAGAGAACCTAGTACACAAATAATCCTAACAGGAGTCATGAGTGCTGAGTGTCATAAGAGGAGCCAGAGGGTGTGGTGGGGACCGGAAGAATGACAGAGTCACTTCTAGCTGGGCTGGGGAGGAGGAAAAGTTGCATGGGGTTGATGGCCCCTGAAGTCCCCACGGAATTCTAGTTCGACTCTGCAAAGAGAAACTCAGCTTGCTAAAATGGGCTTGGAATAAAACGCTGACTGCAACCCCAGAAATCTCCAGGGAAGATCTGGGCAGCTGTCTGGCAACTCTAAGTGGGCTCCTGTCCCCACCGCCACCCCGATCTAGTGGCCATGCACGCAGAGTCCCAAGCCTTCTCCCCGTCCTGTTCCAGCTCTGCCTGCCCACTCACGTCTGTGATCTGCAGCTCCTCCTTGTCGTCCATGTTGTCCACCATGGTGACGCCTTGGCTGACCCAATGGTATTCCTTAGGGTTGGGGACCAGCAGCAAACTCTCTGCCAAGAGCAGCAAAGCAGGTTAACCAATGGCGGACATGCGGTTTTCTTCTCTGCCATCTCTAACCTCTCCTCCCTTCCTCCCTCCCTCCCTCCGTCCCTTCTTCCTTTCCTTCCTCTCTCTCTCTCTTTCTCTCTGTCTGTCTTTCAACAGGGTCTGGCTCTGTCACCCAGGCTAGAGTGTGGTGGCACAATCATAGCTCACTGCAGCCTTGAATTCCTGGGCTTAAGTGGCCTGCCTGCCTCAGCCTCCTGAGTAGCTGAGACCACAGGTACCACCACACCTGGCTAATTTTTGTTATTTATTTATAAAAAAAATTTTTTTTGAGACGAGTCTTGTTCTGTCACCAGGCTGGAGTGTGGTGGAGCAATCTCGGCCCACTGCAACCTCTGCCTCTCGGGTTCAAGCGATTCTCGTGCCTCAGTCTCCTAAGTAGCTGGGATTACAGGTGCGCACCACCACACCTAGCTAGTTTTTGTATTTTTAGTAGAGATGGGGTTTCACCATGTTGGCCAGGCTGGTTTTGAACTCCTGACCTCAGGTGATCTGCCTGCCTTGGCCTCCCAAAGTACTGAGATTACAGGTGTGAGCCATTTTTTATTTTTTGTAGAGACAGGGTCTTGCTATGTTGCCCAGGCTGGTCTCAAACTCCTGGGCTCAAGCAATCCTCCTGCCTTCGCCTCCCAAAGTGTTGGGATTACAGACATGAGCCACTGTACCTGGCTGAAAATTGCATTTTTATGTGAAGTCTCCCAATCTCAAAATGCTGTTAATTTAAAAGTATACTTTGTCCAAACAAATAAAGCCCACCTGTGGGTGGGGAATGGTACTCAATGCCCTTATTTCTGGCTGGGTTAGGAGGTGTGTGTGTGTGTAAGACTGAGCCTTCATCCCTCCTCCCACTTTATGTCTGGGGAGGTCTGCCGTGGACCATTGAGCATGTTGGCGCCTGCACAAGGGCATCCAGTTGAGTGGGTGAGTGTCCTCCACTCTCTGAGCTGTGTGCCTGGTGTATGCTGTGTCTGCCAAGAGGAGGGCCTGTTGGGACTGTGCATGCAAGCACTGGCAGAGCCTATCGTGGTCTTGGGCTGATCCCCGTGCTGCTGCCCGAGCGCCAGGCTCAGAGGCAGCAGGTTGCAGACACAAATGGTTTAAAGCCTCACATCTCCTGTTTATATCCCAGATTTTGCAGGTACTCAAAGCTTCATCTGTGAAATGGGCCCACAGTGGTCCTCATCTGGCTACTATGAGGATGCGATGTGCAAATAGAACTTGGAGAAAGTTCCCTGTAACCCATTCACATGACTTTCTTTGTTTGTTTTTGAGATGGAGTCTTGCTCTGTTGCCCAGGCTGGAGTGCAATGGAGTGATCTTGGCTCACTGCAACCTCCTCCTCCCAGGTTCAACCAATTCTCCTGCGTCAGCCTCCTGAGTAGCTGGGATTACAGGCACCTGCCATCATGCCCGGCTAATTTTTTTTGTATTTTTGTAGAGACGGGGTTTCACCATGTTGGCCAGGCTGGTCCTGAACTCCTGACCTCAGGTGATCCACCTGCCTCTGCCTCCCAAAGTCCTAGGGTTACAGGCATGAGCCACCACGCCCAGCCCCATTCACATCACTTTAAACTGAAGACATTATCACAGAACCCCAGGAGTGACACGAGACTCCCTACACATGGGAATTCTTTCCTTATGGAAAAGAAGAAAAGCAAGGTCAGGGGCAGGTGGATAGACATAAAGGTCTTTACCAACAAGTTCAGGCTTCTTGTTTGAGAGAATCTGGTAGAAGATGTGGTAGCCTCTCTCAGCTGCTTGCTGTGAGATGACACGAGATTTCTCTAAGAGATCTGAAAAAGAAGTGAAGATCCTGGTGAGTACACAGCTGTTTCCCTGGAGTTCAGGGCTCCGTACAAAGCAGGAATCCCCTCTCCATAAAGCCCAGAACAGGCACCAGTGGTGGTGAGCCCCACGTTTCGCTCTTCCCAGACAGGCAGCCTCCAGGGACCTGACTGTCACGGAGGGCGTCCTGGGAATGGGGCCAGCCTCCTGGGCACTAACAGGCTGCAATCAGAAGGACCTCCCACTTGGTTTAATGCTCCTCTGTTGCTGTTTCGAAATTCCTGTATTATTATTACGATTTTTAGAGACAAGGTCTTGCTGCGTTGCCCAGGCTGGAGTGCAGTGGTGTGATTATTTATTTATTTATTTTGAGATGGAGTCTTGCTCTGTTGCCCAGGCTGGAGTGCAATGGAGTGGTCTCGGCTCACTGCAACCTCCACCTCCCAGGTTCAAAGCAGGAATCCCCTCTCCTTAAAGCCCAGAACAGTCACCACTGGTGACTGTTCACTGCAGCCTCTAACTCCTGGGCTCAAGCGATCCACTTGCCTTAGCCTCCTGAGTAGCTGGGACTACAAGCATGTACCACCATGCC
This sequence comes from Papio anubis, assembly GCF_008728515.1. NCBI lineage: Eukaryota > Metazoa > Chordata > Mammalia > Primates > Cercopithecidae > Papio > Papio anubis. The sequence goes on from NC_044979.1 coordinate 140,778,976, forward strand.
AGGCTAATTTTTCACATTGTTTTGTAGAGATGGGATCTTACTATGTTGCCCAGCTGGTCTTGAACTCCTAGGTTCAAGCAGCCCTCCCGCCTCGGCCTCCCAAAGTGCTAGGATTACAGGCATAAGCCACCTCGCCTGGCCTGAAATTCTTGGTATTTTTTAACAAGAGCCCTTCATTTTCATGCTGCACTGGGCCTCACAGATCATGTAGCAGCCCAGACAAACCCTCCAAGGAGGGCGTGACTTACAGCTCTCGATGTCGGCTCCAGCCAGTTTCCCTGTGGTTCCAAAGTGGATTCGGATGAACTTGCCCTGAGCAGGGAAGAGAGGGGAGGGATCAGGAGGGAGGTCGGACATAGCTTTAGAGCAATAAGTGGCCCAGAGTTGGCCAAGGGTTGCTGATCGGGGCCTGCGGGGATGTAACCGGGCTCTATTGCAGTAGTGGATTTCCCACGAAGATAGGCAGAGAAGCACACGGACAGGTCTCGGAGCTAAATCTAGGGTCTGTGGTTTGGGGCATTTGTCAGGGAGAGAAGTGCCAGCAGGAGGGCTGCTACCCTTTGGAATTCTGTGTAGAGACCAGGCACCATGCGAATTTGGAGCACCTCCCATGCTTCTTTATGGGGAGACTTCCGTGTCATTCCTCTCTCTGGCTTGCATGGCAGAGCCATCAGTAAATTCTCCCGGAAACAGGACTCTCTCTCTCTACCTCGGCTGCTCCTGGGCCTGTCTGCACTCACCTCTGTTCCTCCTCTCACCCCCTTGCCAGCTCTGTTTTCCCAGGCTTCGTGCAAGCTCACTGCGCTCTGCCGATGGGAAGCCCCAGAGGAGACGCGGGAGTGAGGGAGACGAGGACAGGGCATCGCTCCTCTCTAGTTGGCGTCTCAGGGTGCCTCTGTGACTGCAGCTCCCGCCAGATAGCTGCACTGGTTTAAGAACCCACTAGGACCCTAGGACAGCACCTCTCTTATGTCCCTCCAGCGTGGAAGGAGGTTGCAGCTTCTTGCTGCTGTTAATCTGTCTCCCCAGGTGACCTCCCAGCGCCTCCACCCTTATTGTCGCCAAGGTTCTGCATCAAAGCCACTTGACTTAAATATTAATACTAAAGAGGGTTCTGTTTGCTGATTAGATACTTTTTACCCCCCACCCCCCACCCCCCGAGACACGGTCTTGCTCTGTTGCCCAGGCTGGAGTGCAGTGGCATAATCTTAGCTCACTGCAACCTCGACTTCCTGGGCTCAGGTGATCCTCCTACCTTAGCCTCCCAAGTAGCTGGGACTACAGGCATGCATGGCCATGCCTGGCTAATTTTTATTTTTTATAGAGATGGGGGCTGGTCTTGCTATGTTGCCGAGGCTGGCCTGGCAACTCTGCCTGGGCTCAAGGGATCCTCCTGCCTTGGCTTCCCAAAGTGCTGGGATTACAGGAGTGTGCCACTGTGCCCAGCCTCCTTCTTTTATGCTAATAGAGATTTTGTTTTTTTCTTTGTTGAGAAATGTAAGACTTGGATACATCAAAGAAAACCAATTTCTGAGGGGCAAAAAAAATCAAAACAAAAAAAAGTTAACCCTGTCCGGGTCTCTGCAGAACCCAGAGAATGTTTTCGTACCATTGAAAAATTCTACGTGCTTCATAATTGATGTTTTGATACAAAATGACCTGTGAAATTTGCAATTTGTAGTTCTCGGTGTTGAGGCTGATTGGACCGGTTAGGAAGAGTCTTCAAATCTTGCACTGAATTCCACGAGGGATTATTTGTCTTTTGAATTCGTTTTGCCTCGTTGCCAATTTGATTCTGATTGCTGTGCCTTAAACATCTCTGGGAAGGGGATGTCTTCACTTGCTCCACCCGTTTGACCTTAATTTAAACCAGCCTCCATTTCTTTACCTGGGGCGGGGTCGTGACACCTGTCTCACCACCCGGGGGGCCTCTCATGCAGCCCCCACACTTACGAAGCGAGAGGAGTTGTTGTTCCTGGTGGTCTTGGCGTTCCCGAAGGCCTCCAGCACGGGGTTTGCCTGGATGATCTGATCCTCCAGAGACCCCTGACGCAGAAAGAAACCCAAAGTTAGTTGGCCGCTGCCTGGGAGGCCAGGGCTGAGGGACTGGGCTTGCAAATGACAGTGGCTCATGTGCTGGGAACCCAGGAGGAGAATGGCCTTGGGGTGGCCAGAAAATCAGGGCCAGAGGGGCTGCATGTAGTAACCTGGGAGGAGGGCCCCTGCCTGACAGCGTCTGTCCCTCTGTGGCTCCATGACACTGGGACAGGCACCTGGGGACATGGGCAGCCACTTGGACTTGATCCCTAGCTACTGTTTCCTCACTCTGCTGTTGGCAGAGAGCCCTCTGAGCAAGTCTGAAACCCCTCCCTACACATCCCCCTGCCCCTTTTTTGACAGGGTTTTGCTCTGTTGCCCAGGCTGGAGTGCAGTGGCACTATCTTGGCTCACTGCAGCCTCCAACTTCTGGTTTTAAGTGATCCTCCCACTTCAGCCTCCTGAGTAGCTGGGACTATAGGTACATGCCACCACTCCCAGCTAATTTTTAAAGTTTTTTGTAGAGATGGTGTCTTGCTATGTTGCCCAGGTTGGTCTCTAACTCCTGGACTCAAGTGACCTCCCACCTCAGCCTCCCAGAGTACTGGGATTATAGGCATGAGCCACTGTGCCTGGCCTCTGTCGGACTTTTACAGTTGCCTTAGCTGGCTGCCCAGCTAAGGCTCTTTGTGCCCCTGGGGCAGCCAGGGCCTGCAGAAGCCACTTAACAGGCAGCGAACTTTCCCGTTTCTCCTCTGCCAAGTACAAGGGGCTCTGCTACCTGTCCCCCTGGACACAGACATGGCCTGGGGCAGCAGAACAAGTCCTCGGGGAGAAGATCCTGATTTATGGCCACCTTCTCCCTGTGTGACCCCATCCAAGTCACTTCGCTCTAAGCCTCAGTCTCCTCATCTGTAAAATGGCCCTAAGCTGTGAGCAGCTGTGAAGATGGAAGGGTCGCCACTGTGTGTGTCTCAGAAGCCTGAAGACGGAAAATAGACCCTGGGCCCACCCAGTCAGCTCTACCTTCTTATCTGTGGTCTGTTTGCCAGTTCCTCCGATGTTGGCAAAGTACTGGATGACCTTCTTCGTGTTCTCAGTCTTACCAGCACCAGATTCTCCACTGCAGGTGGAAAAAAAGAGCGGACAAGAGAAGCGGGAAGAGGGGGCGGTCAGCTGCAGAGAAAAGAAGCAAGATCAGCCTGGCCAACAAGGTGAGACCCCATCTCTACTAAAAATACAAAAGTTAACCAGGCACAGAGGCTCATGCCTATAATTCTAGCACTTCAGGAGGCCGAGGTGGGAGGATCACCTGAGGTTAGGAGTTCGAGACCAGCCTGGCCAGCATGGTGAAGCCCCGTCTCTATTAAAAATACAAAAATTAGCCAGAGATGGTGGCACGTGCCTGTAATCCCAGCTACTCGGGAGGCTGAGGCAGGAGAATCGCTTGAACCCAGGAGGCGGAGCTTGCAGTGAGCCGAGATAGTGCCACTGCACTCCAACCTAGACCACAGAGTGAGATTCCATCTCAAAGAAAGGAAAAGTGCTCTTTTCTTTTCTTTCTCTCTCTCTCTCTCTTTTTTTTTTTTTGAGAGAGTCTTGCTCTGTCGTCTGTGGAGTGCAGTGGTGTGATCATAGCTCACTGCAGCCTCAACCTCCTGAGATCAAGCAATCCTCCTGTCTCAGCCTCCTGAGTAGCTGGGACTACAGGTGTGCACCACCACACTGGCTAATTTTTTGTAGAGATGGGGTCTCACTATGTTGCCCAGGGTGGTCTCAAACTCATGGGTTCAAACGATCCTCCTGCCTCAGCCTCCCAAAACCCTGGGATTACAGGTGTGAGCCACCACACCTGGCCTCAAAGGTACACATTTCTGTTCACATTTCACCCCCTAGCTAGGACAGACAGGCAGGTGGGGAGGTCCAGGAGACAGGGAGGCCACCCCATCAGTTTAGCAGGTGCAGCCTCACCCGCCCTGCTAAGCCCACTCACTGCCTGCAGAGTTCCAAACAAAGTCCCACAATTAATTCTAGGAAGGCTTGATTATATGTGTAAGACACAGATCTAATTATATGTGTATAGACTGAGAGATGGAAGAGACACTTACGTGATTAGCATAGACTGATTTTCACGATCTGTAGGGAAGAAAACAAGAAACAGGAAGGTGTAATTAGGAAACATTTAGAAACTAGGCATTCAACAATGCCCCAGCCAGTCAGGGCTTCCCCAGATTCCAACTGGCTTAGATCGTGGCCTTGGCTACACTTGGAGGCCAAAATCCAGGATCCTGTGGGATCTGTGGCCCCGTGCCCATCCCTGCAGTGTACACCCTTGCAGAAAGGATCAGGAATTTATCAGCCACTCTTTCTACCAGCCCAGAGTTGCCATAAAGCTACCCAGCCCTAAGCAACATAAAGAGAAATGAGGACAAAAATCACAGAGGGCTGGACAGCATGACTCATGCCTGTAATTCCAGCATTTTGGGAAGCTGAGGCTGGAGCCCAGGAGTTCAAGACCTGCCTGGGCAAGATGGTGAAACCCTGTCTTTACAAAAAATTAAAAAATTATCTGGGCATAGTGGCACATGCCTATAGTCTCAGCTACTCAGGAAGTTGAAGCAGGAGGATTGCTTGAGCCCAGAAGTTCTAGACTGCAGTGAGCTAAGATTGCACCACTGCACTCCAGCCTGGGCAACAGAGACCCCATCTCTTAAATACAAATCATGGCCTGGTGCGGTGGCTCATGCCTGTAAACCCAGCACTTTGGTAGGCCGAGGTGGGTGGATCACCTGAGGTCAGGAGTTCAGGAGCAGCCTGCCCAACGTGTTGAAACCCCATCTCTACTAATAATATAAAAATTAGCTGGGCATGGTGGCACATGCTTGTAATCCCAGCTACTTGGAAGGCTGAGGCAGGAGAATTGCTTCAACTCAGGAGGTGGAGGTTGCAGTGAGCTATCGCACCATTGCACTCCAGCTTGGGCGACAAGAGTGAAACTCCATCTCAAAAAAAAAAAAAAAAAGAAAAAAAATCACATAGAGGAATCACTATAATATGCAGCAAAGATCATACAGGTAATAGTTAAGAGCATTAACTTGAGCTCTGAGCAAGTTACTTACCTACTTACCTTGGCATCCCATGGGTTTGTGAAGCTTAAATGAGATAGGGTGTGAGGTAGGGCTGGTGCCTAGCAAGTGCCCAGCACACTCACTGAGCCCTGGCACCCAGTAGCAGCAGCTGCTGCTCAACATTTAGCAAAGAACTTCAACTGGTAGCTCAGGGTCAGGGTTAGGATGGGGTATCACAAAGTCTTAATGCATCTGGAGCCACAATGGCAAAGGAAGGCTTGTCTCCCGCCACCCCTGCCCCAGCAAAGCGAGCCCACCCTGACGCACCCATGAGCATGTCGTGGTAGGCGTTGTCAGAGATGGAGAAGAGGTGAGGTGGCATCTCTGTGCGCTTCTTGCCCTTGTACATGTTGGCCACACGGGCCCCATAGATGGGCAGCCACCTGTAGGGGTTGACTGTCACGCAGAACAAGCCCGAGTAGGTCTGGTGGGAGGGAGGGAAGATGGTCAGCTGGTTCTTCCTCCTGGTACCCTTTTCCCCCAGTGAAGTTCCCTTCAGGCCCCAGTTTATCAAAGAGCAAGCTGTGAAGAAGGTAAGCTTTCTGTCGGGTGTGGTGGCTCACGCCTGTAATCCCAACACTTTGGGAGGCTGAGGCCGGTGGATCACCTGGGATCAGGAGTTTGAGACCAGCCTGATCAACATGGTAAAACCCTGTCTCTACCAAAAATACAAAACAATTAGCTGGGAGTGGTGGTGCGCACCTGTAATCCCAGCTACTCGGGAGGCTGAGGCAGGAGAATCGCTTGAACCTGGGAGGCAGAGGTTGCAGTGAGCCAAGATTGTGCCACTGCACTCCAGCCTGGCGTCAGAGTGAGACTCCGTCTCAGAAACAACAAAAACAACAAAACTCAGCCTTCTGGAGGCAAAATCTTATGAGTATCTGAGTCTGTTTTCATTAAGCTAAATAAGGCTTATCTTTAATATATATTTGTTTTTGTTTTCTTTTGGTTTAATTACAGACACTCCTCAACTTAAGATGGGGTCACATCTAGATAAACCTATCATATGTTGAAAATATTGTATTAGAAGTCGATTTATGATATTTTCAACATATGATGGGTTTGATCATAAATCGAGGAGTGCATTGAATGTGTATTGCTTTTGCCCCATCATAAAGTCGAAAATCATTAACTTGAACCATTGTAAGTTGGGGTCCATCTGTATTTGAATAGGTAACACTGTCACTGTGGCAACATATATACTGCAAAGTATATACCACTTGCTCCCTGTCCACCCCTACCCTCACCACAGGTAAATGCTGGGCTAGTTTCTTTTGCTCCCTTCCATATATATATATTTTTATTTATATATGTTTTGTAGACGGAGTCTCATTCTGTCACCCAGGCTGAAGTACAATGGTGCCATCTGGGTTCACTGCAACCTCTGCCCCCCGGATTCAAGTGATTCTCCTGCCTCAGCCTCTTGAGCAGCTGGGAGTACAGGTGCACGCCACCACATCAGGCTAATTTTTGTATTTTTAGTAGAGATGGGATTTCGCCATATTGGCCAGGCTGGTCACAAACTCCTGACCTCAAGGGATGCACCCACCTTGGCCTGCCAAAGCGCTGGGATTACAGGCGTGAGCCACTATGCCCAGCCTATAGTACTGTTTTATATTTTGCTTTTGCCACTTAATATATCTGGCTTTCCATGAGAGTCCATCGAGAGATGTCTAGGGTGATTCAAAAGCTGTGGAATCTTCACTGTGTGGATGCAGCTCCCTACTTGTGGCAGCTAGGTTTGACCACCTATCTTTTTCTTTTTTTTTTTTTCTTTTTTTTTTTTTTTTTAGAGACAGAGGCTTGCTCTGTCTCTCAGGCTGGAGTGCAGTGGTACGATCATAGCTCACTGCAGCCTTGACCTCCTGGGCTCAAGCGATCCTTCCATCTCAACATCCCAAGTAGCTGGGACTACAGGCATGTGCCCACTAAGCCTGGATAATTAAAAAGTTTTTTTTGTAGAGATGGGAGTCTTACTGTGTTGCTCAGGCTTGTCATGAACTCCTGTCCTCAAACAATCCACCCACGCTGGCCTCCCAAAGTGCTGTGATTACAGGCATGAGCCCCTGCACCCAGCCTTGACCTCCTCTTAAAAAGAGACCCCAACTTTCTTTTCACTCCAAGATTGCAATTTTGTAGGAAATCACCCTGTTTTAAAAAAAAGAACAGGAAGGCCAAGTGCAGTGGCTCATGCCTGTAATCCCAGCACTTCGGGAGGCTGAAGCAGGCAGATCACGAGGTCAGGAGTTAGAGACCAGCGTGAGCAACATGGTGAAACCCTGTGTCTACTAAAAATACAAAAATTAGCTAGGCATGGTAGCGCATGTTTGTAATCCTAGCTACTAACAGGGCTGAGGCAGGAGAATTGCCTGAACCTGGGAAGTGGAGGTTGCAATGAGCTGAGACTATGCCATTGCACTCCAGCCTGGGCGACAGAGTGAGACTCCATCTCAAACAAACAAGCAAACAAACAAACAACAAAACCCCAGAAAAACCAATTACATCATTAAATAAATGAAGAGCAGGAAGAATAAGTCAAGATAGGAAATGGCCAAATCTATGAACCTTAAATTTCCCTTCTCCTTGCTGGACAGTCACATTGACCTCTAAACCCTCCACCAAATACTTGGTTTCAGTTCAACTTTAAACCCTTCCATTTTGAACCAAATAAGAATAACTGCTCCCCGTCCACCCCTCTCCCTGCCACCAGCTTCTCCTTAGCATGACTGGGATATGCTGAATTTTCAAAAGGAAACTTACTTTTTTTTTTTTTTTTTTTTTTTTTTTTGAGACGGAGTCTCGCGCTGTCGCCCAGGCTGGAGTGCAGTGGCCGGATCTCAGCTCACTGCAAGCTCCGCCTCCCGGCTTCACGCCATTCTCCTGCCTCAGCCTCCCGAGTAGCTGGGACTACAGGCGCTGCCACCTCGCCCGGCTATTTTTTGTATTTCTTAGTAGAGACGGGGTTTCACCGGGTTAGCCAGGATGGTCTCGATCTCCTGACCTCGTGATCCGCCCATCTCGGCCTCCCAAAGTGCTGGGATTACAGGCTTGAGCCACCGCGCCCGGCTCAAAAGGAAACTTATTAAGTAGAAACTGATCCACAGGAAAAAAGACTAAAGAGATGATGAAGGAAACCCAGTGGAACAGCTGAGAGTATGACACACGGTGTCTCATCCCGGGACGCCAGCCATGGAATCACTCTTCCCCTCCAGCCTGTCTCAGCTGTGGGGTGGGGGCAGACAGCAGCCTGGAAGCCAGTTACCTCCCTGCTGTGGTCAGGAGGAATTGAGAGAGAAGCAGCTGGGATCAGCCCTTGCCAGCTAGAGTTGTTGCACTAGTGGCTCTATTGAGGCACTTTAATGTAGGAGGGGACTCCTGCCCTGGTCTCTCAGGCTATACTCCACAGAGCCTGCAGTCCCTTGGCCCAAAGTCATGATGTGGTCACCCAGGAGGAACAAGGGCTTGCATGCAGAATAGCCCCAGGTAAGCCCTGGCCCTGAGCTTGACCTTTGAGCCTGCATCTTGACATTCTCAGCCGAGGCTCCAGGCTCCAGGCTCAGCCGGGAGTGGGTGTGACTCTCTCTCTCTCTCTCTTTCTTTTTTTTTTTTTTTTTTTTTTTTTTTGAGATGGAGTCTCGCTCGGTTTCCCAGGCCGGAGTGCAGTGGTGCGATCTTGGCTCACTGCAAGCTCCGCCTCCTGGGTTCCCACCATTCTCCTGCCTCAGCCTCCTGAGTAGCTGGGACTATGGGCATCTGCCACCACCCCCAGCTAATTTTTTTGTGTGTTTTTAGTAGAGACGGGGTTTCACCGTGTTAACCAGGATGGTCTCAATCTCCTGACCTCTTGATCCACCTGCCTCGGTCTCCCAAAGTGCTGGGATTACAGGTGTGAGCCACCGTGCCTGGCCGGGTATGGCTCTTTCTAGACCTGGGGTCCAAGGATGCCCTGCTAACCTCCAGACTTAGCAAATATCTTCAAGAGCTTTTCAGAGAACTTCCAGCACCACCTGGGTCTATGGTGCTGCTGGGGCCTGAATCTAGAACCACAGTAGTATTAAAGCAGGATGAATCTGGGGTCACAGAAGCCCTCTTGGCTATAACCATACGCCCAGGGAGGGGGAACCCCTGGCAGGCCCTTACCTGGGAATCAGGCTGCACCTTACCTATTCCTACCAGATAAGCCTCTTTCCTTTTTAGTAAAGACATCTAGAGAGGCAAACACCAATACATCCTTAGACAACCCATTTTGGGAGTTAAGCTGCAACACCTTCAGAAAATCATCTTTCTGTCTTAAGATTTCCAAGATGCTCAAAGGACTGATTGTAACTCCCTCTGGTCATCATGTCAGACAAAGTGAAACTGAACTTCTTCAAGGATGCAGTCTGTTGTCCTTCCTAAGTGCCTCAGGCTACAATTACATCACATTTCCTCAATGTTTGTTGGATGGATGGGTGGATGAGTGTTTTGATGAATGATTGAATGGATGGATGGATATTTGGATATTTGGTTGGGTGGATGAGTGGATGGATGGATGAATGGATGGATGTTTGGTTGATGGATGGAGGGATGGATGTTTGGATAGGTGGATGAATGTTTGGATTGATGGATAGATGTTTGGATGGAGGGATGGATGGATGAATGTTTGGATGTTTGGGTTGATGGATAGATGTTTGGATGGATGGTAGATATTTGGATGGATGGATGGGTGTTTAGATGGATGAATGTTTGGATGGATGTATGGATGGATGAATGGATAGATGGATGAATGGATAGATGGATGGATGGACTTCTAATAATGGCACATGAAGTCACTAGGGGAAAAATGATGTTTTGATTTGAGAGTTTGAGGAAGAGGAGTGGAGCCTGAGGAGGAAGATTTTTGGGTGACAGGCTCAGCAAAATGTGTTTCAGCTGCTCATGGATATGGTGCCATTACTGAGATGCCGAAGGCTTTGGGTGGAAATTCTTTTTTTTTGAGACGGAGTCTTGCTCTGTCGCCCAGGCTGGAGTGCAGTGGCCGGATCTCAGCTCACTGCAAGCTCCGCCTCCCGGGTTCACGCCATTCTCCTGCCTCAGCCTCCTGAGTAGCTGGGACTACAGCTGCCCGCCACCTCGCCCGGCTAGTTTTTTTTTTTTTTTTTGTATTTTTTAGTAGAGATGGGGTTTCACTGTGTTAGCCAGGATGGTCTCTATCTCCTGACCTCGTGATCCGCCCGTCTCAGCCTCCCAAAGTGCTGGGATTACAGGCTTGAGCCACCGCGCCCGGCCTGGGTAGAAATTCTAACATGTCAGAAATGTGGTCTCTGTGCCTTTGTCTAAGTCGTAATGTGTATTGAGAGCTGGGCAGGGTGGAGTAGCCACCCCCCTCCTCATCAAAAGAAGAGCAGAAGATCTGCAGTCACTCCTTCCTCCCTGCGCTCACCCCATCCCCAGCACTCACGTAGATCCTCATGTTGGTGTAGCGTTGGCGCAGATTGTCTAGGACACTGGCCTCATTCAGGAAGGTCATGTCTGCCATGTCGCTGGCCTGGTAGAATTTGGGTGGGTTCATCTGCTGGATATCATCCTTCTTCATAGTGAGTGTCTGGGGAGGGTCAAGACACAGCAGCACAGGCATCAGGAAATAGTGCCGTACCAGGCATGGGGCATCTGGCCCAGGTCACCACACACCCTCTGGAGTCCCAGAAGGAGATGGAGTGGAGCAGGCAGTGGACCCAAGTCCTGGTCCAGCCACATCCCCCTGCGTGTCCTGGGATGGGGAGGCACTTCTGAGGCCAATGCAGCTTCAACTGCCTCCTCTCTGAAGTTGAGATGACAGTAGTCTCCTTGGCAGGTTGCTGGGAGAATTATATGAACTGAAGTGGAATCATGTAAAAATACCTTATAAACTATGACGTTCCCTCCCTATGTTACAGAGAACCTCTGGGCTGTGCTTCTTTTCCAGCCAAATCCATCCTGATAGATGATCAGAGCTTACTCTTTGATCCCATGAACACTTTGCAAAAATGTGACTCTTGGCTCTCTGCCTTGAGAGTTAGCGGTGATTTCGAAATAGCAATGAGCTTTTCCATTTCACTTTTTTTTTTTTTTTAAAGACTAAGTGCAGTAATGAGAAGGGTGGGTGGAAGAGTGGAACAAGGATTTTGATCTGTAACTGACCATGAACAATTAATTGAGATAACTCACTACCTTCAGACCAGCCAAACTTCTCCATTTTTAAATTTTTAATTTAATTTTATTTTTTGAGACATAATCTTGCTCTGTTGCCCAGGCTGGAGTGCAGTGGTACAATCATAGCTCACTGCAGCTTCGATCTCTTGGGCTCAAGTCATCCTCCTGCCTCAGCCTCCCGATTAGCTGGGACTACAGGTGCACACCACCACGCCTGGCTAATTTTTAATTTTTTTTTCTAGAGACAAGGTCTTGCTATGTTGCCTATGCTGGTCTTAAACTCTTGGCCTCCAATGATCCTCCCATCTTGGCCCCCAAAAGTGTTACAGGTGTGAGCCACCACATTGTAGCCACTGTTCCATTTGAAAAAAAGACATTCCCTTGCTCCCTCCAAGCCACCTTCAAGGATAAAACCGAAAGCAAGCAAGAAAAGAAGAAAACAAACAAAACAGCAATGAGTGTTCATCAGTACGTGTGTTTGCGCCTGTGCCATGTGGGCAGATCTCTTCACCATGCTGCACCCCAATTTCTTCATCTATAAATGAAAACTAGGCCGGGTGCAGTGGCTCATGCCTGTAATCCCAGCGCTTTGGGAGGCCTAGGTGGGTGGACCACTTGAGGTCTGGATTTCGAGACCAGCCTGGCCAACATGGCGAAACCCTGTCTCTACTAAAAATACAAAAATTAGCTGGGCGTGGTCGCGCACTCCTGTAATCCCAGCTACTTGGGAGGCTGGGGCAGGAGAATTGTTTGAACCCAGGGGGCGGGGGTTGCAGTGAGCCGAGATCATGCCGCTGCACTCCAGCCTGGGTGACAGAGCAAGAAAAAAACAAAACAAAAAAACAAAAACTAGCGCCAGCTCTTAAGAAGCTCCAGCATCTGGGATCAAAGCTGAAGACACACGAGCTGGAAAACAAGTATCTTTTGGCTGCCTGCAGCCTTAGATGTGAGGCCTGAATCCATACTGGGATTTCTGGGACTTTTAATAATTTATTAGTACAATAGGCAGATAATTTGAAATCTTGACAGTTCTGGAAAATCCACCCCCACTCCCCGTAATGGTTACCACACCCGTAGTAAATCAAGCTGTTTTTTGTTTGTTTTTGTTTTTCTGAGACAGAGTCTCACTCTGTCACTCATGCTGGAGTGCAGTGGCATGATCTCAGCTCACTGCAACTTCCGCCTCCTGGGTTCAAGCAATTCTGCCTCAGCCTCCCGAGTAGCTGGGATTACAGGCGCAGGCCACCATGCCCGACTAATTTTTGTATTTTTGGTAGAGATGGGGTTTCACCATGTTGGCCAGGCTGGTCTGAAACTCCTGACCTCAGGTGATCCTCCCTGCCCAGCCTCCCAAAGTGGTGGGATTACAGGCATGAGCCACCGTGCCTGGCCTCAAGCTGGGTTTGGGGTTTCCAGATCTCTGGTCCTCGTCCATGTGCAGACACTTCACTTTCAGTAGAGGAATGGAGAACTTGGCCTTTATTTTAGGAGCCAGGGAAGTCAGCGTCGTAGGCTCCATCTTTTCTGTCCCAAACCCGGCTGGCCAGCCCTGTCTGCTGCAGATACTCAAGGAAATTGTGTTGTCCTTAAATGTGCATCCAAACTTGGATGCACTCTGGGTCTCCACTATCATCACCCATCATTTCTCACAACACTGCAGCACTCTCCTCTCCAAAAACTATGATTCTTCTGGGAATCAAGCTTGACTTTCATTCAAACCCATTATAGCCGCATCTTTTCACCACTGCTCCTCTCAAAGGCAGGAACAGATAAAAATATAGCTGTTGCCAGTTCTGATCACTGAGGTCTCTGGCTTCCTTTTTTTTTTTTGAGACAAAGTTTCTCTCTGTCACCCAGGCTGGAGTGCAGCAGTGCAATCCTAGCTCACTGCAGCCTCAACTTCCTGGGCTCAGGCGATCCTCCTGGCTCAGCCTCCCAAGTAACTGGGAGTACAGGGATGCACCACCACACCTGGCTAATTTTTTGTAGAAAGGGGGCCTCGTTATGTTGCCCAGGCTGGTCTCAAACACCTAGCCTCAAGCAATCTGCCTGTATCGGCCTGCCAAAGTGCTGGGATTACAGGCTTGAGCCACGGTGCCTGGCCTCTGACTTCTTTTAATCGAGAAATTAACCAGGAATGGACCTCGCAGATGCTAACATATTTATTGCTGAAGACTCATTGCTCTGTGTGGTTTTTTTTTTTTTTTGTCTTCTTTGCTTGCTTGCTTTCAGTTTTATCCTTGAAGGTGGTTTGGAGGGAGCAGGGGAATGTCTTTTTTCTTAAATGAAAAAGTGGCCGGGTGCGATGGCTCATGCCTCCCTCTTGGCAGCCCACCATGGAGAGATGGAATGGTGTCATAGAGGGGGCATGGGCATATGAGCCAGATACAGTGGGTTTGAATCCAAGTTCATCATTTGCTATTTTTTCAACATGCACAGGTCACCTAAAGTGCCCTTGATCCTCATTTTTCCTTCTCTGCAAAATAGGGTCAATAAATCCTACCACATAAGATTGCCAAAAGGATTAAACAAAGTGTCAAGTGCCTCACCAGGGGTCTGCCAAGAATATAAGAGACCCCTGCCCTTACCCATTTAAGATAAACCAAATTTTAAAAATTCTAATAAAATTTTTTTTTTTTTTAAATAAAGATAGGGTCTCACCAAGTTGCCCAAGCTGGTCTCAAACTCCTGAGCTCAAGTAATCCTCCTGCCTCAGTCTCCCAAAGTGCTGGGATTACAGGCGTGAGTCACCATGCCCAGCCTAATAACCCAAATTTTCTATCCACTCTCTCAAGTCATATCTCACAGTCAGACGTAGTGTGGGCCAGCAGAGAGAAGGGTGGGTTGGTAAACCACCTGTCTGAGGGGAAGCATCCCTGATTTACAGCATGTGCCCATTTCCGTGGTGTAAATACTTCCATCATGGCTGATAGCAAGCTACCCAAGGTTTAACAACTGGCTGTAAAGTCCCTCATTGTTTAGTGTTGGGGTCCTTGCAAACCATCACAAGCCAGGTTGGATCCCTGCAATCCAAGAGAAGCCAGGTTGGGTCCTTGCTAGCCATAATAAGCTAGGTGGGTCCCTGCAAGCCATCACAAGCCAGGTTGGGTCTTTGCAACCCATTAAAAGCCATCACAAGCCATCGCATCCAGCACACCACCGCCATGCTCGAAGGGACCTAGGAACCACCATCTGTTCTTCATGCAGCTGAAGAGCTCAGCCAGTGAGCCAGGGTGTTCTGTACCCTCTCTCATGCCCCTCATGCCACCAGGGGCCATGGCACACAGTGACATGATCATGAGTGACATGCTCACTCTCATGCTTAGAAAATAGCTTCCACTTGAGAGCCGTTTGAGACATCAAAGGTAAGTAACTCTCATGATCATCCCTTATGCACAGTACTGCTTTAGAGTCTATGAAGTGCTTTCATGTGTCCTGTCTCGGAATCTCTATTGTGATATAGCTCAGAGAGGGAATGCATCTTGCCCAGGACAGCACAGCTTGAGTGTAGGCGAGTCTGGATTTGACCCCAGCACACGGGACTTGGAGGCACCTGCCCTTTCTGCCACCCTGCCTTCTGGGCAGGAGAATGCCTAGAAAAGGCCTGGGTGCCTGCCACTTGGTTTCATCCTGGAGATCGAGACCCACTCACCTGGTTGGTGATTGTCTTCACGGTGACTTGGTCACCCTGTTCAGACTGGATCTCCCCAGCGACGAAGCCTTCCTTCTCATCTTTGACCCAGCAGGACCTCTTAATGTCATAGGGCTTGTTCATGGCTTCAATCCTCTCCTTTTCGGGAGGTGCCAGGAAAGGCATAGGATCCACATCGTCCCCACACTCCCCTTTGTACCCACCAGGCATGGCAGCTTGGTTGAAGATGGAGCAGGAAGGAACTGAGGGCGGGAACCAGTACTTCCCTGGGTGCTGTGGGGGGAAGCAGAGACAAGCTGCTGAAGCTGGTGGACAGGCTGGAGCCAATGTCCCGAAAAAGATAGAGGCTTTCTTCTCTCATGTCACCTTGTCTGTCTTGGTGCCATTAGGTTTTCATAACCAAGAATAAGAAAGAAGCTAATTGTTCAGCCACTGTAGAAAGCAGTATGGAGATTTCTCAAAGAACTTAAAACAGAACTATTATTCAACCCAGCCATCCTATTCCTGGCTATATACCCAAAGGGAAAACTAAGTCGTCCTACCAAAAAGACACATGCACCTGTATGTTCACTGCAGCATTATTCACAATGGCAAAGAATGGAATCAACCTAGGTGGCCATCTGTGGTGGATTAGATAAAGAAAATGTGGTACAGGCCAGGTACAGAGGCTCACACCTATAATCCCAGCACTTTGGGAAGCCAAGGGGGAAGGACAGCTTGAGCCCAGGAGTTTGAGACCAGCCTGGGCAACATAGCAAGACCCCATGTCTACAAAAACATTTAAAAATTAGCCAGGCATGGTGGTGTGTGCCTGTAGTCCTAGCTACTCTCAGGGCTAAGGCAGGAGGATCGCTTGAGTTGGGGAGGTCAAGGCTGCAGGAAGCCATGATTGTACCACTGCACTCCAGCTTAGGTGAGAAAGCGAGAACCTGTCTGTAAAAAAAAAAACCTCAAAAAACAGAAGGAAAATGTGGTACATATACACCATGGAATATTATGCAGCTGTAAAAAAGAATGAAATCACGTCCTTTGCAGCAACATGGATGCAGCTGGAGGCCATTATTCTAAGTGAATTAACATAGAATCAGAAAACCAAATACCATGTTTTCATTTATAAGTGGGAGCTTATAAGTGGGTACAGACAGACGTACAGATAGAAACAATAGACAATGGGGACTACTAGATGGGGGAGAGCGGGAGGGAGGCAAGGGTTGAAGAATGACCTATTTGATACTATGCTTACCACCTGTGTGATGGGATCATTTGGATCCCAAATCCCAGTGTCACTCAATATACCCATGTAAAAAACCTGCACATATACCCCCAGAATCTAAAATAAAAGTTGAAGTTATATTTAAAAATGAAACAAGCTAATAAATCCTCACAGTTAAGTGCCCCCCACTCCCAACAACACGAATGCTTCTGCCTCTGTCATCTCATATGTTCCTCACACTAAGGCTGTGAGGTAGGGATCAGGAAGCCCATTTTATGAAGGAGAATACTGGGGCATGGAGAGGTTAAAGGTAGGGTTTCTAACCAGGATCTGAGAAATAAATGGGACAGGAAATCAATTGCCACTTGGTTTTCTCTTTCTATCTGATATGAACAGAGGCCATAGACCACAGTAGCACCATCACTGCCTCTGTTTTCTCCTAGCAAAAATCAAAGCTCTTCACTTCTCGTTAGGGTGGCTGCAGATGTCTCAAAATACTGTTTATCTTCATGTCAACTTTAAAATTATGGTCTCTTTAAACCCTCATTTTGATATCATTCTTTAAATTTATTAATAAGGACATTTATTATTGCCTTACTGCCATGTCACAAATTAGTTTTTTAATATATTTTTTCTTTTCTTTTTTTTTTTTCAGAGGCAGGGTCTTATTCCATCACCCAGGCTGGAGTTCTTTGGTACAGTCATAGCTCACTGCAGCCTCCAACTTCTGGGCTCAAGCAATCTTCCCACCTCAGCCTCCCAAAATGCTGGGATTACAGGCATAAGCTACTATGCTCGACTAATTTTCAAATGTTTTGTAGAGATAAGGTCTCACCATGTTGCCCAGGCTGATCTCAAACTCTTGGCCTCAAACGATTCTCCCACCTTGGCCTCCCAAAGTGCTGGGATTACTGGTTTTTGAGCCACCGCACCCAGCCAGTATTGCAATACCATTGGTTTCCTTTGTAGCTCTGTGTATTTTATTTTACTTTTTTTTTCTGAGACGGAGTTTTCTTCTGTTGCTCAGGCTGGAATGCAGTGGTGCAATCTTGGTTCACTACAACCTCTGCCTCCTGGGTTCAAGCAATTCTCCTGCCTCAGCCTCCTGAGTAGCTGGGAGGTGCCCGCCACCACGCCCAGCTAATTTTTTTTTTTTTTTTTTTTGTATTTTTAGTAGAGACAGGGTTTCACCATGTTGGCCAGGCTGGTTTTGAACTCCTGACCTCAAGTGATCCGCCTGCCTCAGCGTCCCAAAGTGCTAGGATTACAGGCATGAGCCACCATGCCCAGCCTATTTTATTCATTTAAAAACACTAATCTGAGCAGGGTCCACAGGCTTCACCAGATGTCAAGCAGGTCCCAGGTACAAAGTGATTGCTTGGGTCAATCATTGTCTCTCCTAAAATGAGGACAGTCTGGGTCTCTTAATTCCCAAACCCCAAACGGTTTCACTGAATCCCCAGGAAGGAGGGGATCTGGAGGCTCAAGGGAGCAAAAACAGAAATCAGGGGCCTCCCCAGTTCGTCTTGGGGATGAAGAACCTTCTCGAAGGTTCAGGGAGGGTGTGACTCTGAGCCCCTTTGCCAGCAGTGCATTTCTCAAGGCCAAGGGTACAGCCTCAGCCTTTAGATGAGGGACTCCTAATTGTGCGCTGGGCAACCGCTGTACTGCGCCTGCAGCCTTTCCTGGCAACACCCCCGGTTTTTCCAAAAGAAGCTGAGTCACAACAGGCAAGCCACTGAGGCACAGCCAGGCGCTTTCTCCTCCTCTCGCCTCCCTGTGGGGCCTGGCGTAGAGAGTTCTGGCTGGAACTTTTTTTCTGCGTCGTCCACCCCCGCTATCCTAGCACCGAAAGCTCCGCTGTTGCACAGAAAACAAGAAAGGAGAGGAGGTGGGCAGGGGTCTTGTGCCCTCGCAGGCCAGGAACCCCTTTGGTTGTCTGGTGATACCTGTGGTCCTGTTGGACAAAATATTTCAAATTCAAGCAATAAAATATGTAGGATTACCAGGGAAACACATGACATTAAAATATAATTAATAAAATATTAAAAATGCATGATCTAGTAATAGATGTACCTCTTTATAAATGCATCAAATAACATAATCTAGCAGCAGGTCTCACAAGCACTGTAGTTTTGGAGCAGCAGTAAGAATTAATTATATTTTGAGATGTCTGCAACTACTGTAATTTGATATGAAAATACCAGTGATTGACTGGGTGGAGGTGGCTCACGCCTGTAATTCCAGCACTTTTAGGAGGCTGAGGCAGGAAGATTGCTCGAGGCCAGGAGTTCAAGACAAGCCTGAGCAACATACCAACACCCTGTCTCTATAAAAATTAGAAAGTTAGGCAGGGTGCCACGGCTCATGCCTGTAATCTCAGCATTTTGGGAGGCCGAGACAGGTGGATCACTTGAGGCCAGGAGTTCGAAACCAGCCTGGTCAACACGGCAAAAGCCCATCTCTAACAAAAATACAAAAAAATTAGACGAGTATGGTGGTGTGTGCCTATAGTCCCAGCTACTCGGGAGACTGAGGTATGAGAATCACTTCAACCTTGGAAGCAGAGGTTGTGGTGAGCTGAGATTGTGCCACTGCACTCTAGCCTGGGGGTCAGAGTGAGACTCTGTCTCAAAATAAAATAAAATAAAAAGAATTAGAAAGTTAGCTGGGGGTGGTGGTGTACGCCTGTGGTTCCAACTACTTGGGAAACTGAGGCAGGATTGTTTAAACTGCGAAGGTCAAGGCTGCAATGAGCTATGATTGCACTTCTGCACTCTAGCCTGGGCAACAGAGCGAGATGCTGTCTCAAGAAAAGAAAATTTAAAAATACCAGTGACTGGCTGGGCGCGGTGGTTCACGCCTGTAATCCCAGCAGTTTGGGAGGCTGAGACGGGTGGATCACGAGGTCAGGAGATCGAGACCATCCTGGCTAACATGGTGAAACCCTGTCTCTATTAAAAAAAAAAAAAATGAGCCGGGCGTGGTGGCAGGTGCCTGTAGTCCCAGCTACTCGGGAGGCTAAGGCAGGAGAATGGCGTGAACCCGGGAGGCGGAGCTTGCAGCGAGCCAAGATTGTGCCACTGCCCTCCAGCCTGGGCAACAGAGTGAGACTTCGTCTCAAAATAAATAAATAAATAAGTATTAAAAATAAAATAAAAAAATACCAGTGACTTCCACTATAGAGAAAGTTGCAAGTACTGTTAATGAGACTGGGATGAATAAGACCATGTTACAAAAGGGAGAAGATGAAACCTTTTGGCTAAAGGCAGTGAAAAATCACAATGGAATTGTTTTCCCACTGAAGACTCCCAAGCGCCAGGTTAAGAACTCCTGTCTAAGCCTTCCTATGTCCTGTCAGCAGGGAGCACTGAGCTGGGAGTTCTGGCTTCTGCCATAGCATCTAGGAGTCTGTATCCAGCATCCGGGAGACCTGGTTCCTGGGCAGCTAAGCTGCCTTGTCCAGCCTTGCCCCTGCCCCTTCTGGAAGCTACAATAGCTCTACGTAAACTTCCTTTTGTCATTTGCTGCCTCTGGTGGCTCAATTGCATCATCTTTTTGTTGCCAGTTTCCCTGGTTCTGCCTAACATAGATGGAAACCACCAGGGAGATGAGACCAAAATCCACACGAAAAGGAAATGTGATCGGGTGCGGGTACTCACGCCTGTGATCCCAGCACTTTGGGAGGCTGAGGTGGGGAGGGATTACCTGAGATCTGGAGTTTGAGATCAACCTGGCCTCAAGCTCGGGATGATGAAACCCCGTCTCTACTAAAAATACGAAAATTAGCTGGGTGTAGTGGTAGGTGCCTGTAATCCCAGCTACTTGGGAGGCTGAGGTACGAGAATCACTTGAACTTGGGAGGTGGAGGTTGCAGTGAGCCGAGATTGTGCCACTGCGCTCCAGCCTGGGTGATAGAGCAAGACCCTGTCTAAAAATAAAAAAGAAAAGAAAAAGAGAAAAGAAAGCATGTGCCAGCAGTCAGGTGAAGACGCATTCTACTTGTCACTAAAATGAAACATATGCCCACATCTGAGAACTGAGTTTCTTTTCAATTGCTCTAATGCGGGTAGGGGAGGTAAGACAGTTGCCTTTGTTTATACCAATTAGGCTGCTTGACTTTATTTATTTATTTAGAACAGGGTCTCATTCTGTCACCCAGGCTGGAGTGCAGTCATGCAATCATAGCTCCCTGAAGTCTTGAACTCCTGGCCTCAAGCAATCCTTCCACCTCGTCCTCCCAAAGTGCTGAATTTGCACGTATAAGCCACTGTGCTAGGCACTTGTATTTTTTTTTTTTTTTTTTTGAGAAGGAGTTTCGCTATTGTCACCCAGGCTGGAGTACAGTGGCGTGATCTCAGCTCACTGCAAACTCTGCCCCTCCCGGGTTCAAGCAATTCTCCTGCTTCAGCCTCCTGAGTAGCTGGGATTACAGGCGCCCACCACCATGCCCAGCTAATTTTTGTATTTTTAGTAGAGACAGGGTTTCACCATGTTGGCCAGGCTGGTCTTGATCTCCTGACCTCAAGTGATCCACCCACCTCAGCCTCTCAAAGTGCTGGGTTTGCAGGTATAAGCCACTGTGCCAGGCCTTTGTACTGTTTTTTTAATGATGGTTCTGCTGTAAACAGCAAGCTAAGGTGTCACTGCTGTTGCGTGGGCCTGGTGGTTTAGGACACAGGCCCCTCCAGCCGGGAGCTGCCCTGAAGGACGTGCAGGTCTCTGACACCAGGTTCTATCCCTTTCAGTGGCTACCAGCCTCCTGCTTGCTAATGACTCCCCACTTCCAGGCCCCTCCCGAATCCAAAACCCTCCTGTCCCTCCAGGCAACGGCTCTTCTCAGGTATCTTTGATAACTAAGACCGACTTAAATAAATCATGAACCACAAAACGTACAGACAATGTAGCTCGTGGAATGCAAAAGCTAAGAGTCTTCAGAGGGAAAGATGATGCTTTGCAGACCAAGGGAAGGGCAGAGTGGGGATCGAACCCAGGAATCTGGCACCACGCACCAAAGAAGGCAGGTGGTGCAGGGGAAGGAGGCTGATCTGGGTTTGAATCCTGGCTTCCCCAGTCTCACTTGTGGATATGTGGGAGTCCCAGCAGCTCTCCAGACTAGTCCCTTCATCTGTACATCCAGCAGGCGTGCAACACAGATCACTTGGGGGAGTTTTTTTCTTTTCTTTTCTTTCTTTCTTTCTTTTTTTTTTTTTTGAGATAGGGTCTCACTCTGTGGCCTAGGCTGGAGTACAGTGGTACAATCATAGCTCACTGCAGCCTCCAACTCCTGGGCACAAGCGATCCTCCCACCTCAGTCTCCCAAGGAGCTGAAACTACAGGTGCACACCACCGTGCCCTGCTAATTTTTAATGTTTTTGTAGGGACAGGGTCTTGTTATGTTGCCCAGGCTGGTCTTGAACTCCTGGCCTCAAGAGATCCTCCTACCTCAGCCTCCCAAAATGCTAAGATTACAGGCGTGAGCCACCGCACTGGGCAATTTGGAGGATTAAATGAGATACTGTCTCTGCAGCCCCTGGGGCAGGCAGGTGCTGGTAAAATGCTCATCCCCTCCTTCCCCCTGGCTCATCTCTTATCATCACCTCTACTCTCCTCCCACCGGTTGTCCTCCACTGCAAGCCCTCCCCGTTCCCATCTTCCCCAGCATCCCGTAGGTTCCTACCTGAGACCACACTGGAAGAGTCCGGGTGCCTGGCCGAGCCTGGCCATTCCCTTTTATACCTGCCTAACAGGTCTGGGTCAGCAAAACCTTAAAAAAGAAGAGACGCCCTCAGGGGTCCAGGAGCTTAGCTGGCCTCTCCTTCCAGGCCCTGACTGGGCACTCCTGGGTCCCTCAGGGGGGATCCGTGAATGCCCTGCATCTAAGACATTCACCTTCCTCCCATTACCCTTGTGGGGAAACTGATGACCTCAGCCCAGCGGTGAAGGCTGTGGGCAGAAATAGAACAGCTGGGTAATGAGTTTTCCTCTTAAAGTTACAACTGCCTTCACGGAGGGGCTGACGGTCAAGGAAGACCTGGGTTGACTCATACAGAGCCTTTGGCGTGGATGAACTGGGATAACCAATCGGTTGATGACACTGTCTCTTCCACATGTTCAGGCTGGAAGGCCCATGTTAGCTTGGACTTTACTCTTCTGATCACAGCCATAGGCCCCCTGCAGCCCCCATGGCCATGCAGTGTCATGGGCGCAGTGTCAGCCTCAAGCCCCTAAAGCCCTCGCTCTAACTCCTCTATGGCTTCCCATGTGACATGTAGCCTTGAGCAAGTCCCTGCTGTCTCTGGCCTTGACTTTCCCATCTGTAAAGTGGGTGGCTGGGTGGGTGAACCCTAGGAGTCCTTTGTGTTGTCCTTGAGTTCAGAGATGGCCTCTGTATCTAGAGGGAGAAACTGCCTTGGGGACGTGCTTCCTGGCATCCATCATCCCCCTATCTCTATACTCTACATCCCCAATTCACTTTTTAAGAATTGACGTGAAATTTACATTTTTGTTCACTTGATACCAAGACCATGTGTTGTATAAGCCTTTTATTTTTATTTTTATTTTATTTTTTTGAGTCAGTCTCACTCTGTCACCCAGGCTGGAGTGCAGTGGCGTGATCTTGGCTCACTGCAACCTCTGCCTCCCAGGTTCAAGCAATTCTCCTGCCTCAGCCTCCCAAGTACCTGGGATTACAGGTGTATGCCACCACACCTGGCTAATTTTTTGTATTTTTAGTAGAGACAGGGTTTTACCACGTTGGCCAGGTTGGTCTCAAACTCCTGAGCTTGGGTGATCCTCCCGCCTCGGCCTCCCAAAGGGCTGGGAGTACAGGCGTGAGCCATCTCGGCTGGCCTGTTTAAGCCGTTAAGCTCAACTGTATGTAATCCTATGACGAAAATAGGGACTAAACTCCTTCATTAATGATGCGTATTTAAATGTCATTGACTTTTTTTGAAAGATATTAAATCTTACCTAAGTGTAAATAAATTGAGGTGAAATTTATATAACATAAAATTAACCACTTTAAGCCAACAATCCAGTGGCATTTAGTGCACTCACAATGTTGTGCAACTGTCGTCTCTATCTAGTTTCAGAACGTCTTCATCAGCCCAAAAGGAAGCCTACTACCCAATAAGCAATTTCTCCCCTAGCTCCTGGTTACCACCGATCGGCCTTCTGCCTCTGTGGCTTTACCTATTCTAGAGATTTCATATGAATGGAATCATACAATGTGTAACCTTTTGCATCGTTTTCAAAGTTCATCCATGCTATATCTTGTACCAACACTTCATTCCTTCTTAAGGCTCAATACTAATCTGGTCGCGTATGGTGGCTCATGCCTGTAATCTGAGGCAGAGGCGGGTGGATCCCTTGAGGTCAGGAGTTCAAAATCAGCCTGGCTAACACGGTGAAACCCCTTGTCTACTAAAAATACAAAAATTAGCCAGGCATGGAGGTGGGCGCCTGTAATCCCAGCTATTCGGGAGGCTGAGGCAGGAGAATCACTTGAACCTGGGAGGCGGAGGCTGCAGTGAGCCGAGATCGCACCACTGCATTCCAACCTGGGGGACAGGGCCAGACTTTGTCTCAAAAAAAATAAAAATAAATAAATAAATAAATAAATAAATAGAATGATAATCCATTGTATGGATATACCACAATTTTTTTGGCCCTTCATTCGTTGACGGACATTTGGTTTGTTTCCACCTTTTGGCTCTTGTGAATAATGCTGCTATGAACGTATGTGCACGTATAGTTTGTGAGGGCCTGTTTTTAATTCTTTCACATATTTATCTAAGAGTGGACTTTCTAGGTCATATGATCATTCTACATTTAGCTGTTTGAGGAACTGCCGCAAGGAGTCTAATTTCTCTACATTCTCACTGACACATATTATTTCCATTTGTAAAAATTGTAGTCATCCATGTAATCAACCAAAATGCCCATCAGTGGTAGACTGGATACAGAAAATATGGTGCGTATACAGCATGGAAAAGACAGGCCGGGCGCGGTGGCTCACGCCTGTAATCCCAGCACTTTGGGAGGCCGAGGCAGGCGGATCACACAGTCAGAAGATCGAGACCATCCTGGCTAACATGGTGAAACCCCGTCTCTACTAAAAAATAAAAAAACAATTAGCCAGGCGCCTGTAGTCCCAGCTATTGGGAGGCTGAGGCAGGAGAATGGCATGAACCCTGGAGGCGGAGCTTGTAGTGAGCCGAGATTGGGCCACTGCACTCCAGCCTGGGCGATGGAGCAGCTTGGGCGATGGATTTGAGACTCCGTCTCAAAAAAAAAAAAAAAAGTGAGCAAGATCATGTCCTTTGCGGTAACGTGGGTGGAGCTGGAGGCCATTATCCTAAGCAAACTAATGCAGGAACAGAAAAACAAATACTGCATGTTTTCATTTATAGGTGGGAGCTAAACATTGAGTTCACATGGACACAAAGAAGGGAGCAATAGATACCGAGGCCTATCTGAGGGTGGAGGGCGGGAGGAGGGTGAGGTCCAAAAAATAGAACCTATGGTGCCAAGCACGGTGGCTTATGCTTGTAATCCCAGCACTTTGGGAGGCCGAGGCGGGTGGATCACTTGAGGTCAGGAGTTCGAGTCCAGCCTGACCAACAGGGTGAGACTCCGTCTCTACTAAAATGATTACAAAATTAGCCAGGCATGGTGGTGCATGCCTGTAATCCCAGCTTACTTGGGAGGCTGAGGCAGGAGAATCGCTTGAACCTGGGAGGCAGAGGTTGCAGTGAGCTGAGATGGTGCCATTGTACTCCAGCCTGGGCAACAGAGGGAGACTCCATCTCAAAAAAAAAAGTACCTATGGGGTACTATCCTTAGTGCCTGGGTGACAAAATACTCTGTACACCAAACCCATGTGACACACAATTTACCTATGTAACAGACTTGCACATAAACCCCTGAACCTAAAATAAAAGTTACAAATAAAAGAAAGAAATGGGATATGGTACTTGTAAATGTTTAGTACATAGTTGCTTAATAAACACGTTGGTTGGACTAAAAAAAAGTTGTAGTCATACTAGTGAATGTGAAGTGGCATCTCACTGTGACTTTGATTTGCATTTTCCTAATGACTGATGACGCTGAGGACTTTGCCATGTGCTTGTTGGTACTTGTTTATCTTCCTTGGAGAAATGTCTATTTAAGTCTTTTACTATTTATTTATTTATTTTTTTTTGAGACATGATCTCACTTGGTCACCCAGGCTGGAATGTAGTGGCACGATCATGGCTCACTGCAGCCCCTCAACCTTCCAGGCTCAAGCGATCCTCCCATCTCAGACTCCCAAGTAGCTGAGACAACTGTCAGGCACCACAGCGCCTCCTTAATTTTTGTATTTTTTGTAGAGATGGGGACTTTTCATGTTGCCCAGGCTGGTCTCTAACTCCTGGGCTCAGGCAATCCTCCTGCCTCTGCTTCCCAAAGTGCTGGGACTACAGGCATGAGCTTGGCACTGCACTTGGTTACTTTTTGTATCTTTAGTAGAGACAGGGTTTCACCATGTTGGTCAGGCTGATCTCGAACTCCTGACCTCAGATGATCTGCCCGCCTCGGCTTCCCAAAGTGCTGGGATTACAGGCGTGAGCCACTGTGTCCGGCCATGATAATGTTCTTTGATGCACAAGAGTTAATGTTGCTGAATCCAATCTATCTATTTTTTCTCTTGTCACTTGTGCTTCTGGTGTCATCTTTAAGAAACCTTGGCCACGTTCGAGGTCTTGAAAATTTGCCCCTGTGTTTTCTTCTAAGTGTTGATTGGTTTTAGCTTTTATGTTTGGATTGTTGATCCTCTGATTCATTCTCAAGAGAAAAAGGAACCTATCTGAGCACAAAACTGATTTCCTTTTTAAAATCTCTCTAGTTTTGAAAAGCAACTATTTTAAACCCAGAGAACCTTTTAAGTTCATATAGATGTTTTCAAATGCTTCCTATTATCATCTGACCCTGACAGCAATCCATTTACAAACATATTATTGTGTTCTCACAACCGGAATCCAGCAATGAAGAATCATATTAATAAGCAACCATGGGTTGGATGAGGTGGCTCACGCCTGTAATCCCAGCACTTTGGGAGGCTGAGGCAGGTGGATCACCTGAGGTCAGGAGTCGAGACCAGCCTGGCCAACATGGTGAAACCCCATCTCTACTAAAAACACAAAAATTAGCCGATCATAGTGGTGTGCGCCTCTAATCCCAGCTACTCGGGAAACTGAGGCTAGAGAATTGCTTGAGCCCGGAAGGCGGAGGTTGCAGTGAGCTGAGATCGCACCACTGCACTCCAGCCTGAGCAACAGAGCAAGATTTTGTCTCAAAAAAAAAAAAAAAAAAAAGAGAAAGTAGCAACCATGACATCAACCAACACTGGCTCTGTCAGAATACTTCACAATAGAGGATGAACCTCACTTCTCCCATGCTGGGCCTCAGATTCCCCAAAATTGAAATAAGATTTTGGCTTGGAGGGCCTCCATACATGGATGCTGTCAGTCTCTGGGTATGGGAAGCTCAGAGCTTTGCCTTCTGAGATGCCATTCCCCCAAATCTGACCACCTGACACGTTTGTTTTTATTTTTTTATTATTTTAAAATTAAACTAAATTCAATGTTTGAGACAGGGTCTTGCTCTATTGCCCAGGCTGGAGGGCAGTGGTGCAATCATGGCTCACTTCAGCCTTGAACTCCCAGGCTTAAGCAATCCTCCCACCTCAGCCTCCCAAGTAGCTGGGACTACAGGCATGCATGCCACCACACCCAACTAACTTTTTAATTTTTTTTTTTTTTGTAGAGACTGGCGGGGAGTCACTATGTTGCCCACACTGATCTTGAACTCCTGGCCTCAAGCGATCGTCCTGTCTCAGCCTCCCAAAGTGGTGGGATTACAGCTGTGAGCCTCCATGCCTGGCCAGGTCTGTTTTTAATATCTTTAGCAGCAGAGCTTTTAACGGGCAGATTCTTGTGCAGAGTTCTGGTTTGTAAAGAGAAAAGTGGAGCTTCTCCGGGCAGAGCAGGGGAGATTAAAATGGAGGTGAAATTTACATTGTTCTCCACCTGATATGAGGATTATGTGTTGTATAAGTCTTTCAGCTCAGTTGTGTGTAATCCTATGATGATCCACTTCCCATCCCCTCCCGGGCCTTTTGACGGCAGTGTCCAGAGATCTGGGAGAGGCTGCTGGTGGGAGCTGTCACCTGGCAGCTGGGGCCTGGAGCCCATCTGTGGACCACCCTCCCAAGCCTGGGTCCTGAGGTTCTTCTAGCTTATTCCCATGTGATCACCATGCTCTGGCTGATGGGGGTAAAGGCTGGTGAGAATAAACGGGCCTCTGCCCCACCGGGATTCTGGGAAGGTCTATTCTCTGGCCAGAGGTTTTCTTTCTGCCCTAGTCCGGGTCCCAGCAGGAAACAGCAGACTCCAGTGGGGCCACTGCAGAGCGTTTATTTATTTTTCTATTTATTAGAGACAGGGTCTTGCTCTGTCACCCAGGCTGGAATGTAGTGGTGCGATCAAAGCTCACTGCAGCCTCAATCGCCTGGGCTCAAGTGATCTTCCTGCCTCACACAGCCCCACAAGTAGCTGAGACTACAGGCGTGCACCACCATGCCAGGCTGATTATTATTTTTTTACTTTTGAGACAGAGTCTTATCTCGCTCTGTCACCCAGGCTGGAGTGCAGTGGCGTGATCTCAGCTCATTGCAACCTCTGCCTCCTGGGTTCAAGCAATTCTCCTGCCTCAGCCTCCCGAGTAACTGAGATTACAAGCACCTGCCACCACACCCAGCTAACTTTTGTATTTTTAGTAGAGATGGCGTTTCACTGTGTTGGCCAGGCTGGTGTTGAACTCCTGACCTCGTGATCCGCCTGCCTCGGCCTCCCAAAGTGCTGGGATTACAAACATGAACCACTGTGCCCGGCCTAGGCTGATTACTTTTATTTTTATTTTTTTAGAGATGGAGGTCGATCTTGCTATGTTGCCCAGACTGGTCTCGAAGTCCTGGGCTCAAGTAATCCGCCCGCCTCAGCCTCCCAAAGTGCTGGGATTACAGGCATGAGCCGTGGTGCCCAGCCTCACTGCATAGGGTTTAATGAAGAGCCAATTTACTGAGGTGGGGCAGGGTTCAAGAAAGACAGTAGGTACAGTAAAGCACCCTCTGCTCAGGCCACAGGCGAAGCCCCTGCACCCTGGATATGGCTGCGGGAGAAGCGTTGGCCCCCAGGGGCACGGAGCAACTCCAGGGGGACAGTGCAACTGCTGACCAACCAGACCCAGCAGAGCCGGGGGTGCGTTTACCTCTCCCCTCCTGTGCACCCATCTCCTCCTAGCATCTCCTTCGGCCAAACCCAACTAGAGCCAGAAAGCAGGAACCCGGGCAAGTACTCGGGGTGTCAGCCTCCTGGACCCAGGATGGGGTAGAAAAGGATGGCAGGTGGATCTGGAGCAATGGAAGCCATCAGCTCCTGGTCCCGTGCGGCAAGAGCTGCCCCTTGGTCTCTTGTGGTTTGAGGTTCTCATGGGGGTGGGGAGGTTTAATGGTTAATATTCCAGAAAGTTCCATCTCAGATAATGTTGCTTCTCCAACCGGGGCAATATAGCAAGACCTGGTCTCTACAAAAATAAAAAAAAATAATAAGCTGGGCGTGGTGGCAGGCACCTGCAATTACAGCTACTCAGGAGGCTGAGGCAGGAGGTTTGCTTGAGCCCGGGAGCTCGAGGCTGCAGTAAGCCATCTTCACACCACTGCACTCCAGCCTGGGTGACAGAGTGAGACTCTGTCTCTAAAATAAAAATAAAATAAAATAGGCCAGGCGCTATGGCTCATGCCTGTAATCCCATCACTTTGGAAGGCCGAGGCGGGTGGATGACCTGAAGTCAGGAGCTCAAGACCAGCCTGGCCAACATGGTGAAACCTCGCCTCTACTAAAAATACAAAAATTAGCCAGGTGTGGTGGCGGGTGCCTGTAATACCAGCTACTCGGGAGGCTGAGGCAAGAGAATAGCTTGAACCCAGGAGGTGGAGGTTTGCAGTGAACTGAGATCCCGGCACTGCACTCCAGCCTGGGTGGCGGAGCCAGACTCTGTCTCAAAACAAAATAAACAAATGAAAGAAAGAAAAAGAGAGAGAGAGAAGGAAGGAAGGAAGGAAGGAAGGAAGGAGGGAAGGAAGGAAGGAGAAAAAGAAAGAAAGAAAGAAAAATAAAGAAGAAAAGAAAAGAAAGAAAGAAAGAAAAGAAAAAGAAAGAAAGAGAAAGACAAAGCTTGCTTTGGGGAAGGCCTCAGGTTAACTGTCAGGTGGCTGCCACTGCTCAAGAATGAGTGGGCACACACAGTGCTCTGCCTTTAAAAATTCAGCAAGAAGTGCATTGGATGGAATCATTAGCTCATGGTATCTGGAGAAAGTTTAATGGGTTTTTCTATAGAACTCAAGTGGGCTTACATCCTCTGGCTGCAAAAAATTCCCCAGAGTCATGGGTTGACATTGGGACAACAACAAAAACAGACGTCCCCTGAGTCCATTATCTAATTTTGATCCTTCCAACAGCCTGGGCAGGTGGGTGGAGCAGATGAGTAATGGTCTCCTTTCAGCAGGTGAGCAAATGGGCTCAGAAGGATGAAGCAATTTGCCCAAAGACACACAATGAGTCAGCATCTGAGATATGGCTCCATTTCTCTTCTTTTTCTTTTCTTTTCTTTTTTTTTTTTGAGATGGAGTTTCACTCTCGTCACCCAGGCTGGAGTGCAGCGGTGCGATCTCAGATCACGGCGACCTCTGCCTCCCGGGTTCAAGCGATTCTCCTGCCTCAGCCTCCCGAGTAGCTGGGACAACAGGCACATGCCGCCACGCCCGGCTAATTTTTTGTATTTTTAGTAGAGATGGGGTTTCACAGTGTTAGCCAGGCTGGTGTCAAACCCCTGATCTCATAATCCTCCCACCTCGGCCTCCCAAAGTGCTTGGATTACAGGCATGAGCTGCTGCGCCTGGCCCCAAATCTCGTTGTTAGAGGAATTAAATGAGTTCCTATATGTGAAGTGCCTAGCACCTATTACACGACGAAGACATATTTATTGAATGAATGAAAGCCAGGTCTCTGGGATGGGAACGACGACTCCCAAGCACCACGCTCCATTTGGGGGGTGGTGGAGATGGAGACGTTCTTGGCATTCCCATCCAGAAACCCCCGGACTTGACACATGCAGAGGGCTTGGTCCCTGCCCTCAAACAGCCAGATTTAGGAAATAGGCCCCTAAGTTCCAATCTCTCCCCTCCCTTTTCCTCTTTCATTCTTTCCTCAGTTCCTTGTGGAGTTCTGTGACGGCAGGTGAGCATCACCAAATGCCTCACGAGCTGCATGGCTGTGGGGAAGTAGTCACTGTGCCTCCACATTTCCTTCCTTCCTCCTTCCCTCCCTCCCTCCCTCCTCCCTCCCTCCTTCCTTCCTTCCCTCCCTCCCTCCTTCCTTCCCTCCCTTCTTCCTTCCTTCCTTCCTTCCCTCCCTCCCTCCTTCCTTCCCTCCCTTCTTCCTTCCTTCCTTCCCTCCCTCCCTCCCTCCTTCCTTCCCTCCCTCCCTCCCTCCTTCCTTCCTTCCCTCCCTCCCTCCTTCCCTCCCTCCTTCCTTCCATTCCATTCCATTCCATTCCATTCCATTCTTCCTTCATTCCTTCCTCCATTCCATTCCATTCCATTTCTTCCTCCATTCCTTCCATTCCATTCCATTCCATTTCCTTCATTCCTTCATTATTCATTCATTCATTCCTCCATCCATCCTTCTTCATTCATTCATTCTTCATTTTCATTTCCATTCCATTCATCCATTCCATCCATCCTTCCATTCATTCTTCATTTCATTCATTCCATTCCATCATCCATCATTCATTCCATCCTCATCATCATTCATTCATTATATCATTCATTCATTGTTTTCATTCATTCATCACATCATCATCATTTATCATCATCATTCATTATATTCATTCATTCATTCATTCATTCCATCATCATTTCATTCCATTCATCCTTCCTTCCTTCCTTCCTTCCTTCCTTCCTTCCTTCTTTCCTTCCCCTCCTTCCTTCCCTCCTCCCTCCCTCCCTCCTTCCTTCCTTCCTTCCTTCTTTCCTTCCTTCCTTTCTTTCCTCCTTCCTTTCTTCCTTCCTTCCATTTCCTTCCCTCTTTCTCTTTCTTTCTTTTTTTTGGGGTGATCTTTGTCTATGTGAACTAAGGTGCAATTAGTGGGATCTTGGCTCCTTTCAGCTCCATTACTCTTGGATTCATTGCCATTCTCCCTACCTCAGCCTCCCATTGGCTGAGTTGGGCTCTCCTGCCTCTTCTTTTTGTATTTTAGTAGAGCCAGTTCCACTGTGTTAGCCAGGCTGGTCTTGATCTCCTGACCTTCTGATCCGCCCGTGTTGGCCTGCCAAAGTGCTGGGATTACAGACGTGAGCCACCACACCCTTCCTTCCTTCCTTCCTTCCTTCCTTCCTTCCTTCCTTCCTTCCTTCCTTCCTTCCTTCCTTCCTTCCTTCTTTCTTTCCTCTTTCCCTCCCTCTCCCCTCTTTCTTTTCTTCCTCTCTCTCTTTTTGAGACAGGGTCTTACTCTGTCACTAGGCTCGGGTGGCGGTGATCAAAAGCTCACTGCAGCTCCCAACTTGTAATCTTGGCTCTGGCAATCCTGCCACCTCAGCCTCCCAAGTAGCTGGGACTACGGGCATGTGCCACCATACCCAGCTATTTTTTTTTTTTTTTGTAGTGACATGGTCTCAAACCCCTGGGCTCAAGTGATCCTCCTGCCTTGGCCTCCCAAAGTGCTAGGATCACAGGTGTGAGCCAGCCCATATAATGGAATATTTTAAAAACTGAGGATGTAAATGTATATGTATGTATTTTTAAGGTTCTACAACAGCTTAACCCCTTTTTTTGCAAAATGGGTGCCACTCTGATCATCAAGATAAGATCAGATCAGATCACGGTGAGCTTATCTGGCTGGTGGGATTTCAGGTGATTTTTTAAAAACCTTCTTTACATTTATAAGTGTTGCCCGAAGTTTTTTTTTTTTTTTTTAATGAATGAGGGCTATTTGAAATCTGAAATTATTTTTACTATTATTTTTGAGACAGGGTCTCCCCTCTGTCTCCCAGGCTGGAGTGCAGTGGCATGATCACAGCTCACTGTACCCTCTACCTCCCGAGCTCAAGCGATCCTCCTGTCTCAGCCTCCTGAGTAGCTGGGACCACAGGTGTGCACCACTATGCCTGTCTAATTAAAAAAAAATTTTTTTATTTTTGTAGAGACGGGGTCTCACTATGTTGCCTAGGCTTGAAATCATTCTTAATGAAAAGGAGGAAATAAATGCCCGTCAGTGTCAAGAGGCTCCCTTTGGGCCCTCGCCTTGGGGTAGTGAGGGGTGAGGGGAGTCCTTTCTGGCCAGCTTTGGAAGCCACATTCCCAGCTGTTGTTTGTTGAGGCCTTGGGGGAGGAAGGAGATCCGTGCCCTCCCAGGAGGGCGATGGGATGAAGCCTTGGCAGGTTCACCATGTGCTCCTTGAAGACCAAACTTGGACACGGAGCCTGGGCCCAGAAATAGCCCCTTTTGCTCCAGAGACCCTTGGAATTTTGCAGGTTCATCTCAGGGAGGGGAGAGCCTGAGCAGGCTACTGCTAAAACCTTTCTTGCAGACCCCGAAATGGAAGATGGGACCTGGGACAGGCTCCTCTGAGCACGACAGTCCTGAAGTTGGGCAGAGATGGAACCGCGACCTGGACAAAGAGTTCCCTAGAGTCAGCCCAGGCCAGACGCTGTGGCTTATGCTTATAATCCCACCATTTTAGGGGGGTGAAGCAGGCAGATCACTTGAGGCCAGGAGTTTGAGACCAGCCTGGCCAAATGGCAAAACCCCATCTCTACAAAAAAAAAAAAAAAAAAAAAATTGCAGTTAGCTGGATGTGGTGGTGCATGCCT
This sequence comes from Papio anubis, assembly GCF_008728515.1. Classification (NCBI taxonomy): domain Eukaryota; kingdom Metazoa; phylum Chordata; class Mammalia; order Primates; family Cercopithecidae; genus Papio; species Papio anubis. The sequence goes on from NC_044979.1 coordinate 140,812,150, forward strand.
GTAGTACCAGCTACTCAGGAGGCTGAGGAGGGAGGATGGTTTGAGCCTGGGAGGCAGAGGTTGCAGTGGGCTGAGATCATGCCACTGCACACCAGCCTGGGTGACAGAGTGAGACTCAGACTCTTTAAAAAAAAAAAAAAAAAAAAAAGCCCAGCTAGAAGGGCTTCTATTTCCAAGCCAACAGGAGATTTCCCAATAAATGTGAATTCATTTTCGTTTGTTTGTTTGTTTGAAAAGGAGTCTCGCTCTCTCCCAGGGTGGAGTGCAGAGGTGAGATCTTGGCTCAGTGCAACATCTGCCTCCTGGGTTCAAGCAATTCTCCTGTCTCAGCCTCCAGAGTAACTGGGATTACAGGCCTCTGCCACCATGCCTGGTTACTTTTTGCATTTTTTAATAGAGACAGGGTTTCTCCATGTTGGCCAGGCTGGTCTCAAACTCCTGACCTCGGGTGATCTGCCTGCCTGAGCCTCCCAAAGTGCTAGGATTACAGGCATAAGCCACTGCGCCCAGCACCTAATAAATGTGAATTATGTGAGATCCCAGAAATATGAAATATGGCAGTCCAGGCTGCTGAAGACAGGTTTCTCCAGGGGTTCAGCTGTATTTCTTTCTTTTTTAATACTGTATTTGGATTTATATCTCAACTTGATTTTATTTGGTGCTAAAGTAACATTTTTATTTTATTATCTTGAAAATATTTCAAAAATCTTTCTGATTTTTCATCCTCCTTCTTCCCTCTCCTTCCCCCTTCTTCATCCATCATTTCTCTTTGTCAAGAAGTATTTGGGCCGGACTCAGTGGCTCAGGCCTGTATTCCCAGCACTTTGGGAGGCCAAGGTAGGAGGATCACTTGAGCCCAGGAGTTCGAGACCAGCCTGGGCAAGATAGCAAAACCCTATCTCTACAAAAAATACAAAAACTAAGTGGGTGTGGTGGCAAGTGCCCGTGGTCCCAGCTACTCAGGAGGCTGAGGTGGGAGGATCACTTGAGCTCAGGATGTGGAGGCTGCAGTGAGCTGTGACTGCACAACTGCACTTCAGCCTGGGCAACAGAGCAAGACCCTGTCTCAAAACAAGATTTAAAAAAAGAGTAAAACCCATTCTCCCGGGATGTGGTAAGTGCTGGCACTCACTGAGGCCGTGTGACACCTGACCATGCTTCTGCCCATGTCCCTCTCCTCCTTGCCTGCCCCTGTAGGGCAGGATGCGGCCCCAGGGCTGCGGAGCAGGAGCCCTGGATTGTTCATCTTATTCAAGGCTGAGAAGCCTCAGGAGAACAGCAGGATTGTAAATGACCCGTCTTTTTATTACGATGCTCTGTGAAGTCAGTTTGGGCAAGAAAATCAATTCTGCCTCATGCACCTTCTCCGTCTCATTTATTCTCCACAGATGACAAGACAGAGTGGAATGACCTGGAGTGACGGAAACCAGGCCCCGTCACTGTCATTGCAACCCGGGAAGGCTGGTTTACACGTGCTCCAATTTTCATTTTCTTCTCTTTCTTTTTTTTTTCTTTAAACAGAGTCTCACTCTGTCGCCCAGGCTGGAGTGCAGTGGAACGATCTCTGCTTGTTGCAACCTCTGCCTCCTGGGTTCAAGTGAATCTCCTGCCTCAGCCTCCTGAGTAGCTGGGACTACAGGCGTGCACCACCATGCCCAGCTGATTTTGTGTTTTTAGTAGAGATGGAGTTTCACTATGTTGGCCAGTCTGGTCTCGAACTCCTGACCTCAGATGATCCACCTGCCTTGACCTCCTAAAGTGCTGGGATTACAGGTGTGAGCCACTGTGCCCAGCCCAATTTTCATTCTCTTAGAGTGCGAACCAGGGTGCTTTATAAGAAGGGGACCACTTCCCTCTCCTCCCCATCATCTGTCCCTGGGCAAAAATCTCCACATGGAACCCCCAGATTCCCATGAGCTTCCTCCTTTGTAGGCTGGGTATGGTCTGAACCCCGGCAGATCATAAGCCCCGTGGGAGGGAAGGGGGTGCTCTTTCCCCCCATTTTATCCTCAGTGCCACCACATTTGTCTAAGACAAGGTTGAATTAATGAAAAGGTGAACACGCCCAGCGTTGTGGCTCATGCTTGCAATCCCAGAGCTTTGGGAGGCTGAGGCAGGAGGATTGCTTGAGCTCAGGAGTTTAAGACCAGCCTGGGCAACATAGTGAGACCCCATCTCTACAAAAAATTTAAAAATTAGCTGGGTATGGTGACTCATGCCTGTAATCTCAGCACTTTGGGAGGCTGAGGCAGGAGGATTGCTTGACCCCAGAAATTCGAGACCAGTCTGAGGAACATAGCAAGACCCCATCTCTACAAAAAATTTAAAAATTAGCCAGACAAGGTAGCACGCACTAGTAGTTCTGGTGATGTGTGAGGCTGAGGCGGAGGATTGCTAGAGCCCGAGAGTTCAAGACCAGTCCAGGCAACATAGTCTCTATCTCCACACAAAATTTTATGGCGGAGCCTTTGGTTTTCGTTTGCTGCCTTTTCTCCCCCTGGGCCTCCTTTTTCTTCCCTTAACACACCGATTTTCCTCCTCACCCCCGACCCTGTGCCAAACAAAGTCTACCAGGAACCTCAGCGGCACTCCGAGGGGTCGGCATCCGGACCTTCTTCCTTTGAAACAGGGTCCTTCTTTGTTACCCAGGCTGGATTGTAGTGGCATGATCTCTGCTCACTGCAGCCTCCACCTCCTGGGTTCAAGCGGTTCTCCCTCCTCAGCCTCCCAAGTAGCCGGAACTACAGGTGCACACCACCACACCTGGCTAATTTTTGAGATAGTCTTGCTCTGTCACCCAGACTGGAGTGCACTGGTGTGATCTCGGCTCACTGCAACCTCTGCCTCCCAGGTTCGAGTGATTCTCCTGCCTCAACCTCCCAAGTAGATTGGACTACAGGCACGTGCCACTATGCCTGGCTAATTTTTTTTTTTATTTGTATATTTTTAGTAGAGACGGGGTTTGCCACATTGGCCAGGATGGTCTCAAACTCCTGATCTCAGAGGATCTGCCCACCTTGGCCTCACAACATGCTGGGATTACAGGTGTGAGCCACAGCGCTGGCCATGGTGGTGATTTCATGCTTTCCTAATTAGACCTTGTTACAGATTATTGGCTGCAAAGCTTGGAAGCAGGAGTCAAATCTGATGTCCTGGTTCTGATACTTCACAGTTATGGGAACTTTGGGAAGTGATGTCTGAGACGGCTCCTTCACCTGCAAAGTGGGGATCTTTTTACCGTAGTATTAGATGTTGCTTCTTTTAATCCTAAATATCTAAAATTCTGGGCACATAATAAATGTTTTGGGCCAGGTACAGTGGCTTACGCTCATAATTCCAGTGCTTTGAGAGGTGGAGGCAGGAGGATCACTTGAGATCAGGAGTTCAAGACCAGCATGGGCAACATAGCAGGACCGCATCTCTAAAAAATGAAAACATTAGCTGAGTATGGTGGTACACATCTGTAGTCCCAGCTACTTGGGAGGCTGAAGTGAGAAGATTGCTTGAGCCCAGTAGTTTGAGGCTGCAGTGAGCTATGATTGTATCACTGCACCCCAGCCTGGGTGACAGAGTGAGACCCCATCTTTACAAAAAATTTAAAAAATTAATGAACTGTGGTAGCTTGTTCCTGTGGTCCCAGCTACTCAGGAAGCTGAGGTGGGAGGATCATTTGAGCCCAGGAAGTCAAAGCTGCAGTGAGTTATGATTGCATTGCTGCACTCCAGCCTGGGCAAATAGAGATCCCTGCTTAAAAAAAAAAAAAAAGGCTAGGGCGCGGGTGGCTCGCCACCCTGTATCCAGCACTTTGGGGAGGCCGAGGGTGATCACTTGCGGTCAAGAGTTTGAGACCATCATGAACATGGTGAAATTCCTGCCTCTCCTAAAATACAAAATTAACTGGGCGCAGTGGTGCATGCCTGTAATCCCAGCTACTCAGAGGCTGAGACAGAGAACATTTGAACCTGAGGAGCAGTGAGCCAGGTTGCACTATTGCACTCCAGTACCATAACAGTGACCTCGCTTTCAAAAAACAAACAAACAAACCTTTTGGCCATTGCTCCCTAAATAGTCCCATAATTCTCATCTATTCCACGCTTATAAATGCCCTGTGTCTCTATTCTTGGAGACCAGAGGTAGAATCTCATTTAAACCCAAATTTTGGTTCAACTGATGATCCTCTTGACACTGGTTATTCTAGGGACTAGGAATCTAGTTTTCAAGATGTTTAAAGGATACTGTAATCAATAGCGATGATTTTGTCTTTTTTTCTTTTTGAGATAAGGTCTCACTCTGTCACCCATGCTGGAGTGCAGTGGCACAATCATGGCTCACTGCAGCCTTGATTTCTGGGGCTCAGTGATCCTCCCACTGAGTATCTGGGACTACGATGCCCACCACCATGCCAGAATTTTTGTAGAGATAGGGTCTCACCATGTTGCTGAGGCTGGTCTCAAACTTCTGGCTCAAGCTTCAGCCTTGGCCTCCCAAAGCGTTGAGATTATAGGCATGAGCCACTGTGCCTGGCCAATTTAGTCTTAAAAAGCAACTCAACTCTTCCTTACATGGCAGAATTTGAGATTACTTAAAAGTAGGCTGTGCATGGTGGCTCATGCCTGTAATCCCAGCACTTTGAAAAGCTGAGGCCGGTGGGTCACCTGAGGTCAGTAGTTTTGAGACCAGCCCAGCCAATATGATGAAACCCCATCTCTATAAAAAAATATATATATATGTATATATATGTATGCATGTATATATGTATATGCATGTATATATATGTGTATGTGTGTGTGTGTATATATATATAAATAGCTGGGCGTGGTGGCAGGTGCCTGTAATCCTAGCTACTTGGGAGGCTGAGGCAGAAGAATTGCTTGAAACGAGAGGCGGAGGTTTCAGTGAACTGAGATTGCACCACTGTACTCCAGCCTGGGCTATAAGAATGAAACTCCATCTCAAAAAAAAAAAAAAAGTTGACACATCTGGATCAGACATCAGTGTTTCCTAGCCTGAGCTCCCAGTGCTGAGGCTGTCTTGCAATGCAGTTCTCTTCCCTCCCCGGGTGCGCTGAGTTCTGACGTGTTACTAGGGGTAAAGCTACCTCGAGCTTGAAGTTGTATTGAAGAAATCTAAATCCTGAGATAGTCTTAAGCCAACTTCTCTGAGGGCTCCCTGGACAACAACCGAGGGACTCCGGATTCACTGAGGTCCCTTTGTCCACACTGGTTGGGGACGAGGTCAACGTGACTCACAATGATTGAGAGCTTTGTGAATGTTTAAACCAGGTGTCACCCTCCACCTCTCTGGCTTTGAGATCAGAGAGTGGGAGAGATTGGTCAATTCGAGGAACTAATTTGCATTTCCCGTGATCAGATTTGTGGACAAGGTATATAGGCTATTCTTTCCCAGGCTCTGGAGGAAACTAACACTTATAAAGCAGGCAGAGCCACCAGGATCTGAAACCCAGAGGGATAGTGTAGACTGTTGGTTTCTTCTGCTCTGAGGCTCAGCTGACATGCTCTCCTGTAGCTCCTGTCTTGCTGTGGGTGGCTGGAGCTTCATTTTAGGGACTTGTCCCTGGCGTGGTGACTACTGTTATTGGCAGTGCCTCTAACTCTGTTGTTCTATCTCTAATTCCCTTCTTTATCCTGGTTCTTTGCTAATTCTTTATTCTCTCAGGCCCTAATGTGAGTATCCTCAAGACTCAATCCTTGTTCTGATCTTACACAGAGCTTGTCTCTCTTCTTACAACATCAGTCTTGGCTCTAAATTACTTTTTTCAGACAGTGTCTCACTCTGTCACCTAGGCTGGAGTGCAGTGACTTGATCTCGGCTCACTGCAACCTTCTCCTCTTAAGTTCAAGCAATTCTCCTGCCTCAACCTCCCAAGTAGCTGGGATTACAGGTGCCTGCCACCAAGCCCAGCTAATTTTTATATTTTTAGTAGAGACAGGGTTTCACCATGTTGGCCAGGTTGGTCTCGAACTCCTGACCTCAGGTGATCCACCTGTCTCGGCCTCCCAAAGTGCTGGGATTACAGGCATGAACCACCATGCCCGACTGGCTATAAATTCCCTGATACAAATCTTCAAGTTGTCTACACTGCCCCTTTCAAATTGATATATCTGAATTAGTCTTTTCTACCAAAACTATTCTTGGCTACTATTCACCGAAGACGAGAGTCAGTTGACTTTATCCAGTTTTCTATTTTCTATAATGTAGTCTGGAACATCTCATATGGTCACAAACAGATGAATATTACATACCTGTAAGAAATATTCCCTGCTGCCTTGTGAACATTCAAACTTGGGGCCAGGTGCAGTGGTTCATGCCTGTAATCCCAATGCTTTGGGATGCTGAGCGGGGAGGATTGCTTGAGCCCAGGAGTTTGAAACCAGCCTGGGCAACATAGTGAGATCCCATCTCTACAAAAAATACAAATTAGCCAGCCATGGTGGCTTGTGCCTTTAGTCTCAGCTGCTTGGGAGCCTGAGGCAGGAGGATCACTTGAGCTCAAGTGGTTGAGGCTGCAGTAAGCCATGATTGCACTATTTATTGTACTCCAGCCTGGGCAACAGAGCAAGACTCTATCTCAAAAGCAAAACAAAAACACAAAAGGAAACTCCCTCCAATTAAAAAAAAAAAAAAAGTTCAAACTTGGCCTGATTTGAAAAACCACCTCTAACTGAGGACCAACGCCCTGTCTCGTATCACGCACCACCCGCCCCTGACAAATATTTGAGTACCTACTTTGTCATGTGTTGTGAAAGAGGTGAGAAATCCCCGCCTAAGACACACACAGTACAGTTATCACAGGGAGTGGAGGGAGACGAAGATGGACAAACAAGAAAATATCAGGCAGTGGTTAAAGCTGAGAAGAAAATAAGACTGGGAAGACAGTTAGGAAGGGCTTTCAGAAATGTTTAAGCAGAGACTGAATGAAGAGGAGCCAAGTGTGCGGAGATCCTGGGCGGAGCAGCTCCTTCAAAGGCCCAAGTACAATGAACCCGGAATACTTGATAACGAAGCCCAGGGGTCTAGAACGCAATGATCAAGGGAAGAGTTGTTGGAGGTGAAGTGGGCTGGGGCCAGTGTAGAAAGTGAATTTTCTTCTAAACTTAATGGGTAGCCAGGAGAGAGTGTTTTAAGCAGGAGAGTTAGATCAGATTCTTCTTGGTTTTGTTTTTGTATTTTTTAAACAATTTGCTTTAGAGACAGGGTCTGGCTGGGCTGTCCAGGCTGGAGTGCAGTGGTGTAATAATGGCTCATTGCAGCCTCCAACTCCAGGGCCCAAGCGATGTGTTCACCTTGGCCTTCCAGTGCTGGAATTACAGTCGTGAGCTACCGCACCTGGCCAGAGAACATCTTCCTTTTTTTATTTTCATTTTATTTTTTGAGACAGGGTCTCACTGTCGCCCAGGATGGAGTTCAGTGGTGCAATCATGGCTCACTGCAGCCTTGACTTCCTGGGCTCCAGAAATCCTCCCACTTCAGCCTGAAGTAACTGGGACTACAGGTACGCACCACCACGCCCAGCTTATTTTTATGTTTTTTGTAGAGACAGGGTCTTGCTTTGTTGCCCAGGCTGGTCTTGAATACCTGGCCTTAAGCAGTTCTCCACCTAAACCTCTCAAGTTGCTGGGATTACAGGCATGAGCCACTGTGCCTGGCTAATCAGATATTTTTCTTTTCTTTTTTTTTTTTTGAGATGGAGTCTTGTTCTGTTGCCCAGGCAGGAGTGCAGTGGTGCGATCTTGGCTCACTGCAACCTCTGCCTCCTGGGTTCAAGCAATTCTCCTGTCTCAGCCTCCCGAGTAGCTGGGACTACAGGCGCCCGTGATCACGCCTGGCTAATTGTGTACTTTTAGTAGAGATGGGGTTTCGTCATGTTGGTCGGGCTGGTCTCGAACTCCCCTGACTTCAGGTGATCCACAATCACATGTACTCTGTGCAAAGAATAGATTGGAATAAGGCAATGGGAGGAGCAGGGAGACCAGCTGGAAGGCAACGTAGCGGTAGTGTGGGTAAGAGGTGATGGTGGTCTGGACTGGGGTCGAGGCAGTCTACCACAGGATTCTCAGCAACTTGTACTTGAGACTGTCCTGACCCCATGTGCTGGTGCATGGGGCGTGGGGGTTCCTGTTGCAGCCTTGGTGGGTCTCCTCACCCCCTGTACATATGCCTGATCCATAACTCCTCAGACACACTGTGTAAAAGGCTTCTTTTTTCTTCTTCTTCTTCTTTTTGAGACGGAATCTTACTCTGTTGCCCAGGCTGGAGTGCAGTGGTGTGATCTCAGCTCACTACAACTTCTGCCTCCTGGATTCAAGTGATCCTCCTGCCTGAGTCTCCCAAATAGCTAGAATCACAGGTGTCCGCCACCATACCTGGCTAATTTTCGTATTTCTAGTAGAGACGGGGTTTTCCCATGTTGCCCAGGCTGATCTCAAACTCCTGGCCTCAAGTGATCCGCCTGCCTCAGCCTCCCAAAGTGCTGGGATTATAGGCGTGAGCCAGTGCGCCTGGCATGAAAGGCTTCTATATATGACAACCAGCCCATCTGCCTCATTGAGGACCCAGTTGAAACCAAAGCATCTTTAAAAGGTTTCCTTTACTGCTATGCCCAGTGTTGGTCTTCTTGGTGCTCCCACAGTGCTCACAGCCTACTGAGCTGGCATGGAGATGCTTATAGAAGCTGACTTCGGGTTCATGCCTGTCATCCCAGCACTTTGGGAGGCTCAGGTGGGAGGATCACTTGAGCTCAGGAGTACAAGACCAGCCTAAGCAACATGGTGAAATGCCGACTCTACAAAAACAAACAAAAAAACAAAAATAAACCAGGTGTGGTGGCTCATGCCTGTAGTCCCAGCTACTCAAGAGGCTGAGGTGGGTGGATCATGTGAGTCCAGGAGGTCAAGGTTGCAGTGAGCTGTGATTGTGCCACTGCACTCCAGCCTGGGTGACAGAGTGACTCCCTGATGCCAACAAGCAGCCTTGCAGAAACAGGACATGGAACTGGAGAAGTCCAGACTGTTCTTGCTGCCAGCTTGAGCCCAAGGGTTGGGGATGGGGAGTCTGTGCTGTGTATATGGGTTCTGACTCTCTCTGTTTCCCTGGTCTCAAAAAAATAAAAAATGCTGGCTGGGCACGGTGGCTCATGTCCGTAATCCCAGCACTTTGGGAGGCTGCGGCAGGCAGATCACAAGTTCAGGAGTTCAAGACCAGTCTGGCCAGCATGGTGAAACCCCATCTCTACTAAAAATACAACAATTAGCCGGGCATGGTGGCAGGTGCCTGTAATCCCAGCTACCTGGGAGGCTGAGGCAGGAGAACTGCTTGAACCCGGGAGGTGGAGATTGCAGTGAGCTGATACCCTGCCACTGCACTCGAGCCTGGGTGACAGAGCAAGACTCCATCTCAAAAAAAAGGCTAGCTTCCTGGGTATACTCTCTGTTCCACTGTGAGCCCTTTAAGGGTTAGAGCCTGATGATACTGACATAATAACCCACATAATGGGCGCTGAAAATTTCTTTGTTCCTGTCCAACCTGCAGGTAACTTACTACTTCCAGTCAATATGCCGACCTTAGATGCTCCAGAAGACAGGCGGAGAAAATTTAAGTACTGCGGCAAAGATGCATCTGTGAGTATAAAACACCTACCTGCTTCTATCGGGGGCCAGTGCAATCTGCATAGAAAATGGGGTGAAGAGACCAGGCACGGTGGCTCATGCCTGTAATCCCAACACTTTGAGAGGCTGAGGCAGGTAGATCACGAGGTCAGGAGATTAAGACCATCCTGGCCAGTATGGTGTAACCCTGTCTCTACTAAAAATACAAAAACTACCTGGGCGTGGTGGCATGCACTTATAATCCCAGCTACTTGGGAGGCTGAGGCAGGAGAATTGCTTGAACCCAGGAGGTGGAGGTTGCAGTGAGCTGAGATCACGCCACTGCACTCCAGCCTGGGCTACAAGAGAGAAACTCCATCTCAAAAAAAAAAAAAAAAAAAAGGGAGGATGGGGAGTGGTGGTGGTGGAGAGATGGGTTGATAAGGCAAATATAGCAAAAGATTCTTTAGATAGATGCCTAGGTGTTTCCCTGAATCAACCTTTCAACTTTTCTGTATGTTTGCTATTTTCATCGTAAAATATTAAAGGTGGGGAAGACAAAAAACATGTGGACTTAGGAGCCAGACAACTGTGGAATCAAATCAAAGTTTCCATGGAATCTTGCAATTATTTAATTTCAGAACCCCAGTTTCTTCATCCATAAAACAGGGCTGCTTAGCTGGGCTGTGGTGGCTCATGCCTGTGTTCCCAGCACTTTGGGAGGCCAAGGTGGGAGGATCGCTTGAGGACAGGAGTTCTAGATGAGCCTGGGTAACATACCAAGACCTCCAACTCTACAAAAACAAAACCAGCCAAGTGTGGTGGCAGGTACCTGTAGTCTCAGCTACTCTGGTGGCTGAGGCAGGAGGATTGCTTGAGCCCAGGAGTTCAAGGCTGCAGTGTGCTGTGATTGCGCCACTGCACTCCAGTCTAGGTGACAGAGCCAGACCCTGTCTCTAAAACAAAACCAAACCAGAAAACCAGGCTGGGCTGGGCGTGGTGGCTCACGCCTGTAAGCCCAGCACTTTGGGAGGCTGAAGTGGGCAAATCACTTGAGGTCAGGAGTTCGAGACCAGCCTGGCCAATGTGGTGAAACCCCGTCTGTACTAAAAATACAAATGGGCGTGGTGGCGGAGGCCTGTAATCCCAGCTGCTTGGGGGGCTGAGGCGGGAGAACTGCTTGAACCTGGGAGGCGGAGGTTGCAGTGAGTCGAGATTGTGCCACTGCACTCCACCCTGGGCAACAGTGTGAGACTTCGTCTGAAAAAAACAAAAAACCAGGCCGCTATTTATTTCCAAGGGGCTGGATGGCTTTCCCAGGGGCCAGTATACAGGTGTTTACAGCTGCTCATGTCAATGAGGCTTACCAAGGAGCTAAAACGTCAGCATATAGGTATGGCCAACAAGCATGCCTTGTAGACATAGGACTTGGAACTGAGAGGTCCAGGCTGTTCTTGCTGCCAGGTTGAGCCCAAGGGCTGGGGACAGTGGGAGGCGGGGGTCTGTGCTGCGTATATGGATTCTAACTCTCACTCAGCTTCTTCGGTAGCATAGTTTTCTGTTGCTAGCTTTGTCCTCCATCTCTATCTTTTTATTTTTGCGATGAAGACTTGCTTCATAGTCCAGGCTGGAGTGCAATGGCGCAATCTCGACTCACTGCAACCTCTGCCTCGCAGGTTCAAGCGATTCTCATGCCTCAGCCTCCCAAGTAGCTGGGATTACAGGTGTGCGCCATTAAACCTGGCTAAATTTTTGCATTTTTAGGGGAGACAGGGTTTTGCCATGTTGGCCAGTCTGGTCTCAAATTCCTGGCCTCAACTGATTTGCCTGCCTTGGCCTCCCAAAGTGCTGGGATTAGAGGCATGAGCCTCAGCACCCAGCCCCCATCTCTGTGTCTTGACTGGCATCATATCAGTTTAGCTCCACCTTGGGAATCCAAAAGCCTGATGAGGAGAATGAGGGAAGCACAGGGTCAGAGCAGCCTGGTTAGGCCACCATCAGGAACAAAATCACTTTTTATTTTTTATTTTTATTTTTTTGAGACGGAGTCTTGCTCTGTCACCAGGCTGGAGTGCAATGGTGTGATCTCAGCTCACTGCAACCTCCAGCTCCTGGATTCAAGCAATTCTCCTGCCTCAGCTTCCCAGGTAGCTGGGACTACAGGTGCCTGCCACCACGCATGGCTAATTTTTTGTGTGTGTTTTGGTAGAGATGGGGTTTCACCATGTTGGCCAGGATGGTCTCAATCTCCTGACCTCGTGATCCCCCTGCCTCAGCCTCCCAAAGTGCTGGGATTACAGGCGTGAGCCACTGCCTCGCCCAGGAACCAAATCACTCTTACAGTAACCTATTCCAACAAAGAAGCTGTCTGGCTTCCAGAACCACTGCAGATTAAAGGAAATCAGTGAGAACAAAGGAATTGAGTCTTGACAGCAACAGGTAGGGCCTGCCAAAGAGAAAAGAGAAAGGTACAAAAGTGTTTACAGGGAAGACCTGCCTAGCGAGGGGGCAACAATGTGATGGGCTCAGTGATTCCCAAAGATGTTCCTGCCTTGCCATATAATGCCACCATGACCCTTTTACGTTTTTTCCTTTTATTATTTGATACATGATCTTGCTCTGTCATCCAGGCTGGAGTGCAGTGGCACGATCATAGTTGACCGCAGCCTCTGCCTCCCAGGCTCAAGTGATCCTCCCACCTCAGCCTCCCAAGTAGCACCATGCCTGGCTAATTTTTTATTTTTCTTTGTAGGGACAAGGTCTCACTATGTTGGCCAGGCTGTTCTTGAACTCCTGAGCTCGAGCAGTCCTCCTGCCTTGGCCTCCCAAAGTGCTGAGATTGCAGGCATGAGCCACTGTGCCCAGTTGATGGTCCTTTTTCAAGCAAGAATTAAGTAGCTTAAGGAACCAAAAATATCTGATACATGGTGACTTCTTTATAATTGTTCTTGAAATGTCTTCAGCCTAAGCTCAGCTATCTAGAAAGGTTAAGTCATTTCCTCAGGATTCTTAATACTATAAAGTTTGAGTCATTAACTGGCAGAGAGAGTGAGAGAGAGAGAGCACGAGCATGAGCATGTGTTTTTTTAGAGGCAGGGTCTCACTCTATTGCCCAGTCTGAAGTGCAGTGCTACAATCATAGCTCACTGCAGCCTAGACCTCCCTGGCTCAAGGGATCCTCCCACCTCAGCCTCCCAAGTAGCTAGGACTACAGGTGCATGCTACCATGCCCAGCTAATTTTTTTTGGTAGAAAAAGGGTCTTGCTATGCTGTCCAGGCTGGTCTGGAACTCCTGGCCTCAGTGATCCTCCTGTCTTGACCTCCCAAAGTGCTGGGATTACAGGCATGAGTTACCATGCCCAGCCTCATTTTAGTTTTAATCTCCCTCAGTATGCAGTTTTGGGGATGAAGGCTTTAATGGCTTATAGACAGGTTTCATTAATAGTGGAAATGGGCCATGTACAGTTGCTCAGCCTACAATCTCAGCACTTTGGGAGACTGAGGCAGGTGGATCACTTGAGCTGAGGAATTCTAGAGCAGCCTGGCCAATATGGAGAAACCCCATCTCTACTAAAAATACAAAAATTAGCCAGGTGTGGTGACAAATGCCTGTAATCCCAGCTACTTGGGAGGCTGAGGCACAAGAATGGCTTGAACCCCAGAGGCAGAGGTTGTAGTGGGCTGAGATCGTGCCACTGCACTCCATCCTGGGTGAAAGAGTGAGACTCCATCTCAAAAAGAAAAAAAATATATAAAATATATATAATATATAAAATATATATAATATGTAATATAGATTTATATTACATATAAATATTTGATATATTTATATATAATATCTATTGATATCTATTATAATTATAATCAGATATATATTTGATATATATTATATGTTATATAATATATAAAAAAATATATATATAATTATATTGTATAATATATAAAATATATATATAGTGAAAATGATCAGGGTGTCTAGGACATGGGCAGTCCCCCAGTTGTCCCCAGCACCACCTATCGTAGCCACCACTGAAAAGGCCTGGGCACATTCAGGAAGCAGCCATACACTTCAGGAAATCATCAGCGTCATTGAAGATGTGTTCAGACTTAGGGCAATGGGATGCTTTGCTGAAGTGTTTTTACAGCTGAGAATCCCGGCCTGTCAAGGTTGTGCATGGTCTTGCTTTATTTTGGAAGGAAGATCAAATTATTTTCCAGACGTGGTGTAAGAGAAAAGAGGAGGTAAACAGAGCTGAGATGATTTACTAACTGTGTGATCTGAACTCTTCCAGCCTATTGTATCTGTGAAAATGAAATTGGATGATTTGAAACATGTTTGACAGACTAAATGTGGCATCCTCACTCCTGGTTCTACATGTGGTGACATCCCCACTCCCGGTTCTAAATGCTCCAATTTCTTTTCCTCACTAGCTGAGGCGACAGCAGAGGATGGCGGTCAGCCTGGAGCTCCGAAAGGCCAAGAAAGATGAACAAACCTTAAAGAGAAGGAATATCACGAGCTTCTGCCTTGACACACCTGAAAAACCAGCCAAAGGGGTGGCGGTCAGTACGTAGTGTTTAGAGTAGTCTTGGGCAAAATATGTTCTTAGCAAGTGTCTCTGGCTGGATAATGTTTAATAAATTCAGAACTTGCAAACTCTTTTTGGCCTTTTAAAGAAAGGAGTGAAGAGATTATGGTTTGAGCTAAACTGCCTTTGTCAAAAGGCTAATGGCCGTTACTCCTATGGCTCTGAGTCTGTGGAATCGAAGTTCTAGTGTGGGATGGAGAAGGTGCTATTTCTTTTATTTTACTTTTTAATTTTTTTAAATTTTTATTTTTTGAGACAGGGTCTCACTCTGTCACCCAGGATAGAGTGCAATGTCACAATCAGAGCTCATTGCAGCCCTAACCTTCCTGGGTTCAAGTGAGCCTCCTGCCTCAGCGTCCAGAGTATATGGGACTACAGGCACTCACCACCATGCCTCGTGAATTTTTGTATTTTTTATAGAGACAGGATTTTGCCATGTTGCCCAGGATGGTCTTGAACCCCTGGACTCAAGTGACCTGCCTGCCTCAGACTCCCAAAGTGCTGGGATTACAGGTGTGAGCCACTGCACCTGGCCAAAAGTGATATTTCTAATTGAAAATTTACTTGCTACCCCTTAGCCTGAAAACCGAGGAAATGAGGGTGAGTGAAGGTTATTTCTCAGCCCCAACCTCATTAAATGCAGATCTTGGGTTGACTTCAAGGTTAGTCTGGTTTCTGTGGATACCAAATACCTTGACCAGGAAGTTTTCCTTCTTAGCACCTCAATAATGGCGTCTCTATATTCTTTTGGGGTACACCACTGTCTGTCCTACCTTAACCACCCACATGCACCCTTTTTACCCTGCTCGGCTTAGGGCTTGTAGAGGGCAGAGACTGGTTCCATTTTTGTCAAGTGGGTGGGTCCTATGACACATTCCCATTCATCAATGAAATGTGTAGTCATTCTCTGAATTGCCACAGGAGTCTGAATTATATCTCTAATTAGCTTTGTTTGTTTGGAGCAGTCCCTAGAATCCCCCCATCCAAGGAAGGTATGAAACAAAAGGCAAAAAAGGCCAGGCACAGTGGTTCACGCCTATAATCCTAGCACTTTGGGAGGACAAGGCGAGTGGATTACCTGAGGTCAGGAGTTTAAGATCAGCCTGGTCAACATGGTGAAACCCCATCTCTACTAAGAATACAAAAAATTAGCTGGGCGTGGTGGCGTGCACCTGTAATCCCAGCTGCTCAGGAGGCTGAGGTAGGAGAGTCACTTGAACCTGGGAGACGGAGTTTGCAGTGAGCCAAGATCGTGCCACTGCACTCCAACCTGGGTGACAAAGTGAGACTCCATCTCAAAAAACAACAACAAAAAAAAATTTTTTTTTTTTTTTAAGACAGAATCTCACTCTGTTGCCCAGGCTGGAGTGCAGTGGTACGATCTTGGCTCGCTGCAACCTCCACCTCCTGGGTTCATGCCATTCTCTTGCCTCAGCCTCCCGAGTAGCTGGGACTACAGGTGCCCGCCACCACACCTGAATAATTTTTTGTATTTTTAGTAGAGATGGTGTTTCACCGTGTTAGCCAGAATGGTCTTGATCCCCTGACCTCATGAACCGTCTGCCTCAGCCTCCCTAAGTGCTGGGATTACAGGTGTGAGCGACCGCACCCGGTGTATTAGCATATTTTAAAGAAATGAAGGTATAATTCACATCAAAATTCACTCTTTACCTAACCAGTGGTTTCTAGTATAGTCACAAAGTTGTGCAACCATTGCCACTAGCTAATTCCAGAACCTATTCATCAACTCAAACAGAAACTCCACACTCATTCAGGAGTCACTCCCCATTCCTCATCCCCCACCGTCTCTGCAAACACTAGTCTACTTTCTGTGTCTCTGGAACGACCTCTTCTAGACATTCCCTATAAATGCAATCATACAACATGTGAGCTTTTGTGTTGAGCTTTTATGTTTTCAAAGTTCATCCATGTTCTAGCATGTATCAATACTTCATTCCTTTTGGGCAGAATGATATTCTGTTTTATGGAGAGATCACATTTTGTTTATCCATTTATTTGTGAGATGGAGTCTCACTCTGTCACCCAGGCTGGAATGCAATGGCACAATCTCAGCTCAATGCAACTTGATTGCTTCCCGGGATCAAGCCGTTCTCCTGCCTCAGCCTCCTGAGTAGCTAGGATTACAGGCATGTGTCACGCGCTAATTTTATATTTTAGTAGATACGGGGTTTCACCATGTTGGCCAGGCTGGTCTCGAACTCCTGACCTCAAGCAATCCGCCTGCCTTGGCCTCCCAAAGTGCTGGGATTACAGGCGTGAGCCACCGCGCCCGGCCTGTTTATCCATTTATTAGTTAGGGGACTTTTGAGTTGTTTCTACTTTTTGGTTATTATGATGAGTGCTGTTATTAACATCCTGTGTACAAGTTTTTGTGTGGATGGGTGTTTTCAGTTCCACTGAAAATAACTGGGTTGTGTACTAAGCCTGTTTCACTCTTTGTGGTAGGCTGTATCATGGCACCCCAAGCGTCTGCATCTTCTAATACCCAAACCTGTGAATGTTACCCTATGACAAAAGGGATGTAGCAGATGTGATTAAGTTAAGGATTTTTGAGATAGAGAGGTGATCCTGAATTATCTGGGTGGGCCTGGCATTCAACGATTCTTATAAGAAGAGCAATGTGATGACAAAAGCAGATGCCGGGCATGGTGGCTCATGCTTGTAATCCCAGCACATTGGGAGGCTGAGGCAGG
This sequence comes from Papio anubis, assembly GCF_008728515.1. Classification (NCBI taxonomy): domain Eukaryota; kingdom Metazoa; phylum Chordata; class Mammalia; order Primates; family Cercopithecidae; genus Papio; species Papio anubis. The sequence continues at coordinate 140,829,058 of NC_044979.1, forward strand.
AGGATCACTTGAGCTCAGGAGTTCGAGACCAGCCTGGCCAACGTGGTGAAACTGCATCTCTATGAAAAATATAAAAATTAGCCAGGCCTGGTGGCTCACGCCTATAATCCCAGCATATTGGGAGGCTGAGGTGGGTGGATCACTTGAAGTCAGGAGTTGGAGACCATCCTGGCCAACATGGTGAAACGCCGTCTCTACTAAAAATATAAAAATTAGCTGGGTGTGGTGGCATGCGCCTGTATTCCCAGCTACTTGGGAGGCTGAAGCAGGAGAATAGCTTGAGCAGTGACTTGAGATTGTGCCACTGCATTCCAGCCTAAGTAACAGAGTGAGACTGTCCCTGCCACCAAAAAAAAAAATTCAAGTCCTTTGTCCATTTTTAAGTCAAATTATTTTTTATTGATTATATATTCTAGATATTAAATCTTATAATTTCTAGATATTTATATATTCTAGATATTAAACCTTAGCAGATATGACTTGCAAATATATTCTGTTCTGTGGGTTGTCTTTTCATTTTCTTGATAGTATCCTTTGAAGCATAAAGGTTTTTAATTTTGAAGAAGTCTAGTTTATTTTCTTGGTTGTGTTTTAGGCATCATATCTAAGAATTCATTGCCTAATCCAAGATCACAAAGATTTACATCTATAATTTCTTTCTAAGAGTTTATAATTTTAGCTCTTACTTTTAGGCCTTTGAGCCATTTGGAGTTAATTTTTGTAAATGGTGAGAATAGGAGTCCAACTTTGTGCTTTTGCACGTGATATATAGTTGTACCAGTACAATTATTTGGTGAGACTATTTTCTACCCATTGAATTGTCTTGGTACCTTTGTCAAAAAATCAATTGACCATGAATGTGAGGATTCATTTGTGGACTCTCAGTTCTCTTCCATTGATCTATATGTTTATCTTTATGTCATGAAAGGTTTGATTACTGTAGTTTTGTGGTAAGTTTCAAAATTGGCAAGGATGAGTCTTTCAGATTTGTTCTTTTTTCAATATAATTTTGGCTCTTCTGGATCCCTTGTTTTCCATATGAATCTTAAAATCAGTTTGTCAATTTCTACAATAAAGGCAGCTCTGATTTTGATGGAGATTGCACTGAACCTATAGAAAGGAGTCATTGAACTTACAAGGTTGGAGTATTGCCATCTTAACAATGTTAAGTCTTCCAGTCCATGAACATGGGATACCTTTTCATTTCTGTTCTCCTTATTTTTTTATTTTTTATTTTTACAGTTTGCAGCATATAACTCTTGGATTTCTTTTGATAAATTTATTACTAAGCATTTTATTCTTTTTATGTTGTAAATTAAATTGCTTTATTTTGATTTTTGATCACTACTAGTGTTTAAAGATACAATTAATTTTTGTATATCAATTCTGCAACCTAGCTGAATTTATTAGCTCTAGGCTTTTTGTGTAAATTCCTTAGGATTTTCTACATATAAGATGATGTCACTTGCAAATAGTTTTATTTCTTTCCAATCTGTATGCACTTTATTTGTTGCCTAATTAATGCATCTAGAACTTCCAATGCCGTGTTGGATAAAAGTGAAAAGAGCAGCATCCTTGTCTTATTCCTGATCTTGGGGAAAACCTTTTAGACTTTCACCATTAAGTGTGAGGCTACCTCTGAGTTCTTTGTAGATGCCTTTATCAGAAGTTGCCTTTTATTCCAGTTTGTTGAGTGTTTTTTTTTAAATTATGGAAGTATGTTGAATTTTGTTAAATGTTTCTTCTGCATTGAGATTATCATGTGGTTCCCCCCTTTGTTAATATGGGGTACTATGTTGATTTTTTTCACATGTTAAATTCACTTCTGAATTCCTGAGTTCAAATCCTAATTCATCATGATGACCAATATGTTGACCATATGTTTCAAAAGTTTATGCATTCGGTTTCCTCCTATTTTGTTGAATTTCTGCATCAGTAGTTATGAGGGATATTAGTGTATACTTGTCTTGTAATATCCTTGGTTTGGTGTCAGAGTAATACTAGCCTCGAAGAATGAGCGAGAAATTTTTGTAAAGATGGTAAAGTTTTTTTTTTTTTTTTTTTTTTCTTTGAGATGGAATTTCACTCTTGTCACCCAGGCTGGAGTGCAAAGGTGCGACCTTGGCTCACTGCGCCTCAGCTTTTTGGCGTTGATGCTTTCTGATAAGAAATCAGCTATTAATCTTATTGATGCTTTGTACATGAATTGCTTCTCTTTTGCTGGTTTCAATGTTTTTGATTCTATAGTTTTGGCTTTCAACAGTTAGATTATAAATGTTTGGATCTTGGAATTTATTCTATTTGGAGTTCATTGAGCTTTTTGGATGTGTAGATTAATTATTCTATTGGATTTGGGAATTTCTTTGGCCATTATTTCTTTAAATATACTTTCTGCCTCTTTCCCTCTTCTCCTTCCTATTCTGCATTTGTTGGTATCCTTGATGATGTCCCACAGATCTCTAAAGATCTGTCAATTTTCATCTTCAGTCTCTTGTGTGTGTTATCTTCCTCAGACTGGATAATTGCAATTAGCGTATCTTCAGCTTCACTGCTGCTTTATTATGTCTGCTTAAATCTGCTGTTAAGCCCCTTTAGTGAATTTTTTGTTTCAGTTATTCTCCAATTCCAGAATTTGTATCTGGCTCCTTCCAGTAACTGTTATCTGTTCACTGATAGTCTCTATTTAGTGAGACACCATTCTTGCACTTTAGTTCTTTAGTCATGGTTTAGTTCTTTGACTATATTTAAAATATTTGTCTAGTTCAACATCTGGTCTCCTCAGGGACTATTTCTATTGATTGCTTTTTTCACATATATATGTATATGTGTCTGTCACACTTTCTTTGCTTGTCTCATAATCTTTGTTGAAAACTAGTCATTTAAAATAGTGTAACAACTCTAGAAACCAGGTTTTCCATTGCCCCAGGGTTTGTTTTTGTTGCTGGGTGTGATTAGTAATTTCTGAATTAATTATCTAAAATCTGTATTTTTTGTGATGTGTGGCTGCTGAAGTGTCTGCTCAGTTTGCTTAGTGGTCAACTAACAATTAGAGATTCACTTTAACACTCGGAACCACAAGGAAAAGAACACTCAAATTTTGCCAAGAAGCTCTATGTTGGGGGCATGCTTTCACCAGTCAGCCAAGTAGTTGACAATTCTGCCATAAGCCTCTACGTCCTGTTTGCACAGAGCCTCAAGGTCAGCGAGAGGTAAGAGCTGAGGGTCTTAGGGGTGTGTGTGTGTGTGTGTGTGCGCGCGCGTGTGTGTGTGTTTAAAGCATATGCATAGCCCTACACATAATATTCCTTTCAAGTTTTTTTTGTTAGCCTGTTTATCCCAACTCTTATTCAACCTCTCAGGTAGCTGTGAAGTTAAACAACTTCCTCTGTTTTCAACATATATTCTTAGGGAAAAGCCTTTTCATACTGAGTAAGCTCTGAGTCAAAGCAGTCTTGTAAGTAGGATCTTTCAGGGTATGACCAGATAGATCAAATAATAATTTTCTGGGAATGAGGCTCCAAAGGAGCACCTACCTATTTTGCCTCTTCTGGTGGCTGTGAGGCTGTTGTTTTTCACAATGATTGTGGACTGTTGGTTTTCAAGGCTACCATGGAGCTGAGGGTGGGTGGGAATAGGGCAAGTCAAAATGCCACAAAGCTCTCATGATTCTTACAGCGATTCAGTTGTCTTTCTTGGATAAACACTTCCTGGCTTGAATAAAACAATTGGCCGCCAGCCTTTGGTCAATTTCTACCGTGCTGAAAAAGTTGATTCTATTTTTGTCAGTTTTCTCATTGCCCCTGTGGAGGAGATAATTTTTTGGACGTCCTTAGTCTGCCATTTTGTTTTGTGTTCACTAGCATGTTCTTACTGCATGGGATAATAATGTTCTGGGGATCCAAGTAATGATAGGAATTACTTCTCCCCTAAGAGTGGGAAGGGTCACACAGATCTGTGAGATCTATGGACTATATTCTTCCCTCCCCAAATATAGAACAGCATGCAAGATGGGACATCCTGTTCAAGCCAGGCTGTTTTAATCAGATGGATGATGGCTACAGTAAGTGATGTTTACAGTTCATTTTGACAGAGAATCTGACCTGAAATGTGTCTCTCCTTGCAGGTCAGCCTCAATCTGGGTGAAATAATCAAAGGTGTGAATAGCTCAGATCCAGTCCTATGTTTCCAGGCCACCCAGACAGCCAGGTATCTCCAAACAGACTTCTGCTGTTGCAGGTTCATAGTTAGCAATGAGCTCCAGTGGTGGCTACAGCTCCAGTGGCCTATTTGGTTCCTTGGCATTGGCAACATGCCCGTAAAACACAAGAAAAGGCTAGCCCGTCTAAAAGACAAAATTGCTATTCTACACTGTCCTCGAGGGCAATTTAAAAGGTACGATGTGTTGTCAGAGATGAACTGCTTAATTTACATTGGCCTCTACAGAAATTTCATCTTGTAGATAACACCTTAAAGGGGAAAATGTTGGTTTACCACTGAAAAATGCTATCGGCTGAATGCTGGGATGTTAAGTAGCTCCGGCCCAGCTATGTGGCTCATCTGATAGTTAGGAATGCCAAGAACACATATAAAATGAGGTTTTCTTTTTTTCTCTTTTGAGATGGAGTCTCACTGTCACCCAGGCTGGAGTGCAGTGGTATGATCTTGGCTCGCTGCAACCTCCGCCTACTGGGTTCAAGTGATTCTCCTGCCTCAGCCTCCAGAGAAGCTGAGATTACAGGCATGCACCACCACACCCAGCTAATTTTTGTATTTTTAGTAGAGATGGGATTTCACCATGTTGGCCGGGCTGGTCTCCATCTCCTGACCTCCTGACCTCAAGTGATCTGCCCACCTTGGCCTCCCAAAGTACTGGGATTACAGGTGTGAGCCATTGCACCTGGCCTAAAAGGAGGTCCTCAATACCTCCCTCACATGACCTCTCCCTCCCCACCCTCTCTTTGATTGAACAGGAAAATGCTATCCCAGGAAAAGAACCCCCCTCTGAAATTGGTCATTGAAGCGGGCCTCATTCCCAGGATGGTGGAGTTCCTGAAGTCATCACTTTACCCCTGCTTGCAGTTTGAGGCTGCCTGGGCCCTGACCAACATTGCTTCGGGGACTTCGGAGCAGACTCGAGCCGTGGTAGAAGGGGGAGCCATCCAGCCCTTGATCGAGCTCCTGTCTTCCTCCAACGTGGCTGTGTGTGAACAGGCAGTGTGGGCTCTTGGTAATATAGCCGGTGAGACTCTCCCCTTAGTGGGCTAAGAAGACGGGGGGCCAGGTGTGTAGGATAACGTAAGGGTTCTTTGGGTGGTGGGGTATACTCGATGTCCCAGAACCCCTTGCCATGTAAATACCCAGAAGTGCTGGCAAGGGTACAATGAGCTGTTTCAAAACTCAAAGCCAGGCCAGGCACGGTGGTTCATGTCTGTAATCCCAGCATGTTGGGAGGCCAAGGCGGATGGATAACTTGAGGACAGGAGTTCAAGACCAGCCTGGCCAACATGGTGGAACCCCATCTCTACTAAATATACAAAAATTAGCCAGGCGTGGTGGCGCGTGCCCTGTAGTCCCAGCTACTCGGGAGGCTGAGGCAGGAGAATCACTTGAACCTGGGAGGAGGAGGTTGCAGTGAGCAGAGATCATGCCACTGCACTCCAGTGTGGGCAACAGAGGGAGATACTGTTTCAAAACACCAAGAACCCTCAAATCCAAGTTTAGAGGGCAAATAGTGAAGCTGGAACAGGATGATACAGTGTATACTGAAGCCACAGGCTAACTAGAGACATTTGCCAACACCAGGGTCCTACAGCCTCAGGGCTTAGTGGCTTCAAGAACAAGTCTTTGGCTTATGCAGTGTGGGAGTTTATGACAGACCCTTACATAACTCGGGACCCCAGAAGGACTCTGCCTTCTGTGGAGGCTGCTAAGGGAACATGCCAAAAACAAACAAACAAAACAAAACCAAACAAAACAAACTCCTTGGTTTGGGCTAACAAGCCTTCCCTGAAAGTGGAATCCTAAGACTATCTTTCTGAATGTGGTACTCGATGCTGTTTCCTGCATGGTGTAGTGAATTAGTGCTGTAGGGTTGGAAGCCCCCAGATTCTTTTTTTTTTTTTTTTTTTTTTTTTCCGGAGACGGAGTCTCGCTCTGTCACCCAGGCTGGGGTGCAGTGGCCGGATCTCAGCTCACTGCAAGCTCCGCCTCCTGGGTTTACGCCATTCTCCTGCCTCAGCCTCCCGAGTAGCTGGGACTACAGGTGCCAGCCACCTTGCCTGGCTAGTTTTTTGTATTTTTTTAGTAGAGACGGGAGTTCATTGTGTTGGCCAGGATGGTCTCGATCTCCTCACCTCGTGATCCGCCCGTCTCGGCCTCCCAAAGTGCTGGGATTACAGGCTTGAGCCACTGCGCCCGACCCCAGATTCTTGACTGACATTAATCCAGTGACTTTCTAGGGAAAACTCAATTAGGTCCCTCAGGATTTTGACAAATTAAGATCAGCCAACTATTAGCATTTTCAAGTTCACAGAAGCAACAACCCCCTGTGACTGAGTCATCAGAAACAGTATGATTAGACCTCCAAGGACTCCACATATTGGAATTAGCAAACAGAATATAAAATAACCGCTAAAAGAAAACAAAAAAATGTTTGCAGAGGCTTTGGCATAGTGGCTCATGCCCTTAATCTCAGCATTTTAGGAGGTAGAGGTGGGAGGATGACTTGAGCCCAGGAGTTTAAGACCAGCCTGGGCAATGTAGTGAGACCTCATCTGTACAAAAAATAAAAATATTCGCCAGGCATAGTGGTGCGTGCCTGTACTCCCAGCTACTCAGGAGGCTGAAGTAGGAGGATTGCTTGAGTCCTGGAGGTCGAGGCTGCAGTCAGCTATGATCACACCACTGTACTCCAACCTGGGCAACAGAGTGAGATCCTATTTCCCCCTCCCCTGCACCACCCCCCCACCAAAAAAATAACAACAAAAGTTGCATAAGGAAAAAGTACCTATTAGAGAAGTTGTCTCTCATTTTGCTTGGTGCAGTAAAGTGGGCAAGACTGGATGGTACAATGTGACTCCTTGCCTTGATGGATGACAAATACAAATAGAGACTTCTAGGGTCTAAAATTGTTATCCTAGCTAAGGTAGCCAATGGCTGGTCACCAGCACCAACAGATCCCCAGACTTTGTTCTGAGTTGCATTGGAAGTTACTGCCCTGTGCCAAGGTCTTCTGGGAAGACAACTTGGCCTGCACCAGCCTTCGTCTTCCTGAGAACCATGCTGTGAGATGCCACCAGCCCACCTCGGCTGAGTTGGCTGGCTCTACTATGCCCACAGCCTCTGCTTCTAGCAGTTGCTGCTGTGTGATGCCTGCCTGTTACATCAGGACTGTCCACCCACCAGCCACGCCAGAGATCCAGAATTTAGTATGTGGCTATACTACCTACTTGCTAAACCCGGGAATGAGGTTTTATCTCTTGCCCTTTGCACGCTCTTAAAAAAATTAGTCGCCCACTTCAGGATTGTCTTTGTTCTCTCTCTGAATGTCACATTCTGATCTACTTGTAGGTGACGGCCCAGAGTTCAGAGATAGCGTCATCTCAAACAATGCCATCCCACATCTGCTAGCCTTGATTTCACCCACCCTACCGGTGAGTGTCTTTTTCTTTCTCTTTTTTTTTTTTTGAATTAAAATTTTAATTTTAATAGAGATGGGGCCTCACTGTTCTGCCCAGGCTGGTCTTGAACTCCTGGCCTCAAGCAATCCTCCTACCTCGGCCTCTCAAAGTTCTGGGATTATGCACGTGAGCCACAGTACCAAGCCAAGGGAATGTCTTTAAATGAGAGAGAACCTCGTTAGGTAACAAATTCTAATGTTGGGAAATTGGGAAGTACTTCCAAGTCAATGCTAGATCATGTGGCTGCTGCCTGGCTTTTTAGGACCTTACAAACAAGGTTCAGGGCTGGGCATGGTGGCTTGTGTCTGATTCCAGTGCTTTCTAGGCCAAGACAGAAGGATCACTTGACACCAAGAGTTCAAAACCAACCTGGCAACATAGTGAGACCTTGCTTCTAAAAATAAAAAAAATAGCTGAGCATGGTGGCGCATACCTGTAGTCTCAGCTACACAGGAGGCTGAGGTGGGAGGATTGTTTGAGCCCAGGAGATGGAGGCTGCAGAGAGCTAAGATCACACCACTGCACTCCAGTCTGGGTGACAGATTGAGACTCTGTCTCTTAAAAAAAAAACAAAAAAACCAATAATAGGCTTAGGACTGAGTATCATTTTAGGTAAAGATTGACTCAGCTCTGTCTTTTGGGGCCCGTAGCACTGATCTTTCTCTTTGAGGCATTGGAAGAGGCCTACAAGCTTACCATCTTGCAAAATAGATGACTGAAATCTCCATTCTAGGGTCACAGTTTAGCATATGTGCCTAGTGTTCCATTATTGGAACGCTAAGCTTGTAAGATTTATATCCTACTGCTCATGGTCATCGCCAAGGTCTGCATTTTCACACAAAAAAAATGTGCAACCTCCGGCTTAAATGGGTTGTCTCCCCGGTTCTGTTCATGGGGAACAGGATCTTCTTTTGAGGCTTAGAGTCAAGGTTGGTTGATTGTGGTTATTGATTGAAGAGGACTTCTGGTTTAGGAACTGGGTTCTAGGTTTGCCTCAAACAAAAATGAAGAGAAGCCAGAGGACTATGTTCAAAACCTTCAGCTGGGCACAGTGGCTCACGCCTGTAATCCCAGCACTTTGGGAGGCTGAGGTGGGTGGATCACCTGAGGTCAGGAGTTCGAGACCAGGCTGACCAATATGGCGAAATCCTATGTCTACTAAAAATACAAAAACTAGCCAGCCATGATGGCACGTGCCTGTAGTCCCAGCTGCTCGGGAGGCTGAGGTAGGAGAGTTGCTTGAACCCGGGAGGTGATGGTTACAGTGAGCCAAGATGGCGCCACCATGCTCCAGCCTGGGCAACGGAGCAAGACTCCGTCTCAGAAACCTTCAAGATGGGAGAAAAATCTGACATAGTTGAACCAAAAAAAGACTAGCCATGACTTGAGAGAGTTTAAGTAGAGAACATTTAAGATGGCAAGCAGGAAAAGGGCTTAGACACCTTCCTGCAGGCAACGAGGAGGCTTTGGAGGATTTGGAGGATTTTGAGGCAAGGGAGTCAAGTGGTCTGATGTTTCAGAAAGGTCCTTCTGGCTGCCGGCTCTAGAATTATATAGCAGAGGGAGGCCGGGTGCGGTAGCTCACGCCTGTAATCCCAGCACTTTGGGAGGCTGAGGTGGGTGGGTCAAGAGATCAAGACCATCCTGGCCAACATGGTGAAACCCCGTCTCTACTAAAAATACAAAAATTAGCCTGACGTAGTGGCACACATCTATAGTCCCAGCTACTCGGGAGGCTGAGGCAGGAGAATCACTTGAACCTGGGAGGCGGAGGTTGCAGTGAGCTGAGATTGTGCCACTGCACTCCAGCCTGGTGACAGAGCAAGACTCTGTCTCAAAAAAAAATTACATAGCAGAGTGGACCTGAAGCAGGTGGGTCTGGGACGTAGCCATCCTAGACATGAAAGGGAGACACCTAGAAGCCAGAATGCCCCTAGGTTTCAGGTTAGATTGTTCAGATGATTGTCTTCCTAGAGAAAGGGGAAAAGTGCAGGGGAAAAAAAATTGGAGCTTTTGTTGCAGGCGTGAAGTTGAGGCGAGTTAGAGACACCATTGCAGTAGAGTGGGATTGATGTGTCCTGCTAGATGACATATGTGTATATGTCACCCAGCCAGGCAAGGTCAGTTGGGGCCAGGGGTCACAGACCTGACCTGGCTGGCTGCTTGTTTTGTAAATAAAGTTTTATCAAGCTGGGAGTGGTGTGGCGCACGTCTGTAGTCCCAGCTACTTGGGAAGCCAAGGTGAGAGGATTGCTTGGGTTTGAGGCTGCAGTGAGCTGTGATTGTACCACTGCACTCCAGCCTGGGTGACAGTGTGAGACCCTGTCTCTTTAAAAAAAAAAAAAAAAAAAAAAAAAAAAAGTTTTACTGACACGCATTTTCATTTCGTACTGTCTGGGCTACAAGGACCATGGTTGTTGCCACAGAAGCCACAGGCTACAAATGTTTGCGATCTGGCCCTTTACAGAAAAAGCTTGCCAACCCCTGACCTAGAATGTGAGGAGAGCCTGGGACCCAGTCCTGTGGGCTCTAAGATTCTAAAGTCAGGCAGAGCCTGCCAAAAAGACTGAGTAGAAACAGCTCATCATTTGGCCATAGAAAACCGGGCTTGGTGTCACAGTTGCCAAGAAGAGCTCTTTCTTTTCTTTTTAGTTTTTTTTAGTGTGTTTTTTTTTTTTTTTTGAGACCGAGTCTCGCTCTGTCACCCGGCTGGAGTGCAGTGGCAGAATCTCGGCTCACTGCAACCACTGCCTCCCGGGTTCAAGCGATTCTCCTGCTTCAGCCTCCCGAGTAGCTGGGATTACAGGTACGTGCCACCATGCCTGGTTAATTTTTGTATTTTTAGTAGAGACGGGGTTTCACCATCTTGGCCAGGCTGGTCTTGAACTCCTGACCTCATGATCCACCGGCCTCGGCCTCCGAAAGTGCTGGGATTACAGGTGTAAGCCACTGCGCCTGGCCAAGAGCTCCCTCGAAAGGGAAGGGCTGACTACTAACCACAGCTGAGAGGGACAGGAACTTTAGGACCAAGAAGCAGCTGCTTGAACCCGGGAGGCGGAGGTTGCAGTGAGCTGAGATTGCGCCACTGCACTCCAGTCTGGTGACAGAGCGAGACTCCATCTCAAAAAAAAAAAAAAAAAAAAATTATATAGCAGAGATGGTGAAGCAGGTGGGTCTGGGACATAGCCATCCTAAACATCCTAAAGAGCCTTTAGGTCCTAAAGTGCCTTTAGGACCAAGAAGCATCCTTAACCCCAAAGAAGGGTTAGAAACATGACTAGAATGGCCTGAAGAACAACTGGAGGCCAGGCGCTCATGTCTGGAACCCCAGCACTTTGGGAGGCCGAGGTGGGAGGATCCCTTGAGCCCAGGAATTTGAGACCAGCCTGGGCAACATAGCAAGACTTTTCTCTACAAAAAGCATGCCTGCAGCCACAGCTACTCAGGAGGCAGAAGTAGGAGGATCACTTAGACCTGGGAGGTTGAGGCTATAGCGAGCTATGATCATGGCACTGCGCTGCAGCCTGGGCAACACAGTGAGACCCTGTCTCAACAAATAACCCCAACAGTTGAGAATTTGGGAGGTAGACAGTGAATATAGATGCCTCTTTGAGGGTGGACTCTGAAAGACAGAAGTAGGGTGATAGCTGAAAGGGCCAGAAAGGGAGGGGCTGACAGTCCCAGAATGTTTCCTTACTGGTGGGAGTGATTTGGGGGCAGGGATGATTCTGGGCAGAATCTTTAAAGGCAAAAAGTAAGGGCCAGGTGTGGTGACTCAGGCCTGTCATCTCAGCACTTTGGGAGGCCGAGGTAGGCAGATCACTTGAGCCCAGGAGTTGAAGTCCAGACTGGGCAACATAGCAAGACCCCTGTCTCTACTGAAACTAAAACTAATAATTATAAAAGGCCGAAAGAGATGGGATCCAGAGGCAGAGTAGGAAGACCAATCCTCAAATAGAAGATTAGAAGTCTGGGGATGACATGCTGGTAGTGTTTTAGACCAGTGGGAAGACCAAGTAACTCCTGCTTGATCTTGTTGTCAATGAAAAATAGAATTAGGTCATCAAGTAGAGTGGGAAAGAACATTTTGAAAGACACGAGGAAACTTCCATCTAACGTTGAAATGTGAAATACAAAGCTCGTTCTGTATCCCTAATACTCATCACTGCCTAGAACACATTTCTATTTGTAGTTCAAAAGCTCTGGTTCAGCCCGGTACAGTGGCTCAACCCTGTAATCCCAGCACGTTGGGAGGCCGAGGCCAGCAGATCTCGTGAGATCAGGAGTTTGAGACCAGCCTGGGCAACATGGTGAAACCCCATCTCTACTAAAAATACAAACATTAGCTGGGCATGCGTGGTGGCGGGTGCCTGTAATCCCAGCTACTCAGGAGGCTGAGGCAGGAGAATCACTTGAACCCGGGAGGCGGAGGTTGCAGTGAGCCAAGATTGCATCACTGCACTCCAGCCTGGGTGACAGAGCAAGGCTGTCTGAAAATAGTTAAATTGTAAAAAGCTCTGGTTCATGCTGATCCACAATATTGATTGGAAATTGCAAGAACACACTGCTGTCTACATTTTCTCTCCTTTGCACCCAATGCTGGAGGCAGTCTCCTTGTTACAGATCACATTTCTGCGGAACATCACGTGGACCTTGTCGAATCTGTGCCGAAACAAGAACCCATATCCTTGTGACTCTGCAGTGAAGCAGTTACTGCCGGCCCTCCTTCACCTCCTGCAGCACCAGGACAGTGAGATTCTCTCGGATGCCTGCTGGGCACTGTCCTACCTCACTGATGGCTGCAATAAACGCATCGGCCAAGTGGTTGACACAGGGGTCTTGCCCAGGCTGGTAGTGCTCATGACCAGTTCAGAACTCAATGTCTTGGTAAATGTAATCCTGGGCCCTGAGGATTCGAGTCCTTGAGTCATAGTCACTTTAGCAGGTTTTGGAGCAAGGCTTGTCATCTGCATTTCCCTGGTCTTTGCTATTCTTTTTTTTTTTTTTTTTTTTTGAGACAGTCTTGCTATGTCAACCAGGCTGGAATGCAGTGGCACAATCTCAGCTCATTGCAACTTCTGCCTCCAGGGTTCAAGTGATTCTCCTGTCTCAGCCTCCGGGGTAGCAGGGATTATAGGCGGCCGCCACCACACCTGGCTCATTTTGTATTTTTAGTAGAGACAGGGTTTCACCATGTAGGCCAGGCTAGTCTCGAACTCCTGACCTCAGGGGATCCTCCTGCCTCAGCCTCCCAAACTGCTGGGATTAGAGGCACAAGCCACCATGCCTGCCCATCTTTGCTACTCTCTAGCCAAAAGCTTGAATCTATTTTGATGTCAAATCCTAGTGGGTGTTAAGTAACTGACTTTTTCTTAACTGGATAACTAGAAAAAGAAAAGTACCAAGTGAAATTACTTATAATCCCACCACCCAGTGAACTATTCACACACCGTCTCCTTCTAGCGGTCTACATGTGTAGACTTTAGCAAATTGGCTTATACTAAATGGGTGTATAAGCTCATCATAACATTTGAATTTTTTACACAAGTATAAAAGAAAATTCCACTGGGTATACTGGCTCACGCCTGTCCAACATTTAGGGAGGCTGAGGCAGGCAGTTTGCTCGAGGCCAAGAGTTTGAGACCAGCCTGGGAAACATAGTGAGACCCCATCTCCTTTAAAAAAAAAAAAAGGCCAGGCATGGTGGCTCACAGCTGTAAAAATACAAAAATACAAAAATTTCTTTTTAAAAACACAAAAAAATTAGCTGAGTGTGGTGCTGCACAGCTGTAATTCCAGCTACTTGGGAGGCTGAGGCAGGAGAATTCCTTGAACCCAGGAGGTGGAGGTTGCAGTGAGCTGAGATCGTGCCACTGCACTCCAGCCTGGGTGACCGTGAGATTCCATCTCAAAAAAAAAAAAAAAAAAAATTTGGCTGAGACCTGTAGTCTCAGTTACTGGGGAGGCAGAGTTGGGAGAATTTATTGAACCCAGAAGTTTGAGGATGCAATGAGCTATGATGGCGCACTGTACTCTAGCCAGAGTGACACAGTGAGATGCTGGGGATTAAGAAACAAACAAAAAAAACCATTATCCTCTCCCCAGTTTGTTCTCTTAGACTAGCTCAGATATAGGCAGAAAGCTACTGAAACCATTACTAATTGCTTTTCTAGGTTATTATTTTTTGTGAGACAGAGTCTGTCTCCCAGGCTGGAGTGCAGTGGCGCAATCTTGGCTCACTGCAACCTCCACTTCCCGAGTTCAAGCGATTCTCCTGCCTCGGCCTCCTGAGTAGCTGGGATCACAGGCACCCACTACCACCATGCCCAGCTAATTTTTGTATTTTTAGTAGAGACAGGGTTTCACCAGGTTGGCCAGGCTGGTCCTGAACTTTTGACCTCAGGTGATCTGCCCACCTCAGCCTCCCAAAGTGCTGGGGTTACAGGCATGAGCCACTGTACCCTGCCGCCTTGCTATGTTATTAAACATGCCACCTACATCAGATACTGCTTTGAAACGTGGGTGCATTTTATTATATTGAAGATGTCTTTACACTGCCTGCTCTTTATTTTCTTAATCTTTTGCCTAATGTTGCATATTCTGCAGCTTTAGTGATCATCTATTTGGAGATTAGCATAGGATTTCTCAGATGTTGAGTTGGTTGGGGATAGTGCTAGGGGCATGGAGAGTATGAGATAAGAAAATTTTTTTTTTTTTTTTGAGACGAAGTCTCACTCTGTCGCCCCTGTTGCCCAGGCCGGAGTGCGGTGATGCGATCTTGGCTTCCTACAACCTCCGTCTCCCGGGTTCAAGCAATTTTCCTGCCTCAGCCTCCCAAGTAGCTGGGACTGCAGGTGTGCACCACCACACCCAGCTAATTTTTATATTTTTAGTAGAGACGGGGTTTTACCATGTTGGCCAGGCTGGTCTCGAACTCCTGGACTCAAGTAATCCACCCGCCTCGGCCTCCCAAAGTGGAGAAGCAAATTCTCTAAGAAGTTGCTTACCCCCAGGTTTCTGGGGCCCATTTGGAGCTGCCCTGGTAAGGCCATGACTGGCCTGAAGTACCACTTCTACCTCACTTCAGTATCAGGTAAGTAGCCTAATAGGCTAGGAAAATTCTAGAACTGTTGCTGGGCGCTTTATTGGGGCTGCCACTACAGCGCAGAGAAATCTGAATAAAGTCATAGTCAGCTATTATAGGAGAGTTGTTTTAAGTTCAATGAGAGACCTGTCCTGGGGATCTTCTGAGTTATTATGAAGGGTTTTCTGATCACACCATAATGGCATTGAGATCTCATGATCTCCAATTAAATATGCAACAAGCTTGACACTGGTGATAAATACTAATTCAGTCGTTGTTACATGATAAAGAGTATAGTCACTGGGCACAGTAGCTCACGCCTGTAATGCCAGCCCTTTGGGAGGCCGAGGTGGGTAGATCACTTGAGGTCAGGAGTTTGAGACAAGTCTGGGCAACATGGTGAAAACTCGTCTCTACTAAAAATACAAACATTAGCCGGGCGTGGTGGTGCACACCTGTAATCCCAGCTACTCGGGAGGCTGAGGCAGGAGAATTGCTTGAACCCAGGAGGCAGAGGTTGCAGTGACAGTGAGCCAAAATCGTACCACTGCACTCCAGCCTGGGCAACAGCAAGACCTTGACTCAAAAAAAAAAAAAAAGGCAAAACTAGAGTCAACTTAACATTTGATGATGACACTGAAAGCATATGAAAAGTACAACAGTGTTTCTTGGGGATTTCTATCCCACTTGAGTCAAACAAGTGGGAAGCCAGAAAGTTCCTTTATATCACATTTAAACATCCAAGGGCCAGGCACAGTGGCTCATGATTGTAATTCCAGCACTTTGGGAATTCAAGGCAGGATCACTTGAGACCAGCCTGGACAACATAGCAAGACCCCTGTCTCCACAAAAAAAACTTAAAAATTAGCCGGGCATGGTGGCACATACATATAGTCCCAGATACTTGGGAGGCTGAGGGAGGAGGATCACTTGAGCCCAAGAGTTGAAGGCTGCAGTGAGCTGCATTCCAGCCTGGATAACAGTAAGACCCTCTCCCTTAAAGTAAAAAGGCCATAGATGAATTGAATAAATAATGATCACAGATACAATTCCTGTTCGGTCTTCTAGACAACCATCAGCTATAGCATGACAGTGTTTGGGAGGGAACAGAACTTGGTGTGAGTGTTGCCTTTCCTGGGATAGACTTGAAATACTTAGACTTCTAGCCTTACTCTTCCAGACTCCTTCTCTCCGCACCGTGGGGAACATTGTCACGGGCACAGATGAGCAGACGCAGGTGGCCATCGACGCGGGCGTGCTGAACGTGCTCCCCCAGCTCCTGCAACACAACAAGCCCTCCATCCAGAAGGAGGCAGCCTGGGCCCTGAGCAACGTAGCGGCGGGGCCCCGTCACCACATCCAGCAGCTGCTTGCCTACGATGTCTTGCCTCCCTTGGTGGCCGTGCTAAAAAACGTAAGTGGCGCACACAGCAACCATGGCAAAGGACTACTTTTCAATAGCACTGGGTTGAACTCCTTCAGGAATCCAGACACAGGCGCAGAAGCAGACTGAGATCACAGCAGAGCTATGAAACCTCAGTCCTAGCTCTGCCTGAAGAAAAGGAAGGGGACGTTCCATTCTGAAGAACCCATTAAAAGATTTGGAAGATGGAACAAGCATTGTTGAATGACAAGGTGACCCCATGGCTCAAGCATCCAGAAAGCTCAAGAGCTAGTAAATATTGGCTTATGTCTAAGTGGTGTTCAAAGAATATGCCATCTATTCTCTCCCTACCAAAAGAGGGTGGAGCTTTTATTTTTAGCAGGACAAACATATCATGCTATGGTGATATCATACACGGAAGGAAAAAGCCAAGTTAAATTGACGAAAGTGGTAATGTCAAAATTCAAATCTAAATGTAGAAATACACTAAAGCAGGCTGAGTGCAGTGGCTCACGGCTGTAATTCCAACATTTTGGGAGGCCCAGTCAGGTGGATAGATTGAGCTCAGGAGTATGAGACCAGCCTGGGCAATGTGGTGAAACTCTTTCTCTATGAAAAGTATATGTATACAAAAATTAGTCAGGCATGGTGGCGTATGCCTGTGGTCCCAGCTACTTCAGAGGCTAAGGTAGGAGGATCAATTGAGCCCGGGAGGTCAAGGCTACCGTGAGCTAGGATCGTACAACTGCACTGTAGCCTGTGTGACACAGTGAGACCCTGTCTCAAAAAAAACCCAAAAAAAACAAACAAAACAAAACAAAAAAACACTGGGGACAGGCACAGTAGCTTATGCCTGTAGTCCCAGCACTTTGGGAGGCCAAGGCAAGTGGATCACCTGAGATCAGGAGTTCGATACCAGCCTAGCCAACATGGTGAAACCCCATCCTTACTCAAAATACAAAAAATTAGCCAGGTTGTGATAGTGGGTGCCTGTAATCCCAGCTACTTGGGAGGCTCAGACAGGAGAATCACTTGAACCTGGGGGGTGGAGGTTGCAGTGAGCCAATATCGTGCCACTGCACTCCAGCCTGGGCAGCAAGAGTAAAACTCTGTCTCAAAAACAAATAAAAAAAAACTTCATTATTTCTCCTGATTTGCATTCCCCTTCTGCAGGAGCACGACTATCCTTGGCATTTTTCTTTTTGCTACCTTTAAAGGAATGAGCTATGTTTAAACCATTTATAGTCAGGAGTGGTTACCTTGGGCTGGGGGTGGGGAGGCAGATGGAGTCTCATGGCGTTGAGGAGAAGCTACTGGCAGTGTTCTTGTTCTCAGGCTGGGTGGTGAGTTCCCAGGGTGCACCACGTATGACAAGCTAGGCAAGAAAGGCTAGGTGTGTTACCTAAATTATAGCATCTTCCGATCTATTCAGTACTTCTGGTCCTGCACACCCCTGTGAATCTGTACATATTCTAGTGAGAAATATCTAGTTATGAATCAAAGAGCACTTATATTTCAAGTGGTATCTTTTGAACTAGAACTTGCTTGGAGCCATAAGTTATTTGTTTTGTTTTTGTTTTGGTTTTACACTGAGGTCAGTTTTCCCCAGCCATAAATTGGGAATAAATCCTGCCCAGGAATAGAAGAGTAGAAGATAAATTCCTCCTGTATCTCTGGCCGAGAGCGCACTTTATAAATGCAAAGATTTACTGAGCAATTTTTTTTTTTTTTTTTTTTTGGGAGACAGAGTCTCGCTCTGTCACCCAGACTGGAGTGCAGCGGGACAATTTCGGCTCACTGCAACCTCCACTTCCTGGGTTTGAGTGATTCTCCTTCCTCAGCCTGCTGAGTAACTGGGATTACAGGTGCACGCCTCCATGCCTGGCTAATTTTTAAAAATTTTAGTAGAGACAGGGTTTCACCATGTTGCCCATGCTGGTCTCTAACTCCTGAGCTCAGACAATCCACCTGCCTCAGCCTCCCAAAATGCTGGGATTGTAGGTGTGAGTCACCGCGCCCGACGTGAGTGATATTTTTTCTGTCACCTCTGGGCTGGCTTGGTCCCTTAGGTTGTATCTGTGTGCCCAGCCTTATAGCTTCTTGGCCAAAGCTTTATTAGATCAGAAAGACTAAAAATGCAGACATAGGCTACTGTCATCTAAACCCAAAGTATAACTCCTAGTCTATGTAGATTACCTGAATTGGTTAATGTCAGTTTCAATTTTTCCCTGTAGCCTGATATGGGCAAATGAGCCTATTTGATCTTAGGGCTTCCCTCTAAGACCCCACCTGAGTCTGCCTGCCTGCTTCTTGGCTTTCCAAAGATGCCGTCTTCTGATCAAGAACTAGAGGCAGGGGCTGGGCATGGCGGCTCATGGCTGTAGTCGCAACACTGTGAGAGGCCGAGATGGGAGGATCACTTGAGGTCAGGAATTTGAGACCAGCCTGGCCAACATGGTGAAACCCCATCTCTGCTAAAAATACAAAAACTAGCCGGGTATGGTGGTGAGTGCCTGTAATCCCAGCTACTCGGGAGGCTGAGGCAGGAGAATCGCTTGAACCCGGGAGGTGGAGGTTGCAGTGAGCTGAGACTGTACCACTGCACTCCAGCCTGGGTGACAGAGTGAGGGTGGGGAAAAAGAAAAAGAACTAGAGGCAGGTAGCCAAGGCATTCTATGTAAATCATACATGCAGTTCTGGCTGTCACCAGCCTCCCGAGAATGTGAACCAAGTTGGTGTCCTATATTTAGGTTCTTCAGGATCTGTAGAGAATGTAAACGTCCTTGTTCTGCAGGGAGAATTTAAAGTCCAGAAAGAGGCTGTCTGGATGGTGGCGAACTTTGCAACAGGGGCCACCATGGATCAGCTGATCCAGCTCGTCCACTCTGGGGTCCTGGAGCCACTGGTGAATCTGCTCACAGCCCCAGATGTTAAAATTGTTCTCATCATCCTCGATGTCATCTCTTGCATCCTCCAGGTGAGCCGTTCTGAACAGGTTGGTTTGTAAATAGCTGTCTCCAACTGGATATAGGCATTTAATGTGGCTCTTAAAACTCAAGTTGTACTTTGGGAGGCTGAGGCGGGTGGATCACCTGAAGTCAGGAGTTTGAGGCCAGCCTGGCCAACATAGTGAAACCCTGTCTCTACTAAAATTACAAAAATTAGCCAGAATGGTAGTGCAGGCCTGTATCCTAGCTACTCTGGAGGCTGAGGTGGGAGAATCACTTGAACCCGGGAGGCAGAGGTTGCAGTGAGCCGAGATAGTGCCACTGCACTCCAGCCCAGGTGACAGAGCCAGACTCCGTCTCAAAACAAAACCCAAGTTGGATTATTTCTCTTCCCTCAATCCCTCCACCCTCCTCTGTCCGTGTGTCCTGTGGATAAACGCAAAAGGAGCCATCTCGAAGGACCATGGTCTTCGTTTTCTCCAACAAATGTCTGTGTGCCAGATATTTTTTCAGGTGCTCAGACTATGACAGTCCTTGCTGTAATGGACATTAGGTATGAGTGGGGAGACGGAGGACAGACACATCAGGTAGGGAGTTACGGATAAAGTAAATCAGATAAAGGGGCAGTCACTAATAGTTCAGGGTGGAGAGTGGCTATAGCTGTCTTTTTATAGAGACAGAGACAGAGGGGCAGACAGAGACACAGAGAGACAGACACATACAGAGACACAGAGACAGACAGATACACACAGAGACAGACACACACAGAGACAGAGACAGACGGAGACAGAGACGGAGACGGACAGACGGAGACGGACAGACGGAGAGACGGAGACACGGAGACGGACAGGCAGAGACAGACAGGCAGAGACAGACAGAGACGGACAGGATCTCTGCTCTGTCATCTAGGTTGGAGTGCTGTGATTCTAGCTCACTGCAGCCTTGATCTCCCGGGCTCAAGCAATCCTCCCACCTCAGCCACCTGAATCGGTGGCACTATAACCAGATGCCACCACGCCTGGCCAATGTTTGTATTTTTAGTAGAGACGGGGTCTCTCTGTGTTACCCAGACTGTTCTCTAACTCCTGGGCTCAAGTCATCCTCCCACCTCAGCCTCCCAAAGTGCTAGGATTACAGGTGTGAGCCACCATGCCTGGCCAAGAGGATTGGCTTCTGAGGAGGCTCACACGATGGCTGGGAAGTCACTTGGACACGTGGACCTTCTCCATTGGGCTGCCTGAGTGTCCTCACATCACGCAGCTGGCTTCCTATGGAGTAAGGGGTCTAAAAGCAAGGTGAAGGCCTCAATGTCCTTCATGACCTGACCTTGGAGGTCACATTCTGTCACTTCCACAACATCCTATTGGTTATACAGGTCACTCCCATTCAATGTGAGTGGGGAACTACGCAGGGTTTGGGCACCAGGGGTCAGGGATCATTAGGGCAATCTCAGAGGCTAGCTAGATTCATTTGGTTAGGGTCCTTTTAAAAAATTAATATTTTTTGCCTGGGCATAGTGGCTCACACCTGTAATCCCAGCACTTTGGGAGGCCGAGGTGTGCAGACCACCTGAGGTCAGGATTTCAAGACAAGCCTGGCCAGCATTGTGAAACCCCATGTCTACAAAAAAATTAGCCAGGCACAGTGGCTCACGCCTGTAATCCCAGCTACTCAGGAAGCTGAGGCATGAGAATCACTTGAACCCAGGAGGTGGAGGTTGCAGTGAGCCGAGATCAAGCCACTGCACTCCAGCTTGGGCGACAAAGCAAGAGTCTGTCTCTATAAATAAATTATAAATATAAATATAACAGGATCTCACTCTGTCACCCAGGCTAGAATGCAGTGGCGTGATCTCAGCTCACTACAGCCTCAACTTCTTAGGTTCAGGTGATCCTCCCACCTCAGCCTTCCAAGTAGCTGGGATTATAGGCTTGTGCTACCACACCCATCTAATTTTTGTATTTTTAGCAGAGGTGGGGTCTTGCTATGTTGCCCAGGCTGGTCTCAAACTCCTGGGCTCAAGTGATCCTCTCACCTCGGCCTCCCAAAGTGCTGGGATTACAGGAATGGGCCACCGTGTCCAGCTTAGTTAAGGTTCTTTTATAGGTGACAAAACCATCTGAAAAGCTTCAAAGTAACACTAGGGAGCTCCTTTTAGAAGCCCACTTTAAGCATCTTTTTAATGTAATTTTCTTGAAAAGAACGATCTGAGTCAAGACTAGATTTGAAACTCAACCCAGTGACATCCTAAAACTTGGATCAAACGACACAAGACAAAGAATAGATATTTATGAGTGCATTGTTCATGCTAATCCTTAGCACTTTAGGAGGCAGATAGGCAGGTGGGATCACCTGTTAGGTTTATGGTCCAGCCTGACACATGCATGAACCCTTATTTTCTACAAAAAATACAAAAAGCTAGACTGGCATAGTATGTGCCTGTAGTCCCAGGTCTTAGAGGCCGGGAGGCAGAGAATTTCTTGAACCCGGGAGGTAGAGAGTAAGAAAGTGAGCTGGGCGATTACTGCACTCCAGCCTGGGCTGCAGGAGCAAGACTCTGCCCCAAAAAAAAAAAAAGATATTTGGGCCACCCCAGTGCCCCAACCCACCGGGAGACCAAGGCAGGAGGATCGCTTGAGGCCAGGAGTTGGAGTAATTTCAATTCCTAAAAGTAATGCAGCAGATCTCTTGTCTCTACACAAAATGTTAACAAAATTGTGATACCTTCTGAGTCTCCTTGTATCTTCTTTTATTTACTAATTTTTTTTTGAGGGACTGGAGTCTTATACAAGTCATACAGGCTGGGAGGTAATGGTGCAATCTCAGCTCACTGCAACCCTGCCTCCTGGGTTCAAATTCTTGTGCCTCGAAGCCTGAGTAGCTGGGATTGGCAGGCACCTGCCACCACACCCAGCTAATTTTTGTATTTTTAGTAGAGATGAGGTTTCACCGTGTTGGCCAGGCTGGTCTCAAGCTCCTGACCTCAAGTGATCCGCCTGCCTTGGCCTCCCAAAGTGCTGGGATTACAGGCATGAGCCACTGCGCCCGGCCCTGTATTTATGATATATGTCTGCTGTATAACCTGGATACCTGAAATGGGAGGAAGATCATGTAATTTTCAACCAATTTGGGAAGAGTGAAATTGCAACTATACATTCAGGAATGGTAGGCTTTGGTCTGCTTCCACTGGGGGCAGCTACCTAGAGGACTGGCAGAGGTCCCACCCCACAAGGGCTCCTGCTGGGGGTCTCATGTCCCCTTATACTTGGCCACAGGCAGCAGAGAAACTGTCTGAGAAGGAAAGCCTGTGTCTTCTGATAGAAGAACTTGGTGGGATCGATAGAATTGAGGCTTTACAACTGCATGAGAACCGTCAAATTGGTCGGGCGGCTTTGAACATCATCGAGAAGCACTTTGGTGAGGTAAGTGACTTAGGAGTGCAAAGGAATGTCCAGGGGTCCTGGTGGGGCAGCTCTGCAGCGGGTGACCCTGTCGGGGCCTGGGCTGTTGCGTGTGGCAGGTGACTGGGCAGGTGGGCTTCTCTCCCGCCACATCCTCTGAAGTTAATGTGTCTCCTCTACCCGTGCTGTATCAGGTCATCTTTGAGTAGTGGCTTCTTGGTGCCTGGAAGCTGTTCGAATTCCTTAGGAGCTTATCCCGCTGCCTTTGGCTTAAAACTTCACTTTACTGGTCTCCTTTTTGGGAGAGGTATGGGAGGGGAGAGGATTTGATGCTAAAGTGACTTTTTATTTATTTATTTATGTATTTATGTATGTATGTATGTATTTATTGAGATGGTTTCACTCTGTTGCCCAGGCGGGAGGGCAGAGGCGCCATCTCGGCTCACTGCAACTTCTGCCTCCCAGATTCAGTTGATTCTTGAGCCTCCGTGACCTGAGTGGCTGGGATTAGAGAGATGTACCACCACGCCCAGCTAATCTTTAGTAGAGACAGGGTTTCCCTATGTTAGTCAGGCTGGTCTTAAACTCCTGGCTTCAAGTGATCCACCTGCCTCGGTGTAATCCCAAAGCGCTGGCATCACAGGCATGAGCCACCACGCCTGGCCCATCTCCACAACAGTTTTTATCTTCTCAAACTGAAACTCCCTACCCGTTAACTACAAAGTCCCCAACACACCTTTCCCCCAGCCCTTGCAGTAACCATCATTTTGCTTTCTGTCTCTATGAATTTGACTATTCTAGGGACCTCATGAGTGGAATTGGTACAGCATTTGTCCTTTCGTGACTGATGTATTTCCACTTGGCATACGGTCTTCAAGGTTCATCCGTGTTGTAGCATGTCAGGATTGCTTTCTTTTTTAAGGCTGAATAATACTCCATTGAATATATATGCCGCATTGTATTTATTCATTTCCCTGTCAATGGACATGTGAGTTTCTTCTACCATTTGGCTATGGTGAATACGCTGCTATGAACGTGGGTGTGTAAGCCTGTTAGAGTCCCTGCTTCTAATTTTTTTTTTTTTTTTAAAGACAGGGCCCTGCTCTGTCACCCAGGCTGTGGAAGGCAGTGGCAGCAATGATTGCTCACTGTAGCCTTGACTTCCCTAGACTCAAGCAGTCCTCCTACCTAAGCCTCCCAAGGAGCTGGGACTACAGGCATGCACCACCATGACAGCAGTTAACTTTTGTATTTTTTTTTAATAGAGATGGGGTTTCTTCATGTTGTCCAGGTTGGTCTAAAACTCCTGAGCTCAAGCAAGCCACCTGTCTCGACCTCCCAAAGTGCCGGGATTACAGGTGTGTGCCACCACGCCTGGCCCAGTTCTTTGGAGTATATATACCCAGAGTGGAATTGCTAGATTATATGGTAATTCCATTTTGAAGTTTTGAAGAACTACCATGCTCTTTTCCATAGTAGATGTACCATTTCACATCCCTACCAACAATGCATGAGGATTCCAATTTCTCCACACCCTTGCCAACACTTGTTATTTTCTGGATGTTTTGGTAATAGCTATCCTCATGGGTATAAAGTGGAATCTCATTGTGGTTTGGTTTGCACTTATATCAGAAATTTTTCATATGAGGAAGGCAACCTCACATTTATTTCATGACCAGATCAACATGGGGCTAGGAGTTTACAGAGTGACACTTCTCTTAAGTGTCAAAGGTAACTTATCAGCAAAATAAAGGACCATACAGTCAATATGACCAGGTAGATGGTGTGGTTAGCTGGGGCAGTTAATCTTGATTTGGGACCAAGAAGATGCTCTCTGCTGGGAGCAGTGGCTCACGTCTGTAATCCCAGCACTTTGGGAGGCCGAGGCAGGCCTCCCTCGAGGTTAGGGGTTCGAGACCAGCCTGGCCAACATGGCGAAACCCCATATCTACTAAAAATACAAAATTAGCTGGGTGTGGTGGTTTGTGCCTGTAATCCCAGCTACTCAGGAGGCTGAGGCAGGAGAATCACTTGAACCCCAGAACAGAGATTGCAGTGAGCCAGGATGGTGCCACTGTATTCCGGCCTGGGCAACAGAGCAAAACTCCATCTCCGAGGAGAAGAAGAAAAAAAAGCTCTCAAGCCAGGTGTGGTAGCTCAGGCCTGTAATTGCAGCACTTTGGGAGGCTAAGGCGGGTGGATTGCTCGAGCCCAGGAGCTCTGAGACCAGCCTGGGCAAAATAGCAAGACCCCATATCTACAAGAAATACAAAAATTAGCCAGGCGTAATGGCATGTGCCTGTAATCCCAGTTACTCGGGAGGCTGCAGTGGGAGGATTGCTTGAGCTGAGATTGTGCCACTGCACTCCAACCTGAGCAACAGCGTGAGACTTTTTTTTTTTTTTGAGACGGAGTCTTGCTCTGTCACCCAGGCTGGAGTGCAGTGGCGCAATGTCAGCTCACTGCAAGCTCCACCTCCCGGGTTCATGCCATTCTCCTGCCTCAGCCTCCCAAGTAGCTGGGACCACAGGCACCCACCGCCACCATGCCAGGCTAATTTTTTGTATTTTTAGTAGAGATGAAGTTTCACTGTGTTAGGCAGGATAGTCTCGATCTCCTGACCTCGTGATCTGCCCGCCTCGGCCTCCCAAGTGCTGGGATTACAGGCGTGAGCCACTGTACCTGGCCCGAGACTGTCTTAAAAATAAAAAAGGCCAGGCTTGGTGAAGCCAAGCCTGCCATCCCAGCACTTTGGGAGGCAGGCGGGTGGATCACGAGGTCAGGAGGTCAGGGTGCTCGTAGCATGGTGAAACCCGTCTCTACTGAAAATACAAAAACTAGCAGGCGTGGTGGCGAGAGCACATGAGTCTCAGCTACTTGGGAGGCTGAGGCGGGAGAATGGCGTGAACCAGGGCCGGAGGCTTGCAGTGAGCGAGATCAGGCCACTGCACTCCAGCCTGGGAGCACAGCTGAGACTCCGTCTCAAAAAAATAAAATAAAATAAAAATAAAAAATAAAAAAAGTTCTCAAAGGAGACCAGACCCAGAATGGTGATAATGGTGATAAGCATTTTCCAGGTTAATGGTTCCTATGAAAACCTCATAAATAAGCTCAGCTGGGTGCAGTGGCTCACACCTGTAATCCAAGCACTTTGGGAGGCCGAGGTAGGTGGATCACCCGAAATTAGGAGTTCGAGACCAGCCTGGCCAACATGGCGAAACCCGGTGTCTACTAAAAATACAAAAATTAGCTGGGTGTGGTGACAGGCGCCCATAATCCCAGCTACTCAAGAGGCTGAGGCAGGAGAATCACTTGAACCTGGAAAGCAGAGGTTGCAGTGAGCTGCAATCATGCCACTGCACTCCAGCCTGGGCGACAGAGCGAAATGCCATCCCAAATAAATAAATAAAAAGAGACTCATCTGTTAAAGGGGGTTCGATCCCTGGGGCTTATCCAAGAATTCCGGGGTAAAGATTTCTGGACTAGAAGTAGTAGCTATACCCATCATTTGCTTACTCATTGTCAGGACGGTGTTCTATGTCTATCAAAACTGCATTAAAAACAACCTACTCACAAAAGGACAAATATTACGTGATTCCACTTAGATGTGGTACCTAGAGTCATCAAATTCATAGAAACAAAGTAGAATGGTGTTTGCCAGGTGCTGGATGGAGGGAATGAGGAGTGATTTAATCAGTGATCCCAACCTTTTTGACAGTAGGGACCAGTTTTGTTTGTTTGTTTGTTTGTTTTGAGATGGAGTCTCGTTCAGTCACCCAGGCTGGAGTACAGTGGCATGATCTTGGCTCACTACAAGCTCTGCCTCCCAGGTTCATGCCATTCTCCTGCCTCAGCCTCCCGAGTAGCTGGGACCACAGGCACCTGCCGCCACCACACCAGGCTAATTTTTTGTATTTTCAGTACAGACAGGGTTTCACCATGTTAGCCAGGATGATCTCGATCTCCTGACCTCGTGATCTACCCACCTTGGCCTCCCAAAGTGCTGGGATTACAGGCGTGAGCCACCGCACCTGGCAGGGACCAGTTTTTATAAAAGACAAATTTTCCACAGATGGGGAGTTAGGGGATAGTTTCGGGATGATTCAAGAGCATTACATTTATTGTGTACTTTATATTATTATTACATGGTAATGTATAATGAAATAATTATACAGCTCATCATCATGCAGAATCAGTGGGAGCCCTGAGCTTTTTTCCTGCAGCTAGACAGTCCCATCTGGGGGTGACAGGAGACAGTGACAGATCATCAGGCACTAGATTCTCATAAGGAGCGTGTAACCTGGTTCCCTGGCAGGTGCAGTTCACAACAGGGTTTGTGCTGCTATGAGAATCTAATGCTGCCACTGATTTGACAGGAGGCAGAGCTCAGGTGGTAATGTGAGTGATGGGGAGTGGCTGTAAATACAGATGAAGCTTCACTTGCTGCTCTGCTGCTCACCTTCTGCTGTGCGGCCCAGTTCCTAATAGGCCATGGACCGGGGACAGGGCGGTGGTTGGGGACTCCTGATGTAATAGGTACAAAGCCTCAGTTGTGCAAGATGAAAAAGTTCCAGAGGTGGGTGGTGGTGATGATTGCACAACAGTGTAAATGTACTTAATTGCTACTGAGCTACCTGCTTAAACATGGTGAAAGAGGGTCGATTTGGTTACAAGGTGCATTTTGCCAAATGTGCAGTGATAATGTGCTGAGAATCCTGGAGGTTATAACAGTGTCTGTTCTCTCCTGAAGGAAGAAGATGAGAGCCTAACTTTACTGAGCCAAGTCCTAGACCAAGATTATGAATTTATAGATTGTGAATGCTTAGCAAAAAAATAGCCAAGCTCCATAACTCCTAAGCCAACAACCCAGTGCTAAAGGATAACTTCTTTAAGAAGCTGTAGTCCACTATCTTAGTGTAACCCAAGTGTAACCCCAATGTGAAGCTTTTAAAACTTGACATTAATAAAATGTACAACACTTTCACTTTTCTCTACCTGAACTTCAGATAAACCCCTTGCTTCTTAAAACCATGTGGAATTCATCTCCTAAGAATGTTTGTTTGTTTAGGCCGAGCGTGGTGGCTCACACCTGTAATCCCAGCACTTTGGGAGGCCAAGGCGGGTAGATCACCTGAGGTTAGGAGTTCGAGACCAGCCTGGCCAATATGGTGAAACTCTCTCTGCTAAAAATACAAAAAATTAGCCAGGTGTGGTGACGCATGCCTGTAATCCCAGCTATTTGGGAGGCTGAGGCAGGAGAATTGCTTGAACCCAGGAGGTCGGAGGTTGCAGTGAACTGAGATCGAGCCATTGTACTCCAGCCTGGGCAACAAGAGTGAAACTCAATCTCAAAAAAATAAAAAATAAAGAACATTTGTTTAGTAATTGCCTTTTAAAAGATCTTAAAGTAAAACCTTCAAGACAGAGTAGAATGGTCTTATAGCTATCTGGACAGACTGTTTTTCTTTCTTTTTCTCTTTTTTTTTGAGATGGAGTTTCACTCTTATCACCCAGGCTGGAGTGCAATGGTGTGATCTAGGCTCACTGCAACCTCCGTCTCCCAGGTTCCAGTGATTTTCCTGCCTCTGCTGCCAAATAGCTGGGACTATAGGTGCCTGCCACCATGCCGGGCTAATTTTTGTATTTTTGGTAGAGACGGCATTTTACCACGTTGACCAGGCTGGTCTCAAACTCATGACCTCAGGTGGTCCACCCATCTCAGTCTCCCAAAGTGCTGGGACTACAGGCATGAGCCACCATGCCCGGCCACTACACAGACTTTGACTTGCAGATACAGTATCATTGGTTCTTGGTGCTGCAGGGACAGTGTTACTGGCCTTCTTTCCTCTGGCAATTAATATCCTGACACTGACAAGATCTAAGATAATTTTCTCCAGAAACTCAATCTCTCTTATTCTTCCGAGAGAGAGAGAGAGAGAGTGTGTGTGTGTGTGTGTGTGTTTCTATATTTCAGGGCAACACCACCATATGCAGGTAACCTTCTAAAGAATTTTGTAGAGATGGGGTCTTACTATGTTGTCCAGGTTAGTCTCAAATTGCTGGCCTTAAGCCATCGTCTCTCTCTGGCTTCCCAAAGTGCTGGGATTACAGGCATGAGCCACTGTACCTGGCCTACATCTTATATTTGAGCCATGACTTTCTTGTATACTTAGTATTCATAACTTAAATGAACTTTGATACAATGTACATTTTACAGAGCTATAGATATTTAAAATAAGGGAGGACCCATGCCAGCTCCACCCTATCCCCAGAGACCAGAACTTTCTACCCTTTGATCTGTTTAGTCTATGCTTTCGTAATTCTAAACATCATGCTTCTGCTACATTTGAAGATGATGATCGAATTTACAGAAGAGGTAGCCGTTTTTTATACCCTCCCTGTCTTCCCATCATAGATACCTAATTTTTGTTAGCTCGTAATGATGTGAATTATATTCAGAAGTATGTTTTCCTTAGCATTAATCCAGACCTTCGCTCGTATGCTTTGTTTTACCTTGGGCTTACCTCCTATCAAATTCTTCGCTACAAGCATCAGCCTCCTGCTGAATGTAATACATCAGTAATCTACCAACATGCTTGTCATCCACACCCACTGGAGAGCTCTCTGTCATGCTCCAGCCTGAAATAGTTGCCCCCATCTTCTGGTACACATCTGTTGTCCCGAGATCGGCTTTTACCATCATCCTGGGGGCTCCATTCACTTTTCCCGGGTCAATTTACCTGTTTCCAGGATCTCATGCCTGCCTGCTCTTGTTTTCCCCTTTCTTTTAGGGACAAGGTCTCACTCTGTTGCCCAGACTGGAGTGCAGCGGCACCATTACAGCTCAGCTCAGGGCAGCCTTGCTAAAGCAGTCCTCCTGCCTCAGTCTCCTGAGCAGCTGGGTCTACAGGTGTGTGCCACTATGCTCAGCTAATTGTTTAATTAATTTGGCTTTTAAAATTTTAATTAATTTGGCTTCAGGAAGCCTAAGGCAAGAGGATTGCTTGAGCCAGGAAGTTCAAGGCTGCAGTGAGCTATGATGGCGACACTGCACACCAGCCTGGGCTACGAAGTGAGACCCTGTCTCCAAAATAAATGATGGCATGAGGTAGGCACGGGATCTAGGAAACAGGGAAGCTGACCTTGAATTCCTGGGAGCAAGCGATCGTCCTGCCTTGGCTTCTCAATAGCGCTGGGATTACAGGCGTGAGCCACTGAGACCCTGGCTTTTAATATGCATGTCTCTTCGGGGAGGGTGCATGGGAGGTTAAATTTCAGACACTGCTCATCCAAAAACATGTACTTGATTTTTTATGTTTATTTTTGAGACGGAGTCTTGCTCTGTTATCCAGACTGGAGCGCAGTGGCACCATCTCGGCTCACTGCAACCTCCACCTCCTGGGTTCAAGTGATTTTGCTGCCTCAGCCTCCTGAGTAGCTGGAATTACAGGCACCCGCCAACATGCCCAGCTAATTTTTGTTTTGTTTTGTTTTTTTAAAGTAGAGATGGGTTTTCACCATGTTGAACAGGCTGGTCTCGAGCTCCTGACCTCCGTGGGATTACAGGGTGTGAGCCACTGCACCCAACCTTGAAAACACGTACTTTGTTTTGACTCCTGGTTGATAATCCAGCTGCAGAGAGTGTTCTAGACTGGAAACTATGACCTTCAGAATGTTGCAAGCATCAATCATTATATTCTAGTTTTCAGTGTTGGGTTCAAAGTCTTCTACTCTGATTGCCAATTATTTTGTGCATGACTCTCCTCCCCTGTCTCACCTCCACTGACTGAAGTTTGTAGGTTGTGTCTCCAGTATTCTTAAATGTGCTGTCCTGAATAGAAACTTATTTTCTGTACAACCAAATATGAGCCTTGCAGTCTAGAATTATGTCCTTTAATTTTTTAAAATCAAGAGCTTGGAACAGTGGCTCACGCCTATAATTCCAGCACTTTGGGAGGCTGAGGTGGGAGGACCCCTTGAGTCCAGGAGTTTGAGACCAGCCTGGGCAACATAGCGAGACCCCATCTCTAAAAAGAAAAAGAGAAAAAATAGAATTATCTCCCCTGCCACCACCATTTTTTTTTCCACTGAAACTGATTCTCTCATTTTCTTGTCCCATTCTCTATTTTCCATCTTTATTTTTTACTTTCTGGGGCTTTCTTCCAGGCTTTTCATTTCTGCAGTCACTTAATTGGAGACACTGTTTACATAGGTTTCTCTTTTCAAGCCCCCTTCTTCATTAATGCAAGATCCTATCTCTGTGCTCTTGACCTAGCTT